>NC_142345.1:4030119-4339166 GCF_054954075.1 Amborella trichopoda
GGAATTCATACCTTAAAATTTATGTACCGAAACAGGCCCTAAAGGAAAACGAGTTATAGCAGCAACTCTATCAAAATAAGTAAATACTTACCTCATAATTTATTGTAAATTATAATTCAAGCATCGAAAAACATTCACATCGATAATCTCATTTTGAACATTATGGTTGTGGAAAAAAAATTTAAGATTTAAAACTCTAAAAATAATATATATTGTGGCAAATTATCTAGACGGTTTGCGATGCCTTGAAAATAATGTATATGGTAAAATGTGGTTTTCGTTTACCACGTGCAAAAGTAAAAAATGCCCGGCCGCACGACATGCGCTCGTGTCCGACTCTGCAAGGCAGTCCAAACGACGGTATTTTCGTCTTTCAATGACTGGTTAAATACGTCTTTCCGTAAGATATTAGGGGCATTGTCAACTTTTTTTCCCGCTCTTTTTCGTCCATTTTTCCCGCTTTTTTATTCTCCGATTTTCCCGCCTTTATTCCTAAATAAATTAGAGAGAGTATAATTTACAGAGAAATAGAGAGAGAAGGAGTAGGTTAGAGAGGGAGAGTGGAATTCAGAGAGAAAGAGTAGATTAGAGAGAACCAGAGAGAGAGAGAGAGTAGATTAGCGAGAGAGGGATTGTAATGGAGAGAGAGCGCAATTAGAGAGAGAGAGAAATATCAGAGAATATTGAGAAGAAGAGCAAATAGAGAGAGTATGGAATTGTGTCTTCAATGGCCACCACTGCTACAGTTCACCTCTCTGTGAAGTCAGGTAAAGATCGCCTCTCTAATGTTCTCCCAAATGAACTCGTGGAGAAGATCCTCTTGCTATTACCTGTGAAGAGCATTCTCTGCTTTCAATCTGTATGGAAACTCTGGAATTGTTTCTTATCCTCTCCTTCGTTTGCTAGAATCCACGCTCTCTCCAGCTCATCTGCACTATCCAAACCCTTTACTTTCTTTCTCTCCATGGATGACTATGTAATGTCTCTTCACGACACTGACAACGAGTTATCGTGTCATGAGACTAAGATCCGAGCTCCATGGGTGCTTCCAAGCTTCCATTCAAGCTTGGGTTCTCGGATTGTGGGCAGCAATGGTGTCCTGTGCATTTTTAACCGTGAAAACAACGGCCGGATTTCAGTGATCGATGTATTCTATATTGCTAACCCTGCAACTGGACAATTCACTACTATCCCATACTTCCCTGATCATGTCAGTGATCAATCCTCGGTCTATGCTTTTTTCGGGTTTCATTTCGACCCTGAAAGTCGTGATTTCAAGATCATGGTGGGGATTCGCAGTGATGACTGGATTGAAAACTTTGAAGAAACCTAGTATTTGATACATCAAAGGGAAAATGGAGGAAGCATCGAGCTCGAAGAAGGATCCCTGTGTCCTGGGGATACAAGGCTGACACGGTGTCTATTGGTTCTATTTGTTATTACATATCTGAAGACAACCATTATTTGGTGGGTTTAGACATGAAAACAGAGAAAGTGGAGATCCAATTGCGTCTGATAAAGGTCGAGGGCGGCAAACATACTGTCAAAATCTTAGAAAAGGAGGACCAGATCTATGTCGCAAAAATGGATAAAAGATCAACAGTGAAGATGTGGATTCTCACTGAAAGGAAGTGGGTGGAAATTGTTAGTGTAGATATGAAGAAATTCAATGGCAACACTCTCTGGTCTTGCCCTGTGCTTTGGCTTGGAGACGCATTGATGTTCTGCAATGACACTGAGATATCAAAATATGATCCAGAGAGTGGGAAGCTACACAAATCTAAAATTAGCAGCGGAATTGGATACAATTTCATAACTTATAAGCCGACCCTGCACACTTGGGATTACGAAGGGCGCCCCAACTATTGCTTTGAAGCAGATAAGCCTATTCTCTATTCTGAGTGAAGAACTTCATTGAGAGTTTAGGTATTGCCATTCTTCCTTTTTTTGGGTTCAATATTCTCTTGTTTTCTTTATCTTAGTTGTGTTGGACACCTTAGTATTGTGTTGTTTATAATTCATGAATATTTTCCTTTATATTTTGCTACAATGAAAAGTGTTCACTGTTGATTTCAGTATGGCCCCAACTGCAATCCATGTTCCTCTATTCCCTTTTTATTTTCGTCTTCTACTTCAAAACTTTTAGACCATGGGATGTAAACCTTTAGGAGTGCAGACTTTTTAAGGCTTTACAATTTTTCCTTCTTTTTTGGGCCAAAAAAAAAAAAATTTAGAACTATTCGGTTTGGGATCTAGGTTTCGGATCTAACCGTGTTTAAAAACCTGAAATAGGGTTGGACCATGGCACTAGTCAAGGTGATTCGGGTCACCAATTCCTGGCAAGTGGGCTTAGCGAGCGATTCTGAGGAAAGATCGTCCAGGAGTCCATACAGTGAACCAGGCATTTCACTAACAAGTTTTATGCCGATTGACCTAAGCTAATTGCTCAACATTAGGTTATTCTTGTTGACAATTAAGGGCCTAGTTACAGAGATTGAAGGCTACATAGATTGAAGGGAAATGGTGAGGATTTTTTTGGGCAGATGGGTGGTTTTGAATGGTGTTTGGTGAAGGTGTTCTAATAAAAATTAGGAAAAGTATGCAATGAGACTATTTAACTTTGGTACAAGATGGTCCCAATTGATGTGAAATTGGGCAGCTACATATATTGCATTGACCACGAGTTCAAAAGAATTTTTTTAGAACTTTTTTTTTTTAACTTTGTGGGGGTATCCATGCTATCATATTTTTTAACAAATAGTTATAAGTAGTGGTTTAAAAAACGGATCGGTAGCCCGGATCGGGTACCCCAAAAATCCATCTAGATCGAAAATCGGTCGGATTAAGCTGTAAAAAAAATCTAAAAAAATTATTAAAATTCATTATAAATGATGTTTTTTAAGAATCCAATAAGAAATCGGGGTATTACATTATTAATTTTCATTTTTTTCATCAATATGCGAATATTGAGATATTTTTTCTCTGTATGAACTTCTTTTAACCATTAAATACATCACACAAAATAAAAATTATGGAACTATCATGGATGAAGTATATAATTATACCTGGACTACAATAAATAATGGTTTTTTTATAAGAACATTTTTAGTTTTTTTGACAAAAACTTTTTATTTTTTACAAGAAATGTTTGCCGTATTACATTTTTTTTTGTTTTTAGCAATAACATTTTTTTTTGACAAAAAATACTTGTTGTATTATTATTATTTTTATAAGAACTTTTTTTTTTGACAATAACTTTTTATTGCTTTTTATTTTTTTAACAAAAACCTTTTATTTTTTTCACAAAAAAAGGAAATTTGACAAGAAAAATAATTGATAAGAACATTTCATTTTTTTTTATGAGAAACTTTTTATTTTATTGATAAGAAACAAATTTGACAAAAAGTAAAATTGATCAAAAAAACTTTTTATTTTATTGATAAGAAAAAAAATTGACAAAAAGCAAAATTGATAAAAAAAAACCTTTCATTTTTTTCTTATGACAAAAAATACTTGTATTATTATTTTTTTATAAGAATTTTTTTTTGACAATTTTTATTACTTTTTGTTTTTTTGACAAAAACCTTTTATTTTTTTGACAAAAAAAAGAAATTTGACAAGAAAAATAATTGATAAGAGCCTTTCATTTTTTTTTTATAAGAAACTTTTTGTTTTATTGATAAGAAAAAAATTTGGCAAAAAGCGAAATTGATAAAAAAAACTTTTCATTTTTTTGATAAGAAAAAAATTTAACAAAAAGCGAAATTGATAAAAGAATATTTTATTTTTTATTAGAAAAACATTTGACCTCAAAAAAATAAATTTGATAAGAAAAATAATTGATAAGAGAACCTTTATTTAAGCCCAGCGTTTTAAAAAACGCCGAGTCGAACCGGACTCGCCCGGTTCGACTCGAAAATCGTAAAAAAGGGATTGGATCGGTGAAAAATCGAAAATCGTCCGGTTCTAGAGAGAACCGGACGATTTCGCACAGTGACTCGTCGATTCACTGTGCGAAATCGGTGAGTCCGTGAAGAACACGGGTTGCACAGTGTTCTTCACGGATTCTTTGAAATTTGTCTTTTTTTGATCATTTTTCTTGTTTTTTTTGGCTTGTGATCTGATTTGCAGGCTTTAAACAGCTTTATCTAGCTTTTTCAAGGATTAAATGGTGGAAAAATTTGTTGTTTTTGGATCACGAAAAATTCGGTGTTTAGGGTTTCCGCCTTTTCTGAAATTTCATGCCAAATAAGGCATGAATCTTTCAAAATTTGTAGGCATTTTGATCTTAAAGTTGTGAATCAAAACCTTTTGTTACTAATTTGTGATAATCGTTGAGAAAAACAGAGTTTTTTGGAGATTGAAGGCTTCGGTTCACAAAATCAGGTAAGAACTTTGGGTTTTTTTTTTTTTCCGCCATTTGATTTATTTCACGGCATATTTTGAACATAATGAGTTCAATAATTAGGGTTTTTAATCTTTATTGTGTCTGGTATGATTTAAAATTTTCAATTTTACGTAATCTGGTCAATTACAGCAATAAATTTGATATGAACACTGAGATGTCTGCGGAACCAAATTCCGCTGTTTTTTTTTTTTTTTTTCTGCCTTTTGATTTTGTTTTCATGATATATTAGAAATAATGTGTTAAAAATTTAGGGTTTTGATTCTTTATATTGTTGTTTATCAGAAAATATACTCAATTGGATGTAATTTATTCACTTAGTGGTGAATTTTTGGGTTAAAATCGCTTATGTAAAACGACTCTGGGAAGAACAGAATTTTTTTTTTTTTTTTTTGTAGCCCATGATAGAATTTTTTGTAATCCATGATCGAATTTTTTGTAATCCATGATCGAAATGTTTGTTTTTTTTTCTTGTAATCCATGATCGAATTTTATTTTTTATTTTTTATTTTTGTAACCCATGGTAGAATTTTTTGTAATCCATGATCGAATGTTTTGTAATCCATGATCGAAATGTTTGTTTTTTTTTGTAATCCATGATCGAATTTTTTGTTTTTTGTTTTTTACGTAACCCATGATAGAGTTTTTTGTAATCCATGATTGAATTTTTTGTTATCCATGATGTAATTGTTTTTTTCTTTTTTTGTAATCCACGATCGAATTTTTTGTTTTGTTTTGTTTTTTTTTTTTGTAATCCATGATCGAATTTTATGTAATCCATGATCGAATTTTTTGTAATCCATGATAGAATTTTCTATAATCCATGATCGACTTTTTTGTAATCCATGATCGAAATGTTTGTTTTTTTTACTTGTAATCCATGATCGAATTTTTTTTTTTTTTTTTTTTTGTAACCCATGATTGAATTTTTTGTAATCCATGATCGAATTGTTTTTTTCTGTTCTTGTAATCCACGATCGAATTTTTTGATTTTTTATGTTTTTTTTTTTTTTGTAATCCATGATCGAATTTTATGTAATCCATGATTGAATTTTTTGTAATCCATGATCGAATTTTTTGTAATCCATGATCGAATTTTTTGTAATCCATGATGAAATTTTTTGTCTTTTTTTTTTTTTTGTCACCCATGATCGAATTGTTTTTTTTTGTTCTTGTAATCCACGATCGAATTTTTTGTTTTTTTATGTTTTTTTTTTTTTTTTTGTAATCCATGATCGAATTTTATGTAATCCATGATCGAATTTTTTGTAATCCATGATCGAATTTTTAGAAAATTTGTGATTTTTTTTTATCCTTTTGTGTGATGTAAATTAAATGTTGAATGGCGGTTCATGCAGGGAAAGAACATATCAATATTCGCATATTCATTCAAAACCATGAAAATTCTTAATGGAGTACCCTCATTTCTTATTGAATTCCTAAAAAACAATATTTATAATGAATTTTTATAATTTTTTCGGATTTTTTTGAAGCTTTATTCTGACCGATTCACTCGATTCCCGATCCGGATCGTCGATTCGCCTATCCGTATCGGTTTTTTGAAAGCCCGATTCGGGTCACCGATCCGGTTTTTAAATCATTGTTTAAGCCGCATGCTACTTAGTGGTATTAAAAACGTAAACAAAATATGTAATATATTAATGTTTCAAGTTAATACATTCACATTATCCCACATCGAAGAGGTAGAAGGAAGTTGTAGTGAATAAATACCTCTTTGTAGCCAACGATGATAATGCGTGCGAAGTGAGGAGAGTCACGTGGCGGGGTGTGCGGACTTTAGGTTTATGTACTTTTTAAAATTTAAAAAATTGGCCATTGAAGAATCGGTGGGCAATGATGTCATGAATCATGATGTCACATGGCGATTTACGGCATGGAATCGTAGGTTCTACTTTAGAATCGGGCGATTTCCGAAGAATCAGGCGATTTCTGGTATTTCACTTCCATGTCGATTCTTCTTTAGAACCGGGCGATTTCCAATATTTCATTGGAACTGGCACGAGTCTGCCGGTTCCCAAGTCGAATAGGGCAAATCCGGTTCGACTCGTCGACTTTTGAATCACTTTTATGCCGGTTCTTCTCTAGAACCGAGCGATTTCTAGTATTTCACTAGAATTGGCACGGGTCTGTCGGTTCCCGAGTCGAATCGGGCGAGTCTGGTTTGACTCGCCGACTTTTGAATCACTGCCTTCATAGTATCCCACATTGAAGAGGTAGAGTCACGTGCGATCGAAGAGGGTCACGTGCGATCGAAGAGGTAGAGTCACGTGCGATGTGGAGTCATGTCACATTATCCCACATCAAAGAGGTAATCACGTGCGATGGAGTCACGCCACATTATCCCACATCGAAGAGGTAGCATTACGTGCGATGTGGAGTCACGTGGTGGGGTGTGCGGATCTTAAGTTTATGTACTTTTTAAAATTTACAAAAATACCCATTGAAGAATTGGAGGGGCCATGATGTCATGAATCGAAGAATCGGGAGAATCATGACATCACATGGCGATTTACATCATGGAATCGTCGGTTCTTCTCTAGAACCGGACAATTTTCGGTATTTCACGAAATCAGCACGAGTCTACCGGTTCCCGAGTTGAATCAGGCGAGTCCGATTTCACTGGTCGACTTTTGATTCATTGGTTATAAGTAATTGGGACTTCTTTGATAAATGTTTTCAGTGTATACAATCCCATTAGTTCATTGGAGATAAATGGGAGTTTGGGTGATGTGGGAAGTATACATGAAAGTAAGTGGTTTTTGGTTCCCAGCTATCCCAAGCCTTACTCATTGGGTGAGGTGAAGAGAGAAGGGTATTTTTTTTAAGGTTCGTAGTACACTCCCTTAGGAGCATACTTGTCACACCTCAAGAATTTACAATACTGTTATTTCTGAGATGTGACAGACAAAACATATATACATCTATTGATAGGACAAATTTACAGTGACGAGGTCTTACAAAGTAAATAAAGAAAGCTAGCACAACAACAGTATCTTCCAAGGTTGATCTTGACTAGCACTCAAAATGAATCCGCAGTTATCCTGAAAAATGTGTACCATAGTTTGATGAGTTTGGCTACTCAGTAAGTGATCATCATAACCCTAAAAATAATCATGATTGAAAGATATCAATATTTTCCAAAATGAGATCTATTAAAAGAAATGTATCAACAGTTTCACTTTCATAATTAAGTATAATCCGAGTAATTGAAATGCTTATGACACTTTTAACAACAGTACATAATTCAAAGGATTTTACAAAATACCCTACTGGCGTCCCAAGTAGGTCACCTATATACCCCATCAGCGTCCTGATGGGTCCACTTAATCTCTATCGGCGTCCCAGATAGGTCCACTTAATCCCTGCAGGTCCACTTATACCTCACCGGCGTACCGGATGAGTTCATTTAATCCATATCGGCGTCCCAGATAGGTTCACTTATACCTCACCGGCGTACCGGATGAGTCCACTTGCATACTTAAATTATTTCTAAGTCTCTTTAAACATTCGAAAACAGCAATATCATGTACTCAACATATCACTGAAACCATTAATATGAATTTCACTTAAACCATTAATAACAGTCACTCTCTATAATATTTCAAAAAAACCAATCAAATATTTTGGGCTCAAATTTAGAAAGGTAGCAGTTTGTGAAGGCATTCTAGCATAATTGCCAATTTAATATGTATAGAAAAACTCTTACAGAAATTCAAGAATACGGAATTATCACAATTTATGGGATATCAATCCACAAATAAACATTTCACAACAATATTATAATCAACTGCAAAAATGTCAATTTTTAAATAATAAGGCAGCCATTTGCACATGAATTTTTCAATGTCTAAATATTCAAAACAGTAGAAGGAAATATCACAATTTATTTCTAACAATAAACAAGAAAAATAAATAAATTTATTTTCTAATTTACAGCATTCAAAATTTCTAACATAGATAAAATATCACAATTTTTATTAAAAATATTATTTTTCAAGATAATGAGGTCACGTGCGCATAAAATTTATCGCACCTAAAATTCATGATAATAAGCAGAAATAATTATGTCATTTTATTTTTAAAAAGAATGGATTATTTTTCGAGACAATGATGTCACTTACACATAAAACTGATAAAATAAAGATCCTAGACGGAAATATCACTATTTATTAAAAAATAGACTATTTTTCAGGAAAACGATGTCACTTACACATAAAACTGATAAAATAAAGATCATAGACGGAAATATCACTATTTATTAAAAAATAGACTATTTTTCAAGAAAACGATGTCACTTACTCACAAATATTTGAGAGGGAGCTTCCGATAAAAATTCGGTTCGAGAGAGGAGTTCACTGTGTTTCGACCAGAGAGAGAGAGAGATCTCAAAATTTTCTAGGGTGGGAGTCCTCACCTCCCCTATTTAAATTCTTATAACGTATTATTATAATATTTTATTATGCTCTACCTCATACTTGAGGTGTCGCGTTAAGCGTCTGCTTTTAACATACGAAAACCACGTCCGCTAAAGGACGTTGCCAGCTGCAAGCAGCAACTGCAAAGACTGCAAACAAAAGCAGCAGCAAAAGTTTAAACCAAGTAAAAAGTTTTGAAAATAGTGATGGTCCCCAAGGACCATCATACTCAATCAGACCATCACCTATTTAAAAGCATCTTTTTTCCCTTTTTTTTTTTTTTTTAAAGTTTTAGAATTGTTACATTCTTCCTCCCTTAAAGAAATTTAGTCCTCTAAATTTGTGTACCTGATTACTGAAAAAGATAGGGGTATTTTTCTCTGATTTCGTCTTCTTGTTCTCAAGTTGACCCTTTTCTTGAATGGTACTGCCATAATACACGGACTAAAGGAATCTCCTTGTTACGCAACACTTGCACCATTCTATCCAGTATCAAAATTGGCTGCTCAATGAAGGATAGGTCCTTCCTGATCGGTAAAGGTTCATATTTTAATATATGGGACGGGTCGGGCTGATATTTTCGTAGTGAAGATACATGAAAGACATTATGGACATTTGCCAATTCGGGTAGTAAGGCAAGTCTATAAGCGACACCTCCGATTCTTTCCAGGATTTCAAATGGTCCGATGTAACGTGGGCTCAACTTTCCTTTCTTGTCGAATCTCATAATACCTTTTATTGGTGAGATTTTTAGGAAAACTCGATCACCTTCCTCAAATTCAAGATCTCTCATTCGGTTATTGGCATAACTCTTTTGCCGACATTGAGCTGTCCTGAGCCTTTCACGAATTAATATTTTTTATCTGTGGTTACCTGGACAATTTCGGGCTTCAAAAGCTTTCTTTCACCAACCTCGTCTCAACATATGGGTGATTTGCATTTCCTTCCATACAGGGCTTCATATGGTGCCATCTGAATACTGGCTTGGAAGCTATTATTATAAGCAAACTCAATCAGGGGTAAATGGTCATCCCAGCTTATTGTAAGGTCAATAACACAGGCCCTCAGCATATCTTCCAAGGTTTGGATGGTCCTCTCCGATTGTCCATCAGTTTGAGGGTTAAAGGCAGTACTAAAGGTGAGTCTCGTCCTCATGGCTGACTGTAGTTTAGCCCAAAATTTAGAAGTAAACCGAGTATCTCTGTCCGATACAATACTGACAGGAACTCCATGCAACCGCACTATTTCCTTAATGTACAGCTGAGCCAGTCGATCCAAAGTGTACGTCGTGCGAATCGGTAGAAAGTGGGCAGCTTTGGTTAACCGGTCCACAATGACCCAAATGCTATCATGTCCTGAATTTGTTCTAGGCAAGTCAGAGACAAAATTCATAGAGATGTGCTCCCATTTCCATTTTGGCACAGGTAAAGGCTGCAACAACTCAGCGGGCCTTTGATGTTCAGCTTTTACTTGCTGGCATGTTAGGCATCTAGACACAAATAGTGCTACCTCTTTTTTCATATTATTCTACCAAAAGGTTTTCTTCAGGTCTTGATACATTTTAATACTTTTGAGATGTATTGTATAACGAGAATGATGTGCTTCTTCTAAGATATCTTTCTTTACACTCTCATCATTCGGGATACAAACCCGACTTTCGAATCTTAGCAAATCCTCACTACATATAGAGAATTCATCTCTCTTTCCTTGCTTCACCTCTTCTATAATTGTTATAAGCTGAGGGTCTTTCTTTTGTGCCAATCGAATCTGTTGGATTAATTGGGGTTCCGCCTTAATGTTGGCAATCATACTTATCACACCATTAATGGACGGAGTTGGATGCCAATCCACTATTTCCTTTAATAATCGCATTTCTTGGATCATTAGATGAGCTAAGACTCTCGTAGCTTTTCTACTTAGAGCGTCGGCCACAACGTTAGCTTTTCCTGAATGATAATGGATTGTACAATCATAATTTTTTAAGAAATCCATCTATCTTATCTGTCGCATATTTAACTTATTCTGAGAGAAAAGGTATTTCAAATTCTTATGATCCGTGTATATTACGAATTGCTCACCATATAGATAATGCCTCCATTTTTTCAAAGCGAATATTTTTGCGGCTAGCTCCAAATCATGAATTGGATATTTTTTCTCATATTCTTTCAACTGTCTGGATGCATATGCCACTACTTTCCCATATTGCATTAATACACAGCCCAAACCTTTATGTGAAGCATCACTATAAATCACAAATCCCCCACTCTCCTCAGGAATAGTTAAAATAGGTGCTGAAGTTAACCGAATTTTTAGTTATTGAAAACTCTCCTCACATTCACTTTTCCATTCAAATTTGACACTTTTCTGTGTCAATCGAGTCAATGGGGTTGCGATTCGAGAAAATCCTTCTACAAATTTTCTGTAATATCCTGCCAATACCAAAAAGTTTCGAACTTCAGTCACATTGCTTGGTTGTTTCCAATTAACAACGGCTTCAACCTTTGAAGGATCAACTGATAGACCTTCTTTTGATATGACATGTCATAAAAATGTCACTTGTTCAAGCCAAAATTCACATTTACTAAGTTTGGCATACAATTTCTTCTCTCTTAATATTTGCAATACTATTCTTACATGCTGCTCATGTTCCTTCTGATTCTTGGAATAAATTAAAATATCATCGATGAATACCACAATAAATTTATCCAAAAAGGGCTTAAAGATCCGATTCATCAAATCCATAAATGCAGCTGGTGCATTGGTTAATCCAAAAGGCATGACTAAAAATTCATAATGGCCATACCTTGTTCTGAAAGCTGTCTTGAGTACATCTTCACTTTTAATTTTAAGCTGATGGTATCCAGATCTAAGATCAATTTTTGAAAACACTTGTGATCCTTGTAATTGATCAAATAAATCATCAATTCTAGGTAATGGATACTTATTTTTCACTGTCACTTGGTTCAATTGTCTATAATAAATACACAATCTCATAGTCCCATCTCTCTTTTTGACAAACAGTACTGGAGCACCCCAAGGTGACACACTGGGCCTGATAAAACCTTTATTTAATAATTCTTCCAATTGTTGTTTCAGTTCTTTAAGTTCTGCAGGAGCCATTCTGTAAGGTGCCTTAGAAATTGGTGCTACCCCTGGCAATAATTCAATGGAGAATTCAATTTCCCTGTCAGGCGGTAATCTTGGCAATTCTTCAGGAAAAATGTCGGGAAATTCTCGGATAACCGGAGTGGTATCCAAATTTATTTCTTCCTTCCTATCTTCTTTGATATAGGCAAGAAAGCCTTGACATCCTTTTCGAAAGAGGCGATTAGCTCGAATACAAGAGATTAAATATGATGGGGAGTCTTCTTTGATACCATTGAAGTAAAATACTGGTTGATTCGGAATACTAAAGGTAACAATTTTCTTATAACAATCAATACTTGCATGGTATGCAGAAAGCCAATCCATGCCTAAGATTACATCAAAATCTTGAATTTCCAGGAGTATTAAATCAACCAACAGTTCCTTTTTTTCTATCTTTATTACACATGATTTGTACATTATATTGGTGTTAATTGAATCTCCCATCGGTGTGGCTACCTCTAGAATGTATTCTATTTGTTCTGGTTCTATCTTTAAGTGGCATGCAAAGTGTTGTGACACAAATGAATGAGTAGATCTAAGATCAATCAAAACATGAGCTACTTTTTGGAAGATGGTAAGAGTACCTTGGATCACTGATTTTGAGGCCTGAGCGTCTTGCTCGGTAATCGCAAATACTCTTCCCTTCATTTGAGGCTTCGGAGCTATCTCTCCCTGCTTTGGAAGCTGTTGTGTCTGTAAGCTAGGACATTGTTTAATCTGGTGTCCCAATTTTTCACATTTAAAACAGGCTCCGGTATTCCAATAACAAGGGTTTGATCCATGATTTTTCCCACATTTTCTACATGGTTCTATTGGGTTTTGAAATGGTGAGGGCCTTGGCTTCTTGTTTGGCCTTTCAAACTGTTGTCGATTAGATGATGTAGGTCTAACATGACTGTTCTGATTTTTCGTCTTTTGGTAATCTTCAAAATCTTTTTCGACAATTTGGGCACGATCCACTATTTCAGCATAAGTTCTTAATTTCAAGACTGATATTCTGCTTTTAATAGCTGGCCTGAGACCCCTTTCAAATTTCTTCACCTTTCTTGCCTCATTGTTAATCATATGTGGTGCAAACCTGACCAATTCAGTAAACTTGGCCTCGTACTGTGCTACTGTCCTATTTCCTTGGATTAATTCTAGAAATTCTATTTTTTTTTTGTCTCGAATAAAATTTGGGAAATATTTTTCATTAAATGCCTCTAGAAATACTTCCCAAGTCAAGGTTTTATTTTCTTTGACCAATACTCCTTTTGCCATTCGCCACCAGTGTTGTGTTTCACCTTTTAACATAAAGACTGTCAAGGTCACTTTCCTATCATCAGGACATTCTATTACCTCGAATATTTTCTCCAATTGCATAATCCATCCCTCGGCTTCCAGTGGGTTTACAGCACCCTTAAAAGAAGGTGGGTTCAATTTCTTAAATTGTTCGATACTACTCCCACCATTTCCTTTAATTGACTGCCTGGGTGGATTGTTGTTTTCCATCTGATGTTGCATTAAAGCAACCATATTTTCCAAGGCTTTGTGAATTCCTTCCATATTGGCTGCAGCTATTCTATTGCTCTGATACGATAGTTGTCACACCCTAAGAATTTACAATACTGTTATTCCTGAGATGTGACAGACAAAACATATATACATCTATTGATAGGACAAATTTACAGTGACGAGGTCTTACAAAGTAAATAAAGAAAGCTAGTACAACAACAGTATCTTCCAAGGTTGATCTTGACTAGTACTCAAAATGAATCCGCAGTTATCTTGAAAAATGTTTACCATAGTTTGATGAGTTTGGCTACTCAGTAAGTGATCATCATAATCCTAAAAATAATCATGATTGAAAGATATCAGTATTTTCCAAAATGAGATCTATTAACAGAAATGTATCAACAGTTTCACTTTCATAATTAAGTATAATCCGAGTAATTGAAATGCTTATAACACTTTTAACGGCAGTATATAATTCAAAGGATTTCACAAAATACCCTACTGGCGTCCCAAGTAGATCACCTATATACCCCATCAGCGTCCTGATGGGTCCACTTAATCCCTATCGGCGTCCCAGATAGGTCCACTTAATCCCTGCAGGTCCACTTATACCTCACCGGCGTACCGGATGAATTCACATAATCCCTATCGGCGTCCCAGATAGGTCCACTTATACCTCATCGGCGTACCGGATGAGTCCACTTGCATACTTAAATTATTTCTAAATCTCTTTAAACATTCGAAAACAGCAATATCATGTACTCAACATATCACTGAAACCATCAATATGAATTTCACTTAAACCATTAATAACAGTCACTCTCTATAATATTTCAAAAAAACCAATCAAATATTTTGGGCTCAAATTTAGAAAGGTAGCAGTTTGTGAAGGCATTCTAGCATAATTGCCAATTTAATATGTATAGAAAAACTCTTACAGAAATTCAAGAATACGGAATTATCACAATTTATGGGATATCAATCCACAAATAAACATTTCACAACAATATTATAATCAACTGCAAAAAAGTCAATTTTTAAATAATAAGGCAGTCATTTGCACATGAATTTTTCAATGTCTAAATATTCAAAACAATAGAAGGAAATATCACAATTTATTTCTAACAATAAACAAGAAAAATAAATAAATTTATTTTTCTAATTTAAAGCATTCAAAATTTCTAACATAGATAAAATATCACAATTTTTATTAAAAAGATTATTTTTCAAGATAATGAGGTCACGTGCGCATAAAATTTTTCGCACCTGAAATTCATGATACTAAGCAGAAATAATTATTTCATTTTATTTTTAAAAAGAATGGATTATTTTTCGAGACAATGATGTCACTTACACATAAAACTGATAAAATAAAGATCCTAGACGGAAATATCACTATTTATAAAAAAATAGACTAATTTTCAGGAAAACGATGTCACTTACACATAAAACTGATAAAATAAAGATCCTAGACGGAAATATCACTATTTATTAAAAAATAGACTATTTTTCAGAAAAACAATGTCACTTACTCACAAATATTTGAGAGGGAGCTTCCGATAAAAATTCGGTTCAAGAGAGGAGTTCACTGTGTTTCGATCAGAGAGAAAGAGAGATCTCAAAATTTTCTAGGGTGGGAGTGCTCGCCTCCCCTATTTAAATTCTTATAACGTATTATTATAATATTTTATTACGCTCTACCTCATACTTGAGGTGTCGCGTTAAGCGTCTGCTTTTAACATACGAAAACCACGTCCGCTAAAGGACGTTGCCAGCTGTAAGCAGCAACTGCAAAGGCTGCAAACAAAAGCAGCAGCAAAAGTTTAAACCAAGTAAAAAGTTTTGAAAATAGTGATAGTCCCCAAGGACCATTATACTCAATCAGACCATCACCTATTTAAAAGCATCTTTTCTCCCTTCTTTTTTTTTTTTTTTTTTGAAATTTTTAGAATTGTTACAATACTGTACATTTGCTCCCTAGGGCAAGTTACCTGGTTATGGTTAGTTTCTTGACTTGAAATTTTGGGTTCGATTTTTAAATCATTTGTTGAGTGATTTCAAAGAAAAGAAGAAAAATAAGTTTAAGTTCTCATAATGTAGATGTGACTATCAAATATTAGGTTTATGTTCAATACTTGGGTGTGGTTTTTCTTAGGCAGTTTTAGAAGGGTGTGATTTCCATGAGGTTGCAATATTAAACAATCCAATTAAGGCACATCTCTAAATTTTATGATAGATGTAATTTTGATATAAAAAATTCTTGGGATGGTTTAAAAATCTATTTTCATCTCTAATCGTAAAATTTTAAACTCCAAAAATCGTTCAAATTAAGTAGATCTATAAAAACATAAAAATCTTAAAAATAGACAGTCCAGACACTGTGTTGCAATATACACTATTTTACGCGTTTGAAATCATTTTTTCCTTTCTTATTCATAGAATCGAGATGATCAATTAGAGGGTTTTCCAACATCCAAACAACCTTTTGTAAACATGCACCTTTAATTTTACATTTTAAGGTTGCAATATTATATAAATTTTTTCCCTTTTAGAATGTATATTTACTTATTTATGGTTGATCTCAAGGTTGGGTAGGTTACATCCTTTCTAAAGTGTATTTCGCCTTAGGGAATTAAAACACACCATGCCCGAGGGAGTTAAAACACACCAGCTAAGGGTTAGGTTTTCATTTTCACCTAACGTTTAAAAAAATCGCCAACGATTTAAAAAACGTGTAGGCCCATCATCCCATTGAATTACCCAAAAAAAACAAGAAGCTAAGTAAATAATCTTTTTTTTCATGGAAACAATAGTTTGCTTTCAAAACTCCATAAGTTCAAACAAGTTTTGCATAAGATAATATTTGTCTTACAATTATTCATTGGGAAAATCAATTCTGTCATTTGCTTTCAAAAAAAATAAAAAAATATCTATTTTAATCAGTGCACAAATGGATGGTTTTAGAGCTTCTACCACTGCTGTAGTAGTAAAGGACACCAATCACGCAAAATTTCCCCCTAATATAGCAAATATTCAAGTTATTTTAGTGTGAATAATGTGTAGAGCGTGCAAAAGAATAATACTTGGGCAAAAGAATAACTCTGGAGATTTTTATTTATCTAAAATTTTGGGATCCATTTAAGTATCATCAAATGTTTAATTTCAAAGAACAAGATTTGGATTTTAAGTTCTTGAACACCTAAATCTTGCCCTTCAAAAATTGGCAGGTTCTTGTTCAATCCTTGGATGTTAAGTTTTTAGGGCCATTAAAAGTCATGTTTATTTATTTATTTATATTTATTTTTAGATTATTTAGATTGGGGGCTACATCCCCAAAATTGGGATATATAAAAAATAAACCCAACATGAGTCTAACCTTGAGGGAGCAAATATACAGTACGCTCCTGCATGAGCAACCGGTCTTTTCACTAATGTATATTCTAGGGATTGTATACTATAAAATTATTTACTTTAAGTAAGTTGCTATCACTCTTAATTATGACATATGATATCTGAAAGATTGAAGTGTACCCTGACAATTGAAAAAAATTATTTTGGACTCGATGCTCTCGACCGCCCGAATTAGAATCTAACATACAATAACAATTGTAACTGCAATGTATAAATAGTCTACATTTCTATATTTTAACTTTTTCATCATTTGGAACAATAGTAAGACAATAACTCAGCCTGAATCTTGGCCAATATGATGGTCAATGTAGCAGCACTATATTTGATTTTTAATACTCGAACTTTAATATAACTATAGTAATTCTTTTTACAAATGATTGCTGAGTCAGACTCCATTAGAATTTGATTAATCAATTTTTCTGTTGTTGAGGTTGAGAGCCGAACCAGGAATTACTTTTCTTCATCATCAATCAAATCACTATTTTCATCATTCAATTCTATTTTTCCACCAATCCAATAGATGTTCATGTTTTTAATTTTTCTTATCAATAAAAAGCATGCACACTGCGCATCCTAGGGAGCATACTTCACTTCTACTCTCTCGTTCAGAAGACTTACTTGGGAGGATTATTTTAATCTCAAATTTTGGGTGCCACTTAAGAACTACTAGATGCTTATCCTCAAAGCATTATTTTTTCAAGTGCATAGAGGGGGCAATTAGGATTTTTTTATTAAGAATAATCTATTGGTTGAAAAAGTTATCATCCTAAAAATTTAAGGTCCTAAAGTTAATACAAGGTGGATTTTTGCTTGAGGGAGTACATGAACATTCATCTTGTGGCATCAATCCATAAAGGGAAAAGTTTATATAGAGCCGAGGCTCTAAACAATCAAATTTAAACTCACCTCAAAAAGTTCAAGAAGTTGTTTTGATGCCCAAATATCTTTAAAATGATCATCTCGACATCAAGATGCATGGACATAAGAAGAAAATGGATTTCAAATTTTGGAAATAATGTATTTTGTAACGCATTTTTAGACCGTCAATTTTTAAGATTTTCAAGTTTTCATAAATATGTCAATCTACACTATTTTTGAAAAATTAAACTTTATAAATAAATATGGAAATATATTTTAAGACTATCACAAAGATTTCCACTAGTAAAACCACATTTCTCGACATGTAGGCTTTGATTTGGTCGTTTAAAGCGTAAGCTCTATACAAAGATGACTCACAGACAAAAGAGTGCATATAGCGTGCTCTCATGGGAGCATACTGTCCAAAAACTCTCTCAAGCAAATAAATAAGTCAGGACGATTTCTTGATCTAAAATTTTGGAATCTATCTTAGTCATCCAGTGATTATTTTTAAGGAAAAAAATTGGGTTTCAAGTTTTTGAACACCTGCCATTTGAAAATTCGATAGTTTCTATTCAATATTTGGTCGTTAATTTTTTGGGGGTACACAGAGTTCCTATTTAGTTTTTTTTCCCTCTAAGAATATTTGTTCGATTGTAGAGGCTACATCCCCAAAGATTGGGATTTATAACATATTTCTACCGAGAGTTTTACCTAAGGGAGCGAATGCACAATATGCTCATGCCCGAGAAGCAAATCTATTCATAGTCACATGAAATGTATGGTTATGAAGATTAAATATGAGCCTTCATTGTCAAAAAAAATAAAAAATGAAAAAAGACGCATTGAACTAATACTGTTAGGTCAGTAATTGAGTTAACAATTTCTCCAATTATTTGTAGAAAAGGTAACTTAGATGGGTGAGAAGTCAGATGCACCTATAAAATTTGCTTGGAGATGTCGTTTCGGCGTTGATAATTTTATGATGGTTTCAAAATTTAAAAAATGGTATAGATCGAGCAGATCGATAAACATTTGAAAATCTTGAAAACAAACGGTCCAGATGATTCTTTACCATATGTATGATTTTTTGAACTTGAAATTCTGTTTTTTCTTTATGTCTATTCATCTCAAGATTGGGATTATCAATTGGAAGGTTCTCCTATGTGGGAACACTCTCCACTGTAGGATTTTTGAGATGGCCTTTCCTCAGCAGTATAAGGTTGCAACCTTACACAAAGTTTTTCCAACTTAGATACATTTACCAAAAACTTGTGGGAGGAAAAAAAGAAGGAAAAAGTTTATCTAAGGATACAACCTTATAATGTAAAACTACGGATGCACCTCAAAAATCCGTTGGAAAAAGTAGTTTTAATGTTGAAAAACCCTTTGATTGATCATCTCGATATCAAGATGTATGACCATGAAAAATAAAAAGATTTTGAGTCTCAGAAATAATGGATTTTACAACATATTATCTACACCGTCCATTTTTAAGATTTATATATGTTTATAAATCTATTTGATTTTAACTATTTTTGAAATTTAAAATTTTATAATTAAATATAAAATTTGAGATAATCCTAAGAATATTTTACATCAAAATTATATACCATGATAAAATTTGAAGGTGTACCTTACCTCTACAGCTACAGATGCATACGTATGTCAACTGCACCCAAAAAAGAAACTGGTAATTTATTGAGCACAAGTAAATTTATATTCTAATTTTTCTGGCTTCTCATGTAGACGACCAGTGGCTAGAGAGATGGAGCAGAAAGAGAGAAATGAACATGGTAGCGTGCGGCCAACCTTCATATTGTAAAATGGGAAAGCTTTCTATGTTTCCCCTACAACATAGAAGTTCTATCCTTCCCCTACCATCCAGCTGTCCATTTTTTATCAAGAGAGCCACTCACCATTTGATCTTAGATCCGACGTCTCAAAGGATTTTATTTTTAGTTTTGTTAATACACATTTTCAGAATATGAAATTTGGTACGTGCAATCTTCCCATTGGGGCGCATCTATAAAAAATATTAACAATAATTTTTCGATAAAAAAATAATGACCAAAATACCTCTTAAAACTTTCAAGAGTATTTGGTCATTTTATTTTATTGAAAATATTTTTTTTTTATATTTTTCGTTAGTACGAGTTTAATAGAGGAATGGACTTTCAAAATTTGGTGTCAAAATAATTCATAGAAAAAAATTAAAAATAAAATAGTGTAGAGACATGACATTGTGATTGGGGCATCTTAGCCCTCCATTAAAAATGGATGGTTGGATAAAGGGGAGGATAGATCTTTTATGTTGTAGGGAGACATAGAAAGCTTTCCCAAGTAAAAATGGGGCCTAGGCAATAAATATATTTTTAAATATAGTTTGACCCCTACTGCCAGAGAATATAAATTTTATTTGGAGGCATGGCAATAATATATTTTTAAATATAGTTTGATCCTTACCGTCAGATACTATAAAATTTTACTTGGGGGCTTGGCAATAAATATATTTTTAAATATAGTTTGTTCCTTTACTATCAGAGAATATAAAATTTCACTTGGGGGCGTAGCAATAAATATATTTTTAAATATAGTTTGATCCTCACTGTCAGAGAACATAAAATTTTACTTGGGGGCTTGACAATAAATATATTTTTAAATATAGTTCAATTTTTACTGACAGAGAATATAAAATTTCACTTGGGGGCTTAGCAATAAATATAGTTTTTAAATATAGTTTGATCCTTACTGTAAGAGAACATAAAATTTTACTTGGGGGCTTAGCAATAAATATATTCATCATGAATATGAATCTGGAGATCATGAAGATCATGAATATGAATATGAAAATCATGGAGATAATGAATATGAAATCTTTAACATGGAGATCATGAATATGAATCTGAACAGCCAACTATGGAGATCATGAATATGAATCTGAACAGCCAACTGTAGAAATTCGGTCCAGCCCGCATGAAACAATAGTTCGGGAGACATTCGTGGTTAGACGGAATGAAGAGAGAGAAAGAAAGATGGTTAGAGAGAGAGAGAGTAATAATTATTTGTATCGTCATTTCTATCTGTTGACTCACCTGGTATTGCCACCTACCACAAGCGACGTTCCCTCCACCAAACCCACTTTTTTTCAAAGTATTCTTCTCCTTCTCTCATCGTATTCTTAGTCCTCTATTTCTCCCCTCTGAAACTACTTTTCTCTCTCTACCCATCAGAGTTCCAAGGCTCTCTCTCTACCCATCAGAGTTCCAAGGCTCTCTCTCTACCCATCAAAGCTCCAAGCCTCCTCTTGATCAAGAATGGATCTTAAGCTATTGCTTCCATCTCCAAGCATCCAAACCACCCATCTTCCCAAACTATTCAAGTCCAACTGCTTTTGGGTTTCTCAAAATAGGCAAAAACCATGGTCTTGTTTCAAAGTTTCAGCTTCTGCAACAAATCAGGTTCAGCCCATTGGAGCATATGCAACTTCTCCTTACAGGTACTTCAGCATTTTGATCGGGCATTCAGTGCAGTTTTTCAAATTGGATCATGGGTTTCATTCTCCTTGTTGGGGCTGTTTTTGTAATTCAATTTGGGTTTTTACTTTTCTTGCATCCAGCAAATCTTCATTTCTCGGCATGATCTCTCCAAAACTGCAAAAATGAGAGCATTTTTAATTTGGGTTTTCTTTCTTAGTTCATAAAAATCTCAGGGGATAGAGCAAAAGCACAAAATAAAAATGAATCATGAACTTATGATCTCCATGGTCATTACCTTCTCTCTCTCTCTCTCTTCCTCTCATTATCTGTATGAAACTGCAAAAATGGAAGCAATTTGACTTTGGGTTTTCTCTCTCTGTTCATAAAAGCTCAGAGGGAGAGAGCAAAGGCCAAAATCAAATCGAATAATAAACTCACAGAGCCATTAGCCCCCTATCTCTGTCTCATTTTGTGCCTTCTCTATATTTCATTATAGGTTGGAGAAGAAGAAAAGGGTAGATGAGAGTGAAATCCTGACTCTTGACAATATAAGGCACTCTTTGATCAGACAAGAGGATAGCATAATTTTCAGCCTTCTTGAGAGGGCTCAGTATCGCTATAATGCAGAGACTTACAATCCTAGAGCCTTCTCCATTGATGGGTTTCAAGGCTCTCTGGTTGAGTACATGGTCAGAGAGACTGAAAGGCTTCATGCACAGGTAAAACTGAAAGAAAATGTGAATTTGTTCAAATTCGTTTTAGCTTTGCTGTTTTATTGATCAGTTTCATGATTCCAATTGATCAGATGGGAAGATACAAGAGCCCAGATGAGCATCCCTTCTTTACAGAGGATTTGCCTGATCCTCTGTTGCCTCCTCTGCAGTACCCACAGGTATCTCTCTCTCTCTCTCTCTCTCTCACACACACACACACAACAAACACTCTTTTCAATTATTCAGATCTTAAGCCATAACATCTATTAGCTAGCAAATATTTTCATTGGAGAACTGTATCAGACATGATTGAGAGAGAGAGAGAGAGAGAGAGAGAGAGAGAGAGAGAGCAGCAGCAGCAGCAGCAACTTATTGTTGAGTCCCCTTAATGAAATGTGGGTTCCTAATTTTTCTATCAGGTTTTGCACCCAGCTGCTGATTCCATTAATATAAACAAAAAGATCTGGACTATGTATTTCACTGATCTTCTTCCTAGACTGGTCAAGCAGGGAGAGGATGGAAATTTGGGATCCGCCGCAGTTTGTGATACAATTTGCTTGCAGGTATTCACTCTTTTTCTCTGAATCACTTATCCTTTTCTTTTATGGGTTGTTTTATCTATTTAAGTATTTATTTAATTTTGTTTATTTTATTTTTACTTGTGATAATATTTGCCTTTTTTTTTTTTTTTGTTAAGTTTATTGTATTCCTGGTAATGTTTTCTTCCTCTCATACTTATTTTTGTAGATTTAATTGTTGT
Organism: Amborella trichopoda; assembly: GCF_054954075.1. NCBI lineage: Eukaryota > Viridiplantae > Streptophyta > Magnoliopsida > Amborellales > Amborellaceae > Amborella > Amborella trichopoda. The sequence continues at coordinate 4,052,823 of NC_142345.1, forward strand.
GTTGTACAATCATTTGATTTTTACCTTTCAATCTGTTATTTTCTTTCTTCATTTGTAGTTCTTTTCTTTTGGCTACTGATGACGGTTTTCTTAAGTTACTCATTTCCTCTCATTGTCTTCTTCCTCTTCTCATTCTTATTTTTGCAGATCTAATTTCTGCATTGCACAAGTCTCTTAGTTTTGCTCTCTCTATCTTTTCTCTTTTCTTTTGTGGCCCCTGTTTTCTTACTAGTGACCCAATATGCAATTGGTACTCTTTTCCTCTAAATGTCTGTACTACTTCTTCCCATTCATATTTTTTGTAGGTTTGATATTTTGTATTGTAAAATTCTTTCACTAAATCTCCATTTCAGTTTTTTTATTTCCAGAAACTTATTTCCAAGTCAGTAGTAGCATGCAACTAAAAATGGCCCGGCGACATGTTCGAAGAACAGAATGTAACGATAGCAAGGTGACACGTTCTGATAATAAACTGTAAAAGTGGCACGGCGATACGATTGAAAAATAGGTCATAATAATAAAAAAACGACACGTTCGAACAACGAACTACAAAGTGGCATGGCAATACGTTCGAATGATAAGTTCTACAAATAGCAAGGTGAAACGTTCGAACTTCGAACAATAAATTGTAAAAATGGTGGCGAATAACAAGTTTTATTATGTATAAGCAGCCAAACATAGCAATTGCCAACTGGAGCTAGGAAAATGGAGGGCTTATGATTTTCGACTACAAACAAAGTACCTGTCACAGGGCTCAGATTTGAAAATTTGCTAAAATACATTTGTTCTCATTTCTAGAATGCTGAATGAATTAAAATAAGCTGATTTAGGGGAGCACCCTTAACTGATTCAAGGGAGCATACTTATCTCTTATGCCAGGCTAATTATCTTGGGGTTTAGTGTCCAGTAACATCATGCCTTAGTCCTTGCAATAAGTAGAATTGCCGCCTCTTTTTCATGTTCTTTTCTTTTTTTCTTGGAGAGAGAGAGTCCATGCCATCTAACCACTGTGTGGCTCCTTACTACTCCCCTTCTTGCAGGCACTCTCTAAGAGAATGCACTATGGCAAGTTCGTCGCAGAGGCAAAATTCAAGGATGCCCCTATCGTCTACGAGTCTGCAATCCGAGCAAAAGTACTCCATTTCTCTTCAAACATCTCATTCCCCTCTCTCTCTCTCTCTCTCAAAATTATTTTCCTTTCCTCGAACTTTAATAAATATTTGATCATGAATTTCACAGGATGGTGACCTATTGCTCCATCTTTTAACTTATGAGAAGGTTGAGAAAGCAGTCAAGGAGAGGGTGGAGGAGAAGGCAAAGATTTATGGGCAAGAGGTTGAGCCAAGCAAGAAGCAATTATGGGTTAATGGTGAGAAAGATGAAAATGAATCAAATCGCAAAATAGACCCAACCTTGGTTGCTTCCCTTTATGAGGACTGGATAATGCCTTTAACTAAGGAAGTTCAGGTCTTATACCTGCTTAGAAGGCTGGACTAAGCACTAAGCATTAAAAAAAAAAAAGGAAGTTCTAAACAAGAGAAGTTGGCAGTTCTAGTACAGTTGTGAGTGATTTCTTAGTTAAACTTCAAATGCTTTGAAGCTATAGAGTGTTTTCCTAATGCAAGAGTGAATTTCAAGGAGTGCTGTTCAATGTAAATAAATAAAGGTGTTCATATGCATGCTCCTTTTTCTTTATGAATAAATACCCCTTTTTACTGAAAACACGCACACACTCTCTCTGTAAACCTCAATCCTGGGGAGACAGATTCTAAATATTCAGACCAGATAAAATGCCATATGAAAATAGAGTGGTAAATCATGAAGAAGGGAATTCAATGCACACTGGTAAAAAATTTCCATGACTTTGTTTCAGCACTGTACATAATCATTAAGGAAAAAGATATTAAGGTATTTTGAAGCTTTTTCCTCAATGGAAGGGTTAAATACCATTTTCTTTCCACCATTTTTGACATGTATAACTTTTTGGCTACACATATGGGGAAGAATGAAAGCGCACAGATGAGGTTTGAAACCAAGATGTCTCCCATTAAGTTTACAAGGTCTACCCATTGTGCACCGACTCAGTAATTTTCTATTGCCTTTTTTTGTCTTGGATCAATTAGAGCCCATTTTATTTTGGATAAAATGCCGGATTAACTTGACACTTTTAACAAAAATAGGCATTTTTTTTTCATTAACAAGTATTATTAGATATGGACTTAATAAAAAAAGTTTATATAAGATGACCACCTCACGTGTAAAGGTTGGGCTGGTAATTTATATTGTCTATTTCAATTAGGCGGCAGATTTGACAATGTCTGAAAGGACATGTGAAATTTATGCGGTCCCACTAATCTGGATGGTCCGCCATTTGCAAACCACCACACTTTAAAGTACTTCGGATTTTTTAATTATATAGATGGTCAAAGAGTATTTTATATTATGAACCAATGATTTAAAAAGCGCGGACTTGGGCACCTTAAAAACCAATTCAGATTAGTGAATCAATAGTTCAGATCGCCATTTTATTGTGCAGAAAAAACAATGAACCTGCGAAAAAATAGTGAACCGGCCAAAAACCGTGAATCGGTAATCCAAATCTCCATTTTACTTTGTGGGACCTTTGGTTTTTTTCTGGACTCGACCTTTTTCCTATGTACAGGTTGAATTGGATCAGGGTGATCAATTCCCATATCGAAGCAGGCGAATCTATGCCAACCCGATATTTTTTTAAAAAATCACTACTATGAACCATATAAATTAAATTTTCATACTAGGAATGAGCTCATGGTTGTATCGTCAAGATGATAGGGCTCCACAATATAATGTCTTGAGTTTCATTTCTGTCATGGATAGACTATTACGACGTAGAATTAAACAGTAACGAAAAAAAGTGGCTCTGAACATGTTATTTGTGGAATCCACCCTTTTAATTTGTCATACCCTCACCGCTTGTAACTATTAATATAGGTCATGAGCTTTTGAAATTTTTAAAAATCAAAACCGTTCAAATATTATTTTGTTAAAAGTTTCTGCCTCCTTGAAACGTAGATACTTCAATTAATCTTTCCACCAATATAATCTCCCGCTCCACCCAACATCAAAGACCAGTAATCTCTCTATTTTTTATTTTTGGAAACACAAATATATCAGGATATTTAAAAGGGTGCGGTTAATATAGAGCGAGGCTCCAAACAATCAAATTAGAGTATACCTTCAAATAGTATCCAGAAATGTGGTTTAAATATTGAAAATAATTGTGATGGCCTTAAAATATAATTTTATATTTATTTATAGAGTTAAAGCTTAAAAAATAGTGAAGACCGACATATCTATGAAAACTTGAAAATCTTGAAAATTGATGATAAAAAAATACATTAGAAAATATACTATTTTCCAAGACTGCAATTCATTTTTTTCTCATGTCCATGCATCTGGATGTTGAGATGATCAATTTGTAGATATTTGGGCATCAAAACAACCTCTTCTAATGAATTTTTTAAGATAGGCTCAAATTTGATTGTTTAGAGCCTCAGCTCTATAAAAACTTTTCCCTATTTAAAATTTTATTTCAATGCCACCTTTTCTATTTATTTTATTTTATTTCCAAAATATTCTTTGGTAACCTCTGTTTTGAATCGAGTCGAATATGGTTTTCTTATCTAAAAAAGTTATTCATAAATGAGAGTACCGAACATGTTCATTCTTTTAAAGGCTTTGATAAAGTTTACGTTCATTACCCAACTATCGTTTTTTGTAGTGAGAGTATTGAACTAAATGACATTTTAGAAAAGAGGCAAATCGAAGGAAAAATGAGATGAAAATAAAAATCAAGATTTTTAAGATATTTTTTCAATATCTCTGAAAAATACATATATTTATGTTAATTTCCCTAGTTTTTTCTATAAAAAATTCATCTCTCACAATCAAACTTTATAAGAAAATGGTTTAATAGGGCTGCATCCCTTTTCAAAATAAGCAAAGCATCACCACATAACTCATTGAATATTGTAATTCAAGTTTTAAAGACCTTTATATCAATCATCTTGGCTTAAAACATTACGGTTATGAAAAAATTTAAAATTTTCAAACTCTAAAAATAGTTTGTATATTGTAACAAATTATCCCAACCATCCATTTTATCCTAAAAATAAGTGTTCATAGATTCGCAAGATTCTTATATTTTTTTAGCTTCAAATTATATTGTCGTATTGAAAATTAATTTCAGAGCTATCATAAGGACTTCTATTGCTGAAAGTGCTTTCCGAATAAGGATTTGTGATGAGGATTTATTTTGTTTTCATAAAATCTAGGCTCTATAGAACTTCATCCACCTTTAAAACTAGGGGTGGCAATGGACCCGGACGGTTCTGGGTATGGGTATGGGTTCAAAAATTGGACCCGGCGATCGGATCCAAGTCCAAATATTGACCCGAAGACTATTCGGGTTCGGGTCCATGTTGACCTAACCCCGACCCGACATGATTAGTGACATTATTATTTGACATACTATTTAAATATATTCTTATTATTTGTGGGTCGAATCCAATCGGGTCCGATAACTTCAGGTCCAAGTCTGGGTTCGGATCCTGCAAATTGGTTCTGTTTATGGGTCCGGGTCCGACCCGGCGCTGCCCGTTGCCACCCCTATTTAAAACTTGAATTTCTTTCTCCACCCCATGACTCAAAGACTTCAACTCTCTCTCTCTCTCTCTCTCTCTCTCTTTCTCCCCTCAGCCCACCACAGATATCGTCTTTCTTTCAACAAACCCATATTTAAAAGGTGTAGACTCCCAGGATCAGAACATTCCTTTTGTTTCTTTTCCTTTTTTCCATTGAATACCACTATCCAGATGCCACTGCAACAAATCACATTACTTTCACAATCCTCCTCTCTGCTCAAGAACCACACACTATAATAGTAAATGAAGAGAACACTTCAAAACCCAACAAGAGAGAGGGATCTTCTTCCATATTTCAAAATCACCAGGGGAGAGCAACCAAGAAGCCAACCACCAGAAGAAAACTCACCTGAAAAGCTCTGCTCAATCCTTTAGAGAGAGAAGATGGGGACCCATTTGGGGTTGGTGAGGGAGATGGTGATTCTTCACTTTCTCTCTCTAAGACCAGAAGAGACATCTTCATTCCTCCAAAGCAGAAGCCATTTCCACAGATAAAGTAATAGTGCCCCGTATCGTTGAGAAGGACGACGATTCGGCCACTGCTAGTGGTCAAGTTAGCAATGGCGTCTTGGGTAGAGCAGGTGTTGTATGAACTCTCATTGACCCGGAATAGGGAGTACATGCCCTTCTGGTACCTGAATGCTTCATTCCATGGCCAAATTTTGGTTGATGGAAGTTAGAGAGACAGAAAGATTCATTTCATGGATAGATTTTGATTGATGGAAGTTAGAGAGAGAGTGTGTGTTTTACACGGTGTTCAGGTACTTGCCCTTGAAGGCGAGTTGTTGTGGCGAGTACACTCGCTACCTGCGGACTCGCTCGAATACTAATGGAGGCCAAAAGTCTCCCAAAAAAAAAACTTCCAAAAAAATATAAAATATAAAAAATATAGCAAAAAGTATGCGGTTTGTATAAAGCCGAGGCTCTAAACAATTAAAATAAAACGCAACTTTAAATAGTGTAAGAGGAATGTGATTTCAATATTGGAAATCTTTGCCATAGCCTTAAAATATATTTTTATTTCTATTTATAAAGTTTAAAGCTTCAAACATAGTGTAGATCAACAAATCTATGAAAACTTGAAAATCTTGAAAATTAGGAATCCAAAAATTCATTACAAGATACACTATTTCCAAAACTTGAAATCCACTTTTTTCTTATGTCCATATATCATATTGATGTAGAGATGATCAATTTGAAGATATTTAGGCATCAAAATAACCTCTTTTAGTAAAATTTTTGAGGTGGGCTCTAATTTCTAATTTTATTATTTAGAGCCTCGGTTCCATATAAACTTCCTCCAAAGTTAAATTAAAATAAACGAATTTTAGTACAAATAAGCTTGAAAAATATAGAAATAATGGATTTAAAAAAAATTGATTTTTAGTGGAGGATATTAGAAAACCCAAAAAAATAAGAAATATAAAAAATTGGGATTATGACAAGAAAAAAACCAGCAATCTTTGTCAAATTTATACAATAATGGATTAAAAAAAAAATTGGTGTGGTTTGTATATAGCCGAGGCTTTAAACAATCAAAGTGTCAGAAATGTGGTTTCAATATCGAAAATCTTTGTGATAGCCTTAAAATATATTTTCATCTTTAATTGTAAAATTTAAATATGTAAAAATAGTGTAGATCTAGCATATCTATGAAAACTTGAAAATCTTGAAATTTGACAGTAAAAAAATGCATTATAAAATACACTATTTCCAAAACTTGAAATCCATTTTTTTCTCATGTCTATACATCTTGATATCAGGATGATCAATTTAAGGATATTTGGGCATCAAAACAACCACTTCTAATGAAAATTTTGAGGTCGGCTCTAATTAGATTGTTTAGAGCCTCGGTTCTATGTAAATACTTTTCCAAAAAAAATCTATGTATTGCGAGTTGTATAATCTCTTGGCCAAAACACCCCTCCAAAAACAAAAAAGTTAAAAATATAAGTCTAGAAATCAGGGTTTGAAAATATTCTTTTAACATGATTTTAATAGTTTTCAAGATGATTCGAGAACTTTCATATTTTTATTTTTTTAAAATATTCAAGTATAAATCAATATTTTCAAAAATCTATTTTTATAAATGTCTTTTATTATTTCAGTGTACTAATGATTTCTGTTAACTCTTTAAATTTTTAAATTTTTTACTTTTTATTTTTTTTTTATTTTTGAGTGATTTACCTATTGATTTCAAAATTTTAGATAAAATATAAAATGTTCCCTTTATGGATGGAAATTATAAATATCGCTCAACCCACTTTTTTTTAATTTTGTTTTTCAAAATTACCCTTCAATTGCACCGAATTTTGATTCTTTTTTTAGTTTTTCGTTGGAAGGGCCATGCTCAAGCTTTAAGGTTCCTACTAACAAAAAAAAAAAACTTTAAAAAAAATAATCAAAATTTGAATCGAGTGAGAGACAATTTTAGGAAAAAAAATAAAAAAAAATGGGTTAACTGATCTTTGTACTTTCTTCCTATAAATTTATAGAAGATTTTATATTTTACCTAAAATTTTAAGATCGGTACATAAATCATCTTTTTAATTTTTAAATTTTTACTTTTTCGACCTTTTTCTAAGGGTTGTGGTGGTCCAGTTACTCGAGCGGGGGCGATTTCCAAAACAGTAGCGGAACACTGAATATGAACCACCAGAAGCAAAAAGCCGGCGAATGAAAGTGCCTCAAAATGAATGAAAAGGACATGGCATAATTACCTTTCCGGCACTCAATGGGCCCGGAGAATTATTCCGGCGACTGAAAGCACCAGGAAATGAAACCAAATGAGAAGAGACAGAAACGTGATTCACAGAGAGAGATGATTTACCAGAAAATATGATAGAAAAACTTTATTCAGTTCATTAAAAAAGAGGAGAGAGAAACTTGATACACTGCAAAAGCAAGTAGTGAGAGAGACTTGATTCACTGAAAAAAGAGGTGAGAGACGCTTAGATTCATTCAAATTAAGAGAACGGGGAAACTGCATTCTCTCCCAAAGGAGAGTAGAGTGAAATTGATTCACTAAAAAAAACAGAGAGAGAAATTTGATTCAGTAAAAAAAGAAGAGAGAGAAGCTTGATTCAATAAAAAAAGAGGAGAGAAGATTCATTCAAAAAAGAAGAGAGAGAGGCTTGATTCGATAAAAAAACGATGAGAGAGAATATTCATTCAAAACAGAAGAGAGAGAAGCTTGATTCAATCGAAAGAGGAGAGAGAAACGTGATCCACTCAAAAAAAGAGGAGACAGCAACTTCATTCACTCAGAAAAGTAAGGGAGAAAAACTTTGTTTCACACGAACAAAGAAGAGAGAGAAACTTGATTCATTAAAAAACGAGGAGAGAGAAACTCACAGAGATAATCTCCGACGATGAAGCGATCATGACTCGCCCATTCAGTGTAGTTGACGCCAGGGTTCCAGAAACTGTTTCCTCCGACTTTGTGAAGAGTTGCAGAGACCAAAGAAGAAAAAGAGGAAGCAGCCATTAAAGCAACAACCAAAAGCAGAAGCAAAAACCTCTTCTTAATTCCCTCCATTTTCTCTCTCTCAATGAATCTCTTGAGCCCACAGATATAGTAATAGGAGTAGCGAGAAGATTACTGGCCTCCTTTTTATGCCATCCATTTTCTCTCTCTACGAATTTTTCCGGACATTTTTCTCTCTCTAAGCCCACATACGCTGCATGCAGTTCCAGCGCGTCTACCCTGTATTTCCGAGTGCGGCGAAATTTCGTTTTCAACAGGGCTTACGAAATTTCGGGGCGAAAACGATTTCCATTTCTGGAATACGAAGACTCGAATTATGGGATATTAGAAAACTATATTTAGTTTAGAGAAAATTTTGTAAATATTTTTTTTAGTTTCCGTTATTATCAAAATACCCAACACTTTCGATTATTATTACTGTACGTAAATATTCGTTTCAAGAGACCTAAAAGTTAGTCAATTCCAACCGTTCATTTCAAATTATTTTTTTATATTTTTTATAGGTGTTTGAGAGTGAGAAGTATAAAAGCCCCGAAGACAATTTAATGTATATAAATAAAATAAAATTGAAATACTTAGATATGCTCTTACATTATCCCAAAAAAAAATCATTTTTTATGTGATACAGAGCTCCCATTTTGCTAGACCGATCATGGATGTGCTATAATTTTTTAAAATTTATTCATTTAAGAAACATTACAATCTCATTAACAAAACTGTGGTTCAGTTTTATTTTATTTTCTATACGTTGGATTAAGCTAAAATCAAGGGCATCTGTGTTTTTCGCCCTCTTACACTTGTAAAAAATATTAAATCCTTAAATATATATATATATATATATATATATATATATATATATATATATATATAAAATGAATGGAACACCCCTAAAACTCCATATTATAGATCACCTAAAATACTATGTATCCCAACAATTGGACGGTCTAGAGTATTTCAATTTTAGTATTTTACATATATTTTGAAGGATCTGAAATTTAATGCGGATCTGAAATTTAATGCTATGCGATTCTTAAAAAAAAAATTGTGAAAAATGAAATGATCATTTTTCTTCGAGGAGTAGGTTAGTCATTTCATTTTATATAAATAATTTTTTTGATATGTTTTATGAAACTTACTTAATTAGACGCATACACCTTCCAAATTTCAATTCGATTCAATTTTAGAAAACTTAAAATTATTTGAAGTTTTGTATCCATTTTTAAAAATAAGATAGAGCCCAAAAATAGGAAATTCGCTCTTCCATGGGCGGTGGTGTCCATATTCCTCGTTTTTTATAAATGTGGACTCTTTTCATTCTCGAATTTCCAGTTGTCAAACAGGAAAATGCTGTGAATTTTTAGAAATTTCTTGCTTTGGCAAATATGTTGTTGGGAAGCAATTACTATTTTTTCTCTTTTGGGTAGTAAATAGATGGAGCACATTGTACATCAACTCATTCGGCCAAAGAGATACTAACATAGGGATTCCCTAAAGAAGTGCTCTATTAGTTATCTTTAAACTATAGATTTTGATTTTTTTAACACTTGAATTTTGCCCCTCTAAAAATTAGTCAATAATATAATTATTGTGGCATCATTTTTTTTTTCATTTATATGATGATGACTTTGTGGTTTTTTTTTTAAAGGTTGAACTCTATGTATACGGATTTTAGTTATGGACAGGGTTTATATGAGTATGTATAAAAATGAGTCAGCTCTTAAAAATCTATTTTTGAGAGATTTTTTTACATAATTTTTAAAGATATGAAATCTCTAATATGGAGATCATGAATATAAAAAAATAAATAGATTTTAATAATAAAAAATGATAAATTTATTAAAAAAGCATTTGGGCCGTTAGTTTAAATTATTTTTAGATGGACCGCTAATTTGCATCCATTGTTAAAATGGATGCTTTATGACTTGGGGACAGTAAAATATAGTCCCCGCCGCATGAAACAATTTTCCCCTAGTTATATACAAGGGAACATATGCACACTATGCTCCCATGAGTAAGAAATATGCAGTTGTTGGGTGTGTAGAATATTTCATGCTCCCTCGGTCAAAGAAATAGTTTTCGGATTCCAATTTTTGGGATGTAATTTCAATGGCGCAAGTTTTCTGTCCTTCTCCAACAGCATAAAACTTATATGCTTCTCCTTGTCCAACGGTCCATTCTGAATAGAGGGCTCAGATTGCTCCAATCACAATGTCACGTCTCTCTACTATTTTGTTTTTAGATTTTTTATATAAAATATTTTGATACCAAATTTTGGACGTTCATGTTTCTATTAAACTCGCACTAGCAAAAAATATATTAAAAATATTTTCAATAAAATAAAATGACCAAAATACCTTTGAAAGTTTCATGTATATTTTGATCATTATATTTTATCAAAAAATTATTTTTAATATTTTTTATAGGTGTGCCCCAATGAAAATATAGAACGTACCAAATTTCATATTTATACAATTTGTATAAAAAAACTAAAAATAAAATACTTTGAGACATCAGATCTAAGATCAAACGATGAGTAACTCTCTTGATCAAAATTAGACGGCTGGGTGGTAGGGGAAACATAGAACTTCTATGATATAGGGAAAGTATAGAAACCTTCCCCATTTCTAGAAACCAAGGACCACCCTCAAACAAAACATATATATCTTGCACTTTACATGTGTCCTTAAATTAAAACGAATTGTCTAATTGTTTGAGAAAAAGATCCAGATTTCAAGAACTCAAAATTCATTTTTTTCTTGAAAATAATAATTTAACGACATTTGGAGAAATCCCAAAATTATAGATGAAAAAACTCCTCCTTAGTATTTATTTTACCCGAGGGAGTTGTTGTACAGTCCCTGGAGCATCTTATACGTGCTCATGTGGGGGAACCTCTAAAAGTTTTTTAAAAAGGTTCATAACAGAACGGAACCAGGAGTGTCCTCCTGTTAAATAACAATATCGTTGTGAAAGAACATACTGAAAGGGGTGAAAATTGGAGAAAAGATGAGGAAAATAGGAAATTAATGGAGAGTAAAAAAAAGTCCAAATCAGTGGTTAAACAATCGGTGGCTCAACGCGAGCCACCCCTGTTCACTTGTTACATGCTGGATGCGGTATCCCTCGAGGCGAATCGCATCCGAGTCACTGATTTTGTTAAGACTCAATCGAGTCCAGCGTCTCTTACATGACTGAGTTGGCCTTCGACTTAATAGAGCCAACCTCCATCTCTGGCTCAAGATCCCGGAGAACCCAATCCTAAGTCCTGATGATCGGTCAATACTTGAAATATTATAAAGTACATGAAAAGTATACAAAGAGGCCATTTAGGGGGTCACGATCACATTTCTCCATTAGAATTCAAATCGGGTAGTTGTAAGTGTATTATTGATTAAGACTTAAAGTTAAAAAAAAAAAAAATTCAAACTTTGTGACACACCAAACCAGTGTTTTAAAAAACGCCGAGTCAAACAGGACTCACCCGGTTCGACTCGAAAATCGCAAAAAGTGGATCGTATCGGCAAAAAAATGGGATATCGTCCGGTTCTAGAGAGAACCGGACGATTCTGTACAGCGACTCGCCGATTCACTGTACGGAATTGGCGAGTCCGAACAGTGAATCGGCTAGTCCTGTACGGAATTTTTTTTTTTTAGTAATCCATGATCGAATTGTTTTTGTTTTTTTGTAATCCATGATCGAATTTTTTGTTTTTTTGTAACCCATGATAGAATTTTTTGTAATCCATGATCAAAATGTTTGTTTTTTTTTCTTGTAATCCATGATCGATTTTTTTGTTTTTTTTTTGTTTTTGTAACCCATGATAGAATTTTTTGTAATCCATGATCGAATGTTTTGTAATACATGATTGAAATGTTTGTTTTTTTTTTGTAATCCATGATCGAAATGTTTGTTTTTTTTTTGTAATCCATGATTGAATTTTTTGTTTTTTGCTTTTTTTGTAACCCATGATAGAGTTTTTTGTAATCCATGATTGAATTTTTTGTAATCCATGATCAAACTGTTTTTTTCTTTTTTTGTAATCCACGATTGAATTTTTTGTTTTTTTTTGTTTGTTTTTTTTTGTAATCCATGAACGAATTTTATGTAATCCATGATCGAATTTTATGTAACCCATGATCGAATTTTATGTAATCCATGATCGAATTTTTTGTAATCCATGATTGAATTTTTTGAAAATTTGTGATTTTTTGTTTTAATCCATGATCGAATTTTTTTTTGTAATCCATGATAGAATTTTTAGAAAATTTGTGATTTTTTTTTTTAATCCATGATCGAATTTTTTTTTGTAATCCATGATAGAATTTTTTGAAAATTTGTGATTTTTTTTTTAATCCATGATCGATTTTTTTGAAAATTTGTTTTTTTTTTTTGTAATCCATATTATTCAAAGAGAAAATGAGAGAGATGATGATTCTGAGGCCACCCTATCTCAACCATATTATTTACATATCGAGTCCCAACATCAACAGTGTAGGGATGAGCACGAAATACTGTAAATTAAATGCTGAATGGCGGTTCATGCAGGGAAAGAACATATCAATATTCGCATATTCATTCAAAAACATGAAAATTCTTAATGGAGTACCCTCATTTCTTATTAAATTCCTAAAAAACAATATTTATAATGAATTTTAATAATTTTTTCGGATTTTTTTTAAGTTTTATTTTGACCGATTCACCCGATTCCCTATCCGGATCGCCGATTAACCGATCCGGATCGATTTTTTGGAAGCCCGATCTGGGTCACCGATCCGTTTTTTAAACCATTGCACCAAACAATCTAATTTGATATCTAATGGCTATAGGTGATTGTGACCTCCTTGTAATAATGGTAAATTGTCGCATAGCATACAATCTTTGAAGTATATTAGTTTATTTTAAAGATATATTAACTTATTTATTTATTTGTTTTTGTTTAAAATTGAAGATATATTAGCTTATTTCCTATAATAATTGATCATTATAATGAAAATGGTTGTGTTTCATTATTCTACAGTGTATGATATGCATAACGAGAATCAACCTTAAACAATCAAAGGAAGGCGCATTGCCGAACCCCCGGCAAAAGATGCAGTTCTAGCGTTTGAAATCCCTGCCATGGCCCAAAAATTCATTTTCACCCCTAAATATGAAATTCAAAGCTCCAATGGTGCAAGCACAGCTATTAATATTTAAAAATCTTGACAATGAATGTTCATTATAAGATGCACCTTTTTGTATGACTTCAACTCCTATTTTTTTATATCCATAGGATCCATACATATCAAAGTTATGCAATTAATTTGAGCGTTTTGAACATTGGAATAAACTTTTCTGTGGGTTTTTAAGATAGGGTGTGGTTTGCATAAGGTTGCAACCTTAAACAATCCAATTATAGCGTAAAAAAATCTTAAGATTATTGGAAAATTTATTTTCATCTCTAATTATAAAATTTAAAAATTTAAAAATAATTCAAATCTAATAGATCTATAAATATATAAAAATATTAAAAATAGACGGCCTAGATAATGTGTTGCTAGATGTACTATTTTTGGGGCTCAAATTTTTATTTTTTATTTTTTATTTTATATTCATACATCTTGATGTTGAGATGATCAATTACATGGTTTTTTCAACTTTTTTCAATAAATTTTTGAGGTGCACCTTAATTCTACGTTGCCACTTTATATAAACTTTTTCCTTTAAGATAAGAGAAAGGATTCTTTATTTTCCCTACAACATAAAAGATATATGATTCCCCTCCCATCCAGCCATCCAATTTAGATCAAGTGAGCCACACACCGTTTGATCTAGATCCAATACCTCAAAATATTTTTTTTTTAGTTTTTTCTACAAATTGTATTGAATATAAATTTTGGTACGTATCATCTTCTCAATGGGGCACACCTGTCAAAAATATTTAAAAAAACAATCGATTAAATATAATTGCCAAAATACCCCGCATAGCTTTCAGGGGTTTTTAGTCATTTTATTTTATTGGTAATAATTTTTTTATATTTTTTACAAGTATGAGTTTAAGAGAGGAGTTGATGCTTTAATTTTGGTGTCAAAATAACTTTTAGAAAAAAAAAATTAAAAATAAAAAAATGTAAAGACATGACATTGTGATTGTGGCCATCTTAGCCATCCATTCAAAATAGACGGTTGGATAAGGAGAAGCATGTAAGTTTTAAGCTAAAGGGGAAGCATAAAAAAACTTGCCCTTAAGATAAACCTTATTTTAATAGTACAAAGTTGACACTTTATATAAACTTTATTTTCTTTTTATTTTATGATTTTAAATTAGAACCATCTTAGCATTATAAAAGCCCTTAAGAGTTCTATACCAATAAGGAAATGTTTTTTGCTATGCAGGGAAAATTTTCTATACCCCATGTTACCTTCATGTAACATATTGGCCAGGGGTGTCCTTTGCAATGGCCACTATAACAATAACATTCATTTTACCCTATCTTTTTATCCTGAAATAGAGAAGTTTGTATGACAAGAAAAGACCCAGAAAAAAGAAAAAGTCCTAGAAAGAGAGAGGCCTAGAGAGAGAGAGAAATAGAGTGAATAATATGTTGCCATTTAAAGGAACCACTTTGAGGACTCACCATATATATAAACTTCTTTTTGGTACTTAAAGGAACCACTGAGAGTGCACACCATGTACTTCAACTTCCTTTGATCTGTTTAAGTAAAGAGAGCTATTTGTATTTTAAACTTTGTATATCGTGCCTCTACATGAGCTTATTGTGTATAGAAAAAGTATATGAAGAGACCACTTATTTTTAGTATAACGAGATTTATTTATTTTTAGTACAATGATATCATAATCACTCTGGTCTTTTGGATTTCAATCTGGGTGGTTATGAGCATGTTATTGACTAGACTCAAAGTTAAAAAAAAAAAAAAAAAAATATCGAATTTTAGGACATACTTCAAGTCATCCAAGTCGACATCTAATGGCGGGGAATAGTTGTGACCTCTTTGCATGAAAGATAGATGATCTCATAATACACAATCCCTTTTGTTTATTTACACTCTTGGGTAACTTTTATACACCCAAGGCCTGAGGCAATAATATTGGCCCAACAGTACATATTGAATATGGGGTCAATCTAACAATCACGATCGTATTTCATATTTGAATTTTAATATTTTTTATATACTTTGAAATCACTTGAAATTAAAATGAAGCATTTAGTGTTCTCATTAGGGCGCATCTAATAACAAATATTTAAAATTATTTCTTAAAAAGTAAATTGATAAAAATACCTTTAATACTTTCAGTGGTACTTTGGTCAATTTATTTTTATAAATTATTTTTTATATTTTTATTAGGTTCCACCTATTTTTAAAAAGTAGGTGTTCAAAATTTCAAATAATTTAGACTTTTATGAAAAACTAAAATTCTAAAATTAAACATGACCATGATCATTCAATCGGCACAAATTGAATGTGGGTTGTTAAGTGCCTACTATTGCATCAACACTTTGGGCATTCCCTTAAACTAACTTATGCGTTGGATCTTTTGAATGCAGATTGTGAAACATATAATACGGTAACAAAATAGCAATAGGGATCATTCTCGTCACACCATGACCACTCATCTTAATGATTGGACAGTGTTGAACTATGCCATAGTATGATCCCAGGGGATCATAATATACTTGTCCACCCAACATGATATATCTCTCTCTCGAAAACAGACAGAAAAGGCCGATTTAGAATAGTGGTGCTGAGGCCCATATAAAATTGGATTTCTTTTAAGGGGTGATGCTTGTATAAAGCGTGCGGTTTGTATAGAGCCTAGGCTCTAAACAATCAAATTAGAGCTTACTTTCAAATAGTGTCAAGAAATGTGGTTTTAATACTGAAAATCATTGTGATAGCCTTAAAATATATTTCATATTTAATTATAAAGTTTAAAGCTTTAAAAATTGTGTAGATTAATAGATCTATGAAAACTTAAAAATTGGCGATAAAAAAATACGTCACAAAATACACTATTTTCAGAACTTAAAATATATTTTTTTCTCATGTCCATATATCTTGATGTCGAGATGATCAATTTGAAGATATTTGGGCATCAAAACATCTTCTAGTAAATTTTTTTAGGTAGGCTCAAATTTGATTGTTTAGAGCCTAGGCTCTATATAAACCTTTCCCTTGTATAAAATGTCTACCTTTTTATACATTATACAAGTAAAATGTTCTTCTAAATTTTGCAGGAAGATGTTGTTCCAGTGTTAGAAATTAGAAATCTGATGATGACTTAAAAATCTATGTTCCAACCTAATTATGAAATTTCAAATTTCGAAAAAGACAAAAACGGTACAAATTAAACAAATATATAAACACTTGAAAATAGGTGCTCCAGGTAACTTGTTACAAGATGTATTATTTTCAAGATTTAAAAATTCCCCTTTTATATGTATATCTATACATTTTAACATCGAGATGATCAATTAGAAGGTTTTTCAACCTCAAAACACTCTTTTCTACTAGATTTTTTAGGGTGTACTTCACTTCTATAGTATAGCTTATTCTTTCTTTATGTATCGAAGAGGGATATTTCCTTGACTATCCTACTTTCCCATGATTGTTTCGTGAGAAAGCAGCACGGAAGAAAGTGCTAAACACAACACTGATAGACCATATGTAATTTAGTGAAACTTTTGGGGAAAGCGGCTTTTGTGAAACCTCTTTCCTAGAGAGATATTTCTATCTTAACAAACAGTGCCAAAGATAAAGAGAGTGTGTGTGTGTGTGTGTCAAATCATTGTAGCAGACATAAACAACGAACAAAAGGCCCAGACAAACAAACCCTCCCCCAAACCTCGAATACGCAAGGTATGCTCCCTCAAAGCATTTTTTATGAAAATATTATGATTTTTCAAACACCGTTTTGATGCCATGACTTTTCAAATATCTTAAAAGGACTTTTTAATTAATTAAAATATTAAAATCCTTTCTCAGGGGCCATTAGGATCTCTGGAAAGAGATTGCCATGAAATGGTTTTCTAAGGAAATTGCCATTTCCGATGTTTGGATTCAAATCTAAGAAATTTTTCTGGCATAAATCTTCTGCATTTTGAGCCCAAAATATAGAAACCTATTTCCATGGCTTCACCCTAGAAAATCTTTTTTCCAGCCAGTTTTCCATCAGGAGCCAAAAACCTACTAATCCAAATCTCTCTCTCTCCTCCCACCCCCTGGATAGGCGTGTAAATGGGTTGGGTCAGGTCCAAGCTGACCCGATCTAGAGTCTAGAAATAAAAAAAATATTGAAAACTTATTTTATATTAATATTATTTATATGAATCTTATATATACCAAGTCAAGTCAAGATGACCCTACTCGGACCCGACCCGATAGGATCCAACCCAGACCCGGACCCAACCCGGGTTGAGTCATGGTCAAGTGGATCTAGAGCCGACCTATTGGGTCCATTGTTTGGGTCCGGACACAAACTTGACGAGCTTGACCCCTTGGGTACATAGGTTGACCCGACCCATTTTCCACCCTTAGTATCATATACCTTACCCTTAAATTTAATAAGTTTAGTGGGTTTTGCTTGATGATCTTTTCAATATAAATTCAAATGCAATTTTTTCTTAACAATAACCAGCTTGAGTAATAACCAGCTTGAGTGACCAATTTCTAAGTCCAGGGAATTCTAGAGTGCATCTAGATGCTATCCAAACAACAAAAAAAGTATGTTCTAGAAAATATTTTTGCTAGAAATGTATTTCACATGAAATAGATTCTTTAAGATAATATTTTTCTAGAGATCCAAAAAGCCCTTTTCTAAACAAGATTTTTAGGAAAGCTTTAAAAAATTACCTTTTATATCCTTCGTTGCTATCTTTTTATTGTCACCATTTTATTTTTAAAAGGGAAATTTTCCTAAATATTCATAAGATACGTACTATTTAACATTCTACCCATATCTTTTGACCTAACTTCAAATTACCTATCAAAAGTCACATATGATCATGACTTGGGATGGTTGTAAATGGGCAAAATGTTAAATAGGTCAACTCTTATTAAGTAGTTTGATAAATTTATCTTTAAAATAATAAATGATAATACCGTTCCAACATATATGAATTAAATAAACTATCAAAAAATATAAATAAAACATTACTATATCCAAAGTCACATATGATCATGACTTGGGATGGTTGTAAACGGGAAAAATGTTAAATAGGTCAACTCTTATAAAGTATTTTGATAAATTTATCTTTTAAATAATAAAAGATAATATAGTTCCAACATATATGTATTAAATAAGGGTGCGGTTTGTATAGAGCCTTGGATCTAAAGAATCAAATTAGAGCATACCTTCAAATAGTATCAAGAAATGTGGTTTCAATGCTGGAAATCTTTTTGATAGCTTTAAAATATATTTTCATCTTTAGTTATAAAGTTTAAAGCTTCGAAAAAAGTTTAAAGCTTCGAAAATAGTGTAGATTGATAGATCTATGAAAAGTTGAAAATCTTGAAAATTGACAGTCCAAAAATGCATGACAAAATATACTATTCCCAAAACTTTAAATCAATTTTTTTCTCATGTACATGCATCTGGATGTCGAGATGGTCAATTTTAGGAGATTTGGGTATTAAAACAACCTCTTCTAGTGAAAGTTTTTAGGTAGGCTCTAATTTGATTATTTAGAGCCTCGGGTTGATATAAACCCTTCGCATTAAATAAACTATCAAAAAATATAAATAAAACATTATTATCTCTCTACTATGCACGTAAATAGCTCTCTTTTTCTCTAATACAGAAAACAGGTATTTCTCTCAAACCTACAAACCGTTGGGCTTGGTGACACCAAAATGATCGACTTACTTAAAAGAAGGATAAGTGTAAGCATGCAAGTTCCTATTTTATAAAAACATTATTAATAATATTGTTTCTTAGTTGTGAGGATGTAAATCCTACCCTTTTCATGATCAATGTCTTCCTATAATAAAGTACAAAAAAATAGTCGATCTGGAATAACTAGAATAAAGCTTCGATGATAATGATAATAAACTAAATTACAAAAGAGCAGTACATTATGGATTACTTTTTGAATCAAGCTAGAAATTAAAAAAAAGCATGTATATGGCTTCTATATAAGTGAGCTTTGTCTGCCCTAATTGAATCACCATATGGGAAATGTATGTTTCATATAGAGAGATTGAAAGAGAACCTACTGTAACAACCAAGAGAGAGAAACGTGTGAAGCTATCAAGAGCAATGTTGTCGGATTCACTTCGAAGTCTTTTTTGGTTTGATGAGAAAAATGAAGCAATTCACTGCTTCGGCCAATTCAGGGGAAGACATTGGATTTTTTTTAATTGAATATAAATAAATTAGATATTTATATATAAAATATATACAAATAATGAAAAATAAAAAATAAAAAAATTAACAAAAATAGAAAAATACATTTATATAACTATTTCTTTGCTAGCCGAAATAGACCTGAAACATTCTCGAAATAGTCAAAATTTGACTAAAACAGCCCGAAGCGGTCCAAATCGCTTCTCTTCGGTTTATGCCTAAAATCCAAAAGCTTCAGCCTTTTCAGCTGAAGCGAAACGAATTTGATAACATTGATCCAAAAGAAAAAAGTACCTATTGCGGAAAGAACGTTGCTTTTGAAGAAGAAACAAAGGGAGAGAAAGTACTTGAAGAAAGTCGAGAGAAATATCCTCTTAAAGAAAGAATGTGAATCCTCTTAAAGAAAGAATAGAAGAATTAGAAAAGCCCCAAGAAAGAAAGATTTCTTCTTGGCGTTGCTCTTAGGGTTAGAGAGAGAGGGGGCTCTTCAGCACACACACCTAGAGAGGGAGAGAGAAGGGATCAGTGACCTCCACCAATCAATGTGCTTTTGGAACGTTATTTTCTCACCATCAAATATTGCATCCTCATTGTTTAGTGAATTCGTTTGCATCGCCTATGGATATAACCTTGATGATGAACTATGCAAATCTTTGTATCCTTATAGCAATTAATCTTTGTATCCTTATAGCATTTGTAATTTTAGCTCATATTATGGTACGTGCTCATTTTCTAACGAGTTAATTACACATTCCTAATTGGATTCCAAACATTAGGATTCATGTTTCCCCAAGGTCTCTCAAAATCCAACACAAACCTCTCGAATCTAATTCTCTGCAACCAAACCCACGCCCCTGGCCCGGCCCGGCCCGGCCAAAATAATCTCTCATTAAAAAATATGGGTCGAACCAGCTCTCTCCCCTTGCCTACAAATAAGGTTAGGTTAGACCAGCCTGTAGAGAGCAAATATTTGGGTTGCCTTGGTGTAGCGAAAAGGGAGCTGAGTTTTGTGGGCTGGGTTTCAAGAGAGAAGAAAGTGGGGTAGACTTAGTAATAGGACTGTAACAATTTGGAATTTGGCTGTGCAGAGAGAACTTTGGGGACAATTTGGGTTTTGTATAGAGAAATTGGAGAGAGATTTCTGGTTTCGAGAAAGAGAGCTCGAGTTTGCGGGTTAGGAGAGACTTATGATAGAAAAAAATGTAAAAGCAGTGTTTGAAAACACAGACTAGTCGGGCGTATTGTCCATCGCACATATCCGTCTCAAATCGTTGATATGAATAAATCTAGATCCGTCCAAATTGGCGATCCAAAAATATTATAATAAAAAATAAAAACATAGGGTTTATTGAGGGAATAAAGGGACATTAGAAAATATTAAATAAGCTACAAGAAATTGAAAAACACAAAAATAATGAAAGGCAGGCCTTCCCAAACCCAGTTCAATCCCGACCACTTCCTGAGCGAGATCAACAATTCCTGATCCAAAACGCTCAATTCTCAAATACAACGCAAAAGGAAGTAGTGATATCAACATTTTTTTTTTTTTGGGTTTTTGTGGGGTTAGGAGGGGCGGGGTAGGGAAAAAAAAAAACAGTTTAGTAAATAATACATACAGTACACAAAAAGTATATTTTATACTTTCAGCTATCAACAACAGGGGGAACATCTACACCTTTTGAAGTCGACAACAGACTTTTGATACCAAGAAGGGAAATGAAAGGCAAGATCATTGCCCTATTTGAAAACTTTTGTTACATTTGAAGGGCAACACCTCATCCTAAAGCAACTCAAGCTTCAGCCTCACATAAATCCATAAAAATGAATGGACAAAAATCAATTTTTCTGTAACAAAGGCAGAGATCCCGACTACCACAAAGTCTCAGAAAGTTGTGAGCGAATCCACTAAAAAATGCCCCTCGCCAAAAATAAGCAATTTTATGAATAAGCTAAATAAAATGAGTTTGTTTTACTTTACCCAATTCTCCAAAATTGAGACATGATTCAGCCCCACAGGTTGTGTATATAACGGGTTTCTGCTTTAACCTCACTTCTTAGAACCAGTTGGGCTCTCCAAATTCATCTCCTGAAGGTTGAGCAAGAGGTCATCCGAGCTCAAGAAAACACGGTTTGCAGAGTTGGAGATGGTATGAGCTATCTCTCTTGCAGCTTCAATCTTCCTCAAGGTGATGAAAGCTGCGTTATTAGCAATGGCCTGACCAATAAGTTGAGCACTCTTGGCTTCTCCCTGATCATCAAAGCATCAAAATGGGGAAGTGATCACATTTAGGGTTTAGCCTGAAGGGATTGTATAGAATCAAACCATTATGTATCATACAAAAATATCACCCCCTAGTCATCAAATGTGAAATCGAATGGCTGCATGTACATTATTCCACACAAAATCTTAGGAAAATTATCTCAACTTCAAGCATGGTGAAAGGTGCAGCCCCAGCCACATGATTATCACACTTTTGTACCAAAGATAAACAGCATTACTGTATATTTTCCAAAGTTTAAAACAGAACAAACAAAAGATGATATTCAGTTTCCGGAAAGAAAAACAAAATATGATATTTAAAGAAAGGAAATATATACCTATAGAATGCTAAGAATATGAAAGAAAATGATAATGCCATTGGCCCCAAAAATTGCAGAGAAGGGCATATTTTATATTAAGGAAGTTTCTTTTTTCTTCCTCTTTTTTTTGAGGGCAAGATATTATCTATAATGAACTTTGTTAACATGCCCCAAGACATTTTCAATTTAAGGTCACTATTTCTAATCATTTTAGGGCAAATAATAGTAGTCCTTTATCAAGGTGAAATGCAAAAAGTTCATTGGACCATGGGCTGACATGTGGATGCCGACCTCCTCCCAACCAAATCACCTTTCACATTTACAATTAGCAAATACTTAAAACTTACCCAACCAAGGAATAAAATTCCTTTTTGACGGTTCTCAATTGAAAGGCAATTTGTAGTATGTCCACAAATTTCAATGGACATTACAGTAGCGTCATCATACATAAAGTATACAGGGCTGTGTTACCTAGATACGAACATGGGTGTCCGAATTTTATGGGTATCTAAGTGTAATAATTCAGCCTAAAAATCTAATAAGGCACAAGTTTGTATGATTATTATTTTATAACTAATAGACTTCTAACGCATATATAACAAAAATTCATGACATAATGGCTTCACCCCGCTCTTGTGCTCTATACATTTTTGTAATATGCCGGTTAGGAACGGTTGACACCAATGTCCAAGTATCGATCATGCATCAACAATACTTCTTCAAGAATGAAGAACATGCATGACATAGATGTAGGATATGTTAATATTCCATACCTGTGCTCTAATAACAGCGCTCTTCTTGTCTTGCTCAGCTTTCTCCACAACAAACTTTGCCCGTTCTGCTTCTTGAGCAGCAACTTGTTTGGCTTCAATTGCAGCGGTGAACTCCTTCCCAAAGGTAAGGCCCGTAATAGAAACATCATCAAGGGCAATATTGAAATTTG
This sequence comes from Amborella trichopoda, assembly GCF_054954075.1. Lineage (NCBI taxonomy): Eukaryota > Viridiplantae > Streptophyta > Magnoliopsida > Amborellales > Amborellaceae > Amborella > Amborella trichopoda. The sequence continues at coordinate 4,075,860 of NC_142345.1, forward strand.
CAGCTCTCTCGGTCAATATTTTCCTTATTTCTCGACTGACAGCCTGAAAGTACCCACAGATTATAAAAAGTCATATGTGAATATTATCATCATGCTTAGTATCAATTGATCTCAGATTTATGTGTGGAAAGAGAAAATAAGGAAAACTACCAAGCTCATACAAGAACCACCACGAAGCTAATAAAGGAAGATGCTCAAAAGAACCACCATAAGGCATAATACTTGAAGATACTCAAAACCAATACCTCTCTCTGAGTGATGAGTTGACTTGCATTGTATTGGGCTACCACTGCTTTTAAAGTTTCATGGATAATTGATGGCAGAACCCTCTCATTATAATTCTCGCCAAGGCTTCTATAGATAGTGGGTAATTGATCTGGCAAAGGACGAGTAAGAACTCGAAGACCTATCTTGACCTGAACAAAGCACCAAAAGGATATTTGTCTTTCATATTTATTTTGTGATAGGATAAACAGAAAAGTTAGTGAAATGGGGAGTATTTCCATGCCATATTTCCAAATAAAGGATAACGTGAGGGAAAATAAAGGGCAAACATTTGACAGAAAATGAAGTCGATTAAATGTGTAAATTCTTTCAAAGGATCCCTATATGAAACTATATACACATATAGAGACAGAGACAAACACGTGCCTAAAAAACTTTATATCAACTTGCCAATACTTCAATCCCTTGAAAAAACTAGAGAGAGAGAGAGAGAGAGAGAGAGTCTGAAGACAGAGCGAGAGAGAGAGAGAGAGATATCAGGGGTTTGGTGGTCAATGCATGCCCTGTTCTGCACAATGTGTGTGTGTGTATGAGAGAGAGAGAGAGAGAGAGAGAGAGAGAGAGATTAATGGAATCCTACTAAGAAGGGCTGACATGGTTGCAATCTCCTTAATATGTGAATGTAGTGGTATTTTTCCCAAACCAATATCTCCCATAGTAATTTATTAACATTGAAAGAATGAGCAATTACAACCACAAGTCTGTAACTGATCAGAATGTACCATTTGAAGATCACGACTTCCAGAAGTACTCTCAACAAGGTGGGGGCGAGCACGGACATCATAAATGACGGGTCTATCAAACCAAGGAATCATCAAATGAGTCCCCTCAGGATAAACCTGAAAATAATCTTAGACAAAATTAGAATAAAGAAAATTTGCTTCCCAGATAGGCCTTGCTACTGATAAGGAGGCAAGATAGGATAAAGAAAATACATTAGAGAATGTGCTAAAACTATTCTACAGTTAATAGTAGTTTTATTTATTTCCCTTTCTTTGCAGTGAGCATATAAAAAAGATGCATCAGATAGACATGCAGTAAGGATTACCACCGGATAACACGAACCATTCCATATACATATCAATTTCATTCCTACATATGTCAACATTAATCAAAGCTTCCGATTAGAACCCAAATAATAGTTCAACAGTTCTGAAATGGGTTCCGTTCTTCAATATCTATTTCTTTTAGTACAAGGACATAAGGACGACTAAGCAGGCAAGGTAAAGCATTGCTATTGATTATAGCCATGAGAATCATTAACAGAGGACCACAAAATGACTTGTCAAACCATGAGTACCATAATCATCAAATTTAAGCATTTCACAACCATCAGACTGGAATAGATGAGTTCTCAGTTAAAAAGACTGTTTTCCATATTGTTCATTTTAAAGCCCTTTTAAAATCAGTGAATTATTTTTACTTTTGTTAACAAGCATAGTGAAATGTTTTGCTTCAGTTGTAACTCGCACAGAAGACAGCATTAGCAGAGAACCATTGAGTTGAACTTGATACACAATACAAATAAGTAGTAACCATAACTCTGCTTCCATTAACATCTCCTTGCCATCATTCTTTTTTTTTGGAGCTTGTTAATTTTCTATTACAAGAAAAATGATTTACAAAGAATAGCCCACACAGCCAGGGCAGTGTACCCACTCAAGGTGGGATATACACGAGAAGGTACAAAAAGGGGTCCAAAGAACGAATGCTATACATCTTTAAAGCTTACAAAAAAGGAACCCATAGCTCAAAAAGGTGCTGAATGGATTCCGGCCGGAGCTGCTACTGAGTGTGCTCCTTCCCTGGCTAGTGCATCAGCTGTGGCATTAGCTTTCCTCACCATCATTCTTGCCAGAATTAAACAAAACCAAACACTGCCTCTAGCATGAGCCCCCTTGTTGATTATTCACTGTTGATATTACAATACCTCAAAATGTATGGTTGTATGTGCATTTTCTTACTGCCTCTGCGTGACTGGACCAAACGTTCGTCTAGAACTGTAAAATGTGTCTTTGGGGTAATGCTGATTATGATCCTTGAGCTAGAAAACTTAATATTGATAACACGTTAGTTTTCCTAAAGAACCTTTTTTTAGTTTCAAACTACAGCAGATCTCCACTTTCTCCTTAAAATTCTGAAAACCCTATAGCTAAGAACACGGCTACTAGAGAGTAACACACACGAGAAACAAATGCTAAGCATATAGGAGAAAGAGAAATAAAACTGTAGCTTTAACAAGCTAAAGCACTGTCAAAACTAAAGACCCTCAATATTTTTAGGCTCTCACAACATGATATGGAGACTATTGTTAAAAAACGTGGCAAAGCACTCCAGAGGGGCAAAGCCACAACTGAGTTGCCTCCCAACTTCAACAAACTAACTTGGTGAGTTTGATTTAGAAAAAAAGAAAGGCTCAGCCCTACAAAGAAAATAAGTACGTAGTTATAGAAAAAGGTGAGAAAATTTTCTGAGACTTGAAACATAGGAAAATCTCAGTCATTGTATCCAATGACTTGCCTGAGTTTCTTCAAACTAAAATATTGAATCATTCTCAAAAAAAAAAGTTGAACTCCTTATTAGCCAACTTCAATTCAGCAATCAAGTCGACTTAGCATAACTCTTGGGACACTGATGTCGACTATAGCTAAGGAAGACATGAAACTGAACTCACGTCCAAGCGGCCTCAGAGCTTTAACCCACACATCACATATTGCTATGGTTCCCTCTTCAGCTCATTGCCAAAGAGCATTAACCACCATTCCTATCAAGTTAATTTTGCTCTTCAGTTCATCACCCAGTTACTCTCATTTGCAGAACACCAAAAAAAACCCAAAGTCCTCACCTTAGAGATTCACCAATTGGCCTCTATTTACTTCTTCAAAATAAAAATTCAGGCACAAAGTTCCCAACAAGTATGAGTCTAGTAGAGCAACACAATATTGGAAATCTTTCCCCCATCATGATGACACCTCACCCATGGAAGTCATCACACTTAAATATCCTTTCCAGCCACCTCAAAAGGTTCAATTCTTTCATCCATTCCTTCAGACTGTTCAGATGGTGGGTCAATAAGAATATCCCGTTCTCCTACCATTTCACCCCCAGGCAGCCCCGTGATCAATCTCAATGACAAATTAACTTTAACAGCTTTAGCTACTAAACTAAGCAACTTTTTCCCTGTACTTGACAGTCATATCTTATAAATGAGGTCTTCACCAGCTGCAATTCAAGAGAGAAAAAGTAAAAAAAAGAAAACTAAAAAAAAACCCTGACAAGACAAAAAGTACAAACAAATGACAGAGAAGAGAGAAAAAAGAGAAAACATTTTTTTTAAAAAAAAAGAGTGCAAAAAGAGAAAAGCATACATCAACTTAAAAGAGGAACCTCAATTTAATTGCTAGTATGAACTACTACTCGACTTGATCCCTCTTTAGCAGTATGGGAATAACCAAATTGGATTCATGATCAGAGTATCGCTAAAAAATGAGACCTCTAATTTTTCTTTTTATGGATAAATAGAACTTGGACATTTATTATGCAAGTCAAACATCTCCTCCATAAGATTATTAGTAGCAAGTCAACAAGGTACACTGTCTTGGATATATCCCACCTGATAATGTTGAGGAAGTAGCCCTTGATTATCCTTGGGCTAGAGAAGAATTGGGCAAACTCAGCCTGCAAACCAAAGCCAACTTCTCTTCTGTGGTAAATCACAAATACCCAATGGACGAGGGAACACTCTCAAGGCATAGGGCAAAAGAAAATGCATGGATAATCAGAAACGAGGATCATCATACCAAAGTTTAAACTATTAAATGTGCTTAATCATTCTTGAGGATTAAGCATCAATAACTGAGTCTTCAGGGAAAATGAAAAACTCATAAAGGAAGTAATTTTATGACCCCAAGTATTTGATCTCAACATCAAATGACCACATTACTCAGCACTGTGCAACAAGACATTTCTTATGCAAGGTTAATTTAAAAAAAAGAAAAAAGATTTCAGGAAGTACCAACTGTGCCATAGCCTACCATTGAAGTCTAAAACATTTATTGTAAAACATTTATCAAACTGACTCTGCAACCAATCCAGAGCCAAATTCTGCAGCATCTCTGAGTAACAAAGAAGAAATTGCTTGTGCCCACATAATCCCATTTCTCTTACCCAAATTTAAGACCCTTCAGAGCTTGACGTAAACCAGAAGCAACTAACATTCTTAATCTTAATTAGCTCCTCCTCTATGCCTATTTTAATTATGACAACCAAATAAACTACAAGTACACTAGGTGAAATGAATCCATTGTTCTCGTAACTATCAAAATATCAATGCACTGCTACTATTGCAAATCCCATGGGTTCTTTTTATGAAGCAAGCATGGCTTGCCCACTGAAAACAATAAAAAAGGGAAACACAACATAATGAATGCTAAGGACAAAACATCTACCCCAAGCAGAGAATAATGCATACTGTGGTCAGTTAAATCGATTCACTTAGAGAAAAAAAGCAAATTAAATACCTTGTCTTTGACACCCACTAAACGGTTAAAAACAATAGCTCGATGACCTCCCTCAACATTGTAGAGACTATTTAATGCTGCATAGATGCCAAGCCCACCAAGTACTGCAGCCTTTGTCAAAGCCGAGGCAGCACCGCCCCCAGGCACTTTTGGAACTCTGACATTTTTGAAATTCATAATGACTGGAAAACCAAATGCTGAGAATCAAAATATTAGCTGGAAGTTCCACAAACTTAAAAACACGCATCATTAAATGGCATGATTAGAAATAGTGAAAGAATGACAAACAAGTATCACCGCATGCTCGCAGAGAAGTTCAGAATAAAACTTATACAAAGTTCCAGTCATACAAGGAACATTCCTTTATTAATCAAAAAAAAAAAATTAACTGTACTGCAGAGCTGGAAGTATCCGTACACCAACACTATTGAAAATAGCTCACCCAGTTGGCACCAAACAATTCCTAGCCTCCAAAATCCACTTTTAAAGCTATGTTGCATGAAAAGAACTACTTGTGTAAGTATCAGACAATGGTATAGGGCATGGGATTCCCCAATCCGTGAAGAACAAGATTCAGTGAAACGAGTATCTTCTTAAGAAAGAAAAAACAAAACCGGACATTAATATTCTATGTCATGATCAGTAGCCAAAAAATTCAATTATGCCTTGATTCAATTAAGACACGTTTTTACTTTATCTGGAAAAGAATCCATATATGTTTTTAAAGTTCGTACGTTTCTAATTTAAAAAAAGGAAAAAGAAGAAAAGACCAAAGTCTGCATCAATGATGCAGGCAACAGACGGTGTGCAAGCAAAAAATCCATAAGAATCTGTGTCAATATACATAACTCCGTTGTGCAGATAGCTACAGTGATCATAATATCCATCTTCCTTTGCATAAAGAGCACACTCTAGAAGACGTATAGCCCATCTTTATAGTATTACAGTTCAATAACTCACCAACAGTTTTTCTTCAAAAAAAAAATAACTCACCAACAGACCAAACAGACTTCAAGGATAGCTAATAAATTCCAAATTGGTCCTCAAAAGAAAAAGGAATGTCCCCTTATACACCGTAACTATGTAGATACCACATCACCAATAACTCAGAAAGGCTTCAAAGACCATAAAAATAATCACATATCGGTTATTGCCCAATAAAAGACAAAGCAATGAATGTAACAGTGAAAATAATCACATATCGGTTGTTTCCCAATACACTAATCAATGAAATGAATCCCTTTTGCCAATATAACAGTTAGAAGCAGTGAATCAAAAACCCAGCATGGCATACGGCCAAGTCAAAAACCAAAGCCATGGGAATTGACACAGCCCAGCCAGTTTCCCAAAATTTCGATATTATGTTCCTAGGATTCAGCCAAGTCTGACCAAACCGAATCGGGCTTGGGACCCTAGCAAGTCCTAACCGAGTCCTTGTTCCAAATCACTGGCTAGAAAGAACCAGTAATAGTTTATCAAATAATGGGCAAAATTGTTTACATTGAAGAAAACTAACCCTCAAGGATAGTGAAATACCGAGAGAAAAAGAAATGAATTCTTTTACCCTAGCTCAGGAAATCAATAATGTGAATATACACTGAGATTGAAGATAGCTCTTCAGAAGTAAACAAAGGTGACATTAAGAAGGTGAGAATAGAGAACTGCAACATCAATGACTTAAAAATCTAAAAATCGACTGCATAGCTCTGGAATATGTCTTTTGCTCACCTTCTTCACAAATTGTTTAGACACTGAAAGATTTCTTGCTTGTCCAATAAATTCGGCTTGCACTCCAATAAAAGAAAATTTCAAGTGATTTTCCATCTCGTCACAAGAGACTTAGACCAGAGTGTTTCTTCATGGCATTTTACAGAACAAAATCTAAGCATTTTTACAGAACTACCACGCCATTTGAACATCATTTCAAAAATCCATGGAGACCTAAATATCAAGAGAGAGCAAGAGCTGGGGAGGACAGGAGATGGACCGTACCTTCGTCTTCTTCTCTTCGTCGTGTTAGAGAGGGAGCTCTGGTCCCTAGCCCTTGAGTCCTGGGGAGGGAGAGAGACTGTCTAAAACCCTAGAGTCGGAGACAGATGGGTTCCAAAACCCTATTATCGAGATATTATGGCCTGGGGCTTACTATTAAAAACAAAAAAAAACTTTAAAAAATGAAAAATTATGTTGGACCGTGTTTTTATATATGCAGTCGAGAAAATATAAACTATCCATCTTTTCCATCTAAAAACGATAGAAACTAATGGTGTAAACGTTTTCTTACTAAGATCATTATTTCTAGTTTTTAAAATTTATTTATTTTTTCATATCCATGATCGGAGATTACTTAAAAATTAAGCCTTAAAATCCACTTCAAAAATAGATCTATTAAGATGTCCACACTTCTATATATGCCGGCTTGCCAGCAAAGACACCGGGTCCTTTGTTATCAAAATTAGGGTGACATTTATATAGAGCCGAGGCTCTAAACAATTAAAATAAAACCCCACCTTCAAATACTATCGAAAAATATGGTTTCAATACTAGAAATAGTTGTGATAGCTTTAAAATATTTTTTCATCTTTAACTATAAAATTTAAAACTTCAAAAATAGTATAGATCGAGCATATCTATGAAAACTTGAAAAGTTATTAGATGTACTATTTTTAAAACTTGAAATTCATTTTTTCTCATGTCCATGCATTTTGATGCGGAAACGATCAATTTGAGGATATTTGGGCATCAAATCAAGCTCTTCAGGTGAAATTTTTGAGGTAGACACTAAGTTGTTTATGTAGAGCCTCGGCTCTATATAAACTTTTTCCACAAAATTATTCTTATAATTATATTCATTATTCTATTTCCACCTTCTTTTTAAATAGGGAAATTATCGCTAATATACCTTAATTTTAACAAAATTGAGAAAAAAACCCAAACTTCCAAAAACCTCGCCCACACCTTTTTTCCCAAATTTCATGATTTTTTGGACAAAAATGCACTTTACGGTAGCCTTTCTACTGCAATGGCATGATAGAACTATGGTACTTAAAGTACCATATTACCTTGAAAATATAATACGGTACTTAGGGTATCGTAATACCGTGAACATATGTTACGGTACTTGGAGTACCGTAGTATCGTGAACATATATTACGGTACACGTTGTACCGTAATAATTCCTCAAGTTATACGTAATGGTTCCCGCTTTTTTTTTTAACATGTTTTTTTATAAAACCCTATTTTGATGATGTTTTAGCCCATTAATCCAATTTTTATGTCTCTCATCTATTTACTATTATATCATATTATTTATCAATCTTTGTACGAGGTCTCTACGAACATCAAATATACACACCAACACTGATATTTAGGTATGTCATCAAAATATTATGTTGTTTTTAGCATCTAAAAATAATAATTATGTTGTTTTTTAGCATCTAAAAAAAATATTATGTTATTTTTCTATAATACTTGATATAATTTGATTAAAATATTGCATAAAAAAGTAAAGATTTATTTATATTGTTGCATAAACAAGTTTCTTAGATTTATTTTATGGTTGGCCATCAAAATAATGTTTTGGTATAATACTTGATGTACTTGGTTTGGCCATTGTATTTTTTTTATTATTATTATTTTTATATTATGACATTTGTATTGCAATCTAATGTCCCTCATGCAACCTCCTCAGTATTTGCAATCTAAGTTTTTTGTATATGTTTCCATATGAAATTTTTATACAATGATTCAACTTGTATATAACAATAATTGGTGAAAATATAGTGAAAATCGTTTTATACTTTGGTGGTTTTTTCAAGAGGAAACTTAATGATGGAAGTATTGTTTATAACAGTGGGGACGTAAATGTTATATTTTTTAAGGGGATCCTATCATTTGAACAAGTTAAATATCACTTGTCAAAAGTATCAAATTATGCCCCAAGTATCATGACTATTAGGTATATTGACCCAGGGTTACCAAGTAACAGTAATATGATACGTATTGATGATGATGATGATATTACCAATATGATGGAAATGTCTTCTCCCATGGCTATGTACGTATCAAACATATCACTAACAATGCCCGATATTGGTTCGTCTGACTATGCTAAATATCAACCAACAACAATGCTCGATAATGGTCCATCAAGATTGGCCATGTAAGAAATTTGTAATGAAAATCATTAATTTTCTTATTTGTCAATTATTTGTTATAAGTTAGGATAATTTTGATTTGTATTGATTTTTTTTTTCTACAGTACATCATGACCAGAGCAAGTAGGTGACAGTGAATGTGCTACTAGCATAGGCGTACAAGATAAGAATGAATCAGAAATCGAGCAGCATATCGACGACATCGATCCGACAGAAAGCCCCCTGAGGATTAACCGTTACGAAGTTGTACTTCTAGAGGGTCAGAATTTTGATGATGTACAGGCATGTCGTAATTACCATATTGATTATGCCGTATCATAAAACTTCAATATGAAGTTTATAAAAAGCGTGGAGAGACGTGTATGGGCGAATGTGCTGCAGATGGGTGTTCATGGGAAGTACGTTGTTGGATGGTTAATACAACAAATTTGTTCAAGATAAAGAAGTTTGTAAACGTACACTCATGTGTCGGCGGAATAGGTAGGGTTCATCAACCACTTGCTCGAAGCCACTAGGTGGCAAGCAAGATCAAAGACCGGTTGAGTGATATGCATAATCTTACACCTAGAGATGTGGCTAATGATATACAACGTGATTATGGTGTCATGTTATCCTACTAACAAGCATGGCGGGGCAAAGAGGTTGCACAACAGATAAATGAGGGTTCCCATATGAAGTCATACGAGGATCTCGCTAAATATCTTCACATGATCCGAGTCACTAACCTTGGAACCTTAACGACTATTCAAACAGATGATCATGATAGGTTTGAGCGTGTGTTTATAGGCAATCATCCATATTTGTATGGTTTTATGTTTGGTTGTAGGCTGCTAATAAGACTAGATGAGACATTTCTGAGTGGAAGATACAAAGGGATATTGGCTGCAATTAGGGTAGATGCGAATGAAAATATATTTCATATCGCATATGCAGAGGTTGAGAGTGAACATACACTAAATTGGACTTGGTTCTTAGAGCTTCTGAATGAGCAGTTTTGCGAGAGGCCTGACTTGCCAGCATTGACTATTGTCTTAGATCGTCAGAAAGGGTTACAAGCTGCAATTGAAACAATATTTCTAACCAGTGAACAAGTCTATTGTATGAAACACCTTGTCGATAACTTCAAACAGGCTTATAGAAATTCGACGCTCATAAAGCTCTATCGGAAAGCTGCACATGCATTGTATATATCAGTTTTCGATGAGTACATGGCAAAGATTAAGAGTGCAAATGTTGAGGCATATGATTGGAACATGTTACAACATCCGAAATATTGGGCAGACGCACATTTAAGGAGTGTAGATACAATCATCTGACATCGAACATCTCTGAATCATTTAACCGGTGGATATTACAGGCTCGGGAGAAGCCCCTTATTAAACTCCTTTAATGCCTACGGGTTAAACTCATGGAATAAATTTCAAAGAAGATAGCCATGTCCCTATAATGGAGCAACGTGTTTATACCAAAGGCTCAAAAGGTAATAGACCTGAGGAGGGATTCCTTCATACCGTCACGTGGCGACATGATGATATACATGAGATCAATGCGGATAAGAAATATATTGTTAAACTGACGACTCATACATGCAGTTGTCAAGTGTGGCGTCAAGTGTGGCAGGTTAGTGGTTTGTCGTACAGTCATGCAATCGTTGCTATATATCATAGGCATGAAAATGTTATAGATTTTTGCGATATTTATTTCACAGTTCAAATGTACCGTAGAGCATGTTTCATTCTCTTCAACCCAATGCCTGATGTACTAGAGTTGCCAGAGATTGTCTATAAAATTGTAATGCCACCAGCTGCAAGGCGAACCGCGGGTCAACCAAAGAAACGTCGTAGGCAAATAGAGTACAAAGAGATTAGGCCTCTTAAGTGTAGTCGATGCGACGTTGTAGGCCATAACCGGAAGACATATAAATCAAGTATATAAAATGATGTAAATAGGTCATTAGTGCCAATTGATCTTTTTTTAATATGTAATTTTGTAAAGAGGTCATTGCCTATGGATATCAAGCTATCCAATTTCATATCATATGGTTATAATTATTCAAGCTATCCAAGTTCAAGCTAAATGGTCTCATTGTATTTATATAATTAATAGTCTCATTCTATCTAAACTTTTATGCGATCCAATTTGAAGGTGTGCATTACTTCGATTGTTTAAGGCCTCAGCCATATACAAACCACACCCTTACATGATTCTACATAGTAAATGTACTCTATACCATCTCCAGATGGTGATGAAAAAATCACAATATAAAAAAAAAAAAAATCATTATCGTATTCTTAGTACCGTAATGGTCTTAAAGAACATTACAGTACTAAGAGCACCATAATGTCAAAAAGACCGTAATGGTCATTATGGTACTTTTAGTATCGTAATGTCTTTTAAGACAATTACGGTTACAAAAAGACCGTAATGGTCCAAAGTCCACTGGAAATTTCAACGGACTTTGGACCATTATGATCTTTTTGTGACCGTAATGGGCTTAAGGAGCATTACAGTATTAAGAGTACCATATTGATTTTTTTTCTTTATATTGTGATTTTTTCATCATCATCTGAAGATGGTATATAAAGTGCATTTACTATGTAGAATCACTTGCCATTTCTTTTTCTAATTATGAAATTTCTTGAGGGGTTTTATCCAAAAATTGAATGTTTTGAGGTGTTTTATCACTTGCCATTTCTAATTTTGGACTACGTAATGCATCTTGAGGTGTTTTACGAATTGAGCCAACTATGTTTTTTAAGATAGAATATCATTATGCTTTCTCTTCCAGTGTGATTGATAAATGATGTTTTCTCTGGCAAACCACTTTGCTATGAACAAGTCTTTTTACTTGGGGTGCCCTCATTAGTTATGCATGTGATATATCTAATATTGATATACAAAGCAATTCACATACAAAACAATTGATATACAGAGTAATTCACATACAAATAAAGCTTTTCAACCATGCATCCAGCCATGTACATAAAATGGCATAGGCACTAATGGCCACTTTACACAGTTTAAGAACAACAAATTCAACCATGCATTCAACCATGCATCCACCCATGTACACATCATGAACGTTTTCATCGTATTGGTAGTTTCTCAACCTACTGTGATAACTGCAACTCTGTGTTAGAGATGCCCTGTTGTTGTGAGCTGCTCTCCTCCTATCATGCAACACGAGGACGTAACTGCCATATGTGCTCTTTTGGTTGAATCGGTGTGGGGATGAGTTGTGTATTACTTAGCCCCTCATCTCGGTTGTCTAGGATGTCATGCTGGCACGTTGTCATCCATCTCATCATTGAACTCCAATTCTTCAGACATTTTTTCCCCTGTAAATTTTGGGTCATACATTTTAAGGATCTCTAATGCTTCCCCAGCTAAGTCTCAATTTCTTGAATTGCAACCTTCACGTAGAAGTTCAGTTGCATGACTGATTGCCCTAGGCTTCATCAAGTCATATCAAATATGAAATTAGATTGTTGAGACTTCTAAATTGCATCAAGTTATATGAAATATGAAAATAAAATATTATCATTCTATCTTCATCATTCTAACCTCGAGGTGCATATTTTGAGGGACATTTTATAAATGGATTATGGATCAAGGGCCTAGTCTTTAGTTTGTACCACTCAATGTATTCTCGTGTCGGGTTCCCATTGCATATATCTTCATCTGCTTGACAAAAATAATTTAAGTGGTTCGTCCACATATCGATTGCATCTCTGAGCTCATTTCCCCAGTTGTCATACTTCTTCCCCCTTCTCTATCTCCTCTCCCACTGCAAAGGATCTGCCGGTATCCCTTGGTGCAGTCCAAATTGGCAGAGCACACGATCTAACATATACCCCTCACAGATATGTCCACATATGAGGTATGTGCGACACAAAACAGTCTTATGGGCACGCAGCCCATAATCTCTATCCTCTACAGTTTCCTCTCCTATGTTAAGATAATCATTGTATGGGGTCCATATGACCTATAATAAAAATAAGACATTTTTTTAAGATAAATAACATGCACCTAAAATTAATTAACTTATAAATAAACAAAATAAATTATAATTATATTATACTATACTAACATCATTTATCCATGCGTTTTCAAGCTTTTGTCGCCTATGAGACCGAAGTTATGAGGGTTAACTCATTCTCTGAGAGAGGCTCACTTGAGAGATCTAGATTGCTTTGCCCTTATTTCTTTTGGAATTGAGCGCAACAATTTGAAATGCTCGTACACCCAACACTGAAATACATGTATAAAAAAAATAGAATCACAACAAGAAATATTTATCGAACTTTATAAAAAGTATCAAAACACTAATATACTACCATTACCAGCAAAATAGTACTTAGGTGTTGATGATCAGCATGAACAACCTTTGACAAGGCTCGAAATAGAAAAGCTAATGCAGCTGCACCCTATGCATATTGACCAACTACATCGATATCCTAAAAAGTTGTAAATAGATTGTCGAAACTATACCATCTATGGAATCCGTAAATATTGTGCACCCGACTAGGTATAAGAGGTAGGCACGATATCGCTTAAATATGTTCCTTAGCCATGTCAGTCGGATAATAGAATGGCTACAACCAGGTGGTAGTTGTCCTATCATGCAGACTATATGATCCTCGTAGTTCTCCACTCTCCTTACGGTTACAACTACACCAGTCACCTTTAACCGGAGAATTTTTCATGTATCTGCGAGTATATGCATCATCTCTCCGATATCTACATTGAAGTGCCCCGTGTTCGTCTTAGCCCGCCACCTCTCGATGATTGTAGATAATGTGCCACGGTCATGCTGACTCATCGATATTATGATTAGATGATACAATCCTAATCTCCTGACCAAATCAATTTGATCGTTGTTTGTTAATGGGCACGACAAATTTGCATTGGGCTTCTCGTCGATCTTGAGGGTATTTTTCCGATCCTGAAATATAATTTGTCATTTCTGATACTAAAAAATATATATTGATTAACTAACATGATAGACAAAAAATATAACTTTAAATATTTTTACATACATCTCATTCCTATATCTTTTGTGATATATGTTCTCTTTGTCTAGTGAGCAATGTATGAATCTCAAGACCTCCAGGGAAGAGTGTATCTTCTGCCATGATCACTGTTTAAAAAGCCATCATACATCAAAAACCATTGTAAATCAAAAAGCCAAAGACTATTAATTAATAAATATTTTCATAATAAATAACAAAATAATATGATATGTTAATGTCCTAGCAAGTATTCCTTAAGTCACTGATGAATTTGGTACTTATATTTAAAACCACTATATCTGCGACTTACACTCTATTCCAAAGAAGAACTCATGCCATCAAAGAACTCATGCCATAAGAGTAGAATGCATGACATGTAAAGCCAATTCTACTTAAAAACATGTCTAACTTGGTATACATTTATGCCAATTCTACTTAAAAAAAGCTTAATTTGGTGTACATTTATATCAATTCTACTTAAAAAATGCCTCACTCGGTATACATTTATGCCAATTCTATTTAAAAAATGCCTAATTTGATGTATATTTATGCCAATTCTACTTAAAACATGTCCAACTTAGTGCACATTTATCACATTTATAAGAGGAAGACACATTCACTTTCTAGAGACATAATATGAAAGAAAGATCATCAATTTCTTCAAATGACGTGTCCTTTGTTTTGTAAATCAAGCTTAAGATAACTCTTATTTCTACTTATGGTTTTGTAAGACTATAATTTGTGTATAATTACTCATTCTTATGACAAATTGATATTACAAGCAAAAGGAAACAAATCATTCAAATATGACCAGCAATATACATTAGTGGTTAATGTCTATAACTAACATATTTCATATCCTCAGCAATATGGACAAAGTTCATTGACAACATAATGGCATATTCTGATATCAAGAACGGATTTGGTTTGCAAATATTAATCAACTTATTGGTTATAACTTTAGAGTTACAAAGAAACTGTCTAAGAAGATGATTAGGAGAAGAAGGCAAATCATTTTCAAGTTTTTTTTAATAGCTTAAACACAAACTAATAGCAGAAAAAAAAAAAATGTTGACAAATTAGAGATAAAGAATGGATTATGTGAATATTTGACAATTCATCTATATCACCACTTTGATACAACAAATCAATTGATAATGGAGTTAACAAACTGCGATTATGTAGAGGGCTCTTGAAACTAATTTCAATAGCTTAATAACAAACTGATAATCATCCAATTTGATGTAGAGATTAGAGAGAACAAAGATGGTTGGTGAAAATATATATTTTTGCTCAAATAACCCAAGAACAAACAATTCCATGGTGATGAAACTTGGTCGATTTGCGAGTCAGAACATGGATTTTTGTAGATGATTCCAATATATTAAAAATAAGCCAACAACCAGTCTATTTGATGGTAAAATAAGAGAGAACAAAGATGTTTGTTTATTGCTCAAAGAACTCCAAAAGAAAATATAAATCTTTGAAATTAAATCTTACCTAAAATATGTGATGAGGGAGAGAGAGATTGAGATTGAGAACACCACCGTGAGTAGTAGCATTGATACAACAAAATGAATACCGTAACAATGAGGGGGTTTTTTGGGTCTTTGGCTTCAAAGGTTTACAATTGTTAATAGAGATGCTACGAAGTATTATGGTACTACGGGTTACAAGTGTTAATAGGGAGGCTACGAAGTATTACGATACTCGTAGTATCATAATATTGTTTGAAAGTTATATGGTACAACCTTTACTGTAATACATTTTCACAATACTACGGTACCATAAGTACCATAATGTTTGTTCTGTGTATTACAGTACTCTAAGTACCGTAATTCAATATATTACGGTATTACAACTACTGTCACATTTGTTATGTATATTACGATACTACGTGTACCATAATTCTTTCAAGTCATTACAGTAGAAAGATTACTGTGAAGGGCACTTTCGTTCGAAAAAAAGCGAAAATACGGAAAAATGGTGTAGGCGAGGTTTAGGAAAGTTTGGGGTTTTTTTCTAATTTCATTAAAATTGAGGTATATTAACGTTAATTTCACTTTTTTTAAAAAAACATTAACATGAATTCTATTTCCACCTTTGACCCACTATAATTATGTCTATCACCCCCTCTCACACATGCACATCTCAAATCTCTCAGGACACCCTCTCTCTCTTTTCCATCCTGAAGACATACTCTTTCTCTATCCGTACCTCATTACCACTCTTTACCCAAGTTTTCAAGCTCTCTCTCTCTCTCCTTGAATCAATAGGGTGAGAGGGGTGACTTGTTGGGTAGGTAAAGATAGAGAGAAGGGGGAGTGGGAGAGAGTGGAAAGTTTAAGTGAGTTATGGTTTGTGGATTTCTTTTGTTTTGGAGATGGATTAAAGGTGGGATGAGAATAAAGAATAATGTTAAAATAATAATTACAGTACTAAAACATGAAAGAGAGGGGGTAATTATTATTAAAAGTTCCCAAGGGAGGGGGTCCATGGGTTTTTTATCAAATCAAGGGTGTACACGGAATAAAAGTACACAAAGGGAGCTGAGCATCCTTTTCTCTTAAAAAATTATGTATTGGTAACTAAGAGGCCAATGGCTCCTTAAGACTACTGAGGGCTCATTTAGGGGGTTACGGCCTCTTATAAAAATTCATTGGACTATTTTTTTAGAAAAAATTGGTAACACGGATCCTCGATTCTGATCTAGATGGGCCGAATTAACAATTCAGTTCAACGGTAATTTGAGAAAAAGATAAAAACATAAAAAATACACGCAAACATACACACATAAAAAATGTCTTAAAGTGCCTCAGTTCTTATTGAGAATCAATACGGTCAATAATGATTGATCCAAAATGGGGAATTTTGAAATATTGATTCAACTTTTTACAAAATCATTGAAGGGTCAGAATATTGCTTATTTATAATTTTCTACTTATTTCTAATTTTCCTTTCACTCTAGTACCTCTTCAAATAAATCCCTAGCATATCTATTTTGCTTTCAAATAAATCCCTAGCATATCTATTTTGCTTTGAGGTTGGAAACCCTAGTTTAATAATTTGACCTCAAATTATTGAATGCCAATGACTGCTCAAGCTCTTAAGTAAGAGCACTTTTGGCACTTTTAGAGATATTTGTTGAGAAGATAAATGAACGAAATTTTAGTTATAATAAACTACTCGATGTTAATTGCGATGTTTTGTAATTTCAGGGAAGTTGACAAATGATCATGAGTTTGAATAGTTGCAAATGGGTAGAATAGTGGATAGTTAAATTTCTTATGGGCATTTTAATAAGGGTGTCGTTTCTATAAGGTTGCAACCTTAAACAATCCAATTAAGGCGCACCTCCAAATTTTATCAGAACATATAATTTTGTTGTAAAAAATTCTTACGATTATCTTAAAATCTATTTTAATATCTAATTATAAAAATTTCAATTCCAAAAATGGTTAAAGTCAAGTAGATCTATAAATATATGAAAATATTGAAAATGGACGGTCTAAATAATGTGTTGCAAAATTCACTATTTATAGAATTCAAAAGGTTTTTTTTTTTCATATTCATACATTTCGATGTCGAGATTATCAATTAGAGGGTTTTTCAAAATTAAAACAAGATTTTTGATAGATTATTGAGGTGCATATGTGATTCTACATTTTAAGGTTGCAACCTTATATAAACTTTTCCCTTTTAATAAATTTATGATGTAGAGAAATAGAGAAAAGAAGCAAAGGTAATTCAATTAACCATCAGAATAGGCCGGATTTGAGTGACATGACTTCCATTCACAAATAAGAGACTCCAAAACCTAGATTGGGTCTGATTTTACTATTCATACTTTGTTTTTACTATTCATGCCCCAATAGTATTAAAAACCCTAACACACATTTACCTTTATTATATTATCATAAAAAAAAAGGGACCAAAATTGCCACTACTTTAGTTAGAAAAGTATAAACATACTCCATAAATCCCTTCACTTAAATTAAAACATTAAAGGTCCCTAAATTGCCCATAATTTTAACTAAAGCATTGTAAATCACTAAGAGATTGTAAAAAAAACAACAAACTAAAATTGAACTCCTTCAAAAAGCTAATCTTCCCATCTTGGATCTCCTTATAAACTTGGGATGTAGATCATTATAAAAGAAGTCATCAGAGGAAGGGCTGAATGGGTCAAAAAACCCATGAGAACTATATTGATTAGTCAAATAATTGTCCAATGCATCATTCTCCCCCAATTGGAAGCAAGGCACATCAATTTCAGCTCCTCTTATGTTGCTACTTTGGGTCCATGGTACTCGAAAAGATCAACAATATTGAACTCATTCAATGTCTCAATCTCAGTTGGATGGTCTATCGTATAGGCATTACTCCATATCTTCCTCAATGCCCTTAGCCGTCCAATTTTCATATTATTCAACATGTTGTATTTACCCTAGGATGCTTGTCTTTGAATAGATAAAACATCAACAAATCTCTCATATTAACGATGCTTGAGATCAAGGCGTGTCATGCTCTTACACGCCCCAAACACACTTGATCAACCACGTTTTGGGCCCATTAGGAACTACCATACTTATAATATAGAAGCACAACATAGTCATGAATGCATCAGAGAATACTTTACCACAAACTCTGAAGTGACTCAAGATTAATGATGCATTAGCCCCTTGATTTCCTTCAGCTCGTGCATAGTGATTAGATATAGTGATTCACTCAAAACCAAACAACGGCTAAAGTTGAGCCCCAATATCAATAATCACATAATCAATCATTCGATGGGCACCTTTTATATTGAACTCACAGCAAAAAGCTCATAATAAAATACCACCAAATCCTTGGGGTGCACCTCACATGATACCCCATATTTGAGCAAGTCATCAAGAGAAACGACATCTTACCACCATATCTCCTTGATCTTTCATGCCTTTACCTTGTTTGTCTCCATACACAATAGAACCTACTAAATCATCATCAACGAAAAGATCCTCATTAAAGATGGGACCTCCATCTCTATCACAAGGTTCCTCATCAAAAATTGGAACGCCCATGAAATCACATAGATCACCAAGGATTTAGGGAATAAAGTCCATTCCTAGTTCTATGTCTACTACTTGGGCTGTAATCATGATTCTTTGGATCCTGAAAGCCTCCCTATGATCACTATAGGCTACTTTCCAGTCATTTTCATCAACTGGCTCATTGTAGATGGGATCACCTTCAAAAGAGTACGTGTTGTCCTCAATATAAAACTCCATATAAAGGTTAACAAATTTGTTATTTAGGCATTGTGAAGAGACATGCCCGATACCGAAACATTTGTAGCACTTGACATTGCTACTGGCATCTCTTCCAAGTCACCCAACTCTTAAAACAACCCCTTGGTTTAGGGCACTCTGGTTGATTGTTCTAATAGTGCGAGATGTTGAACTAGCACTTGTTACATTGCCTTTTATTTCAAAATCACCACCAAGGGTTGTTGCCATATATCCCCAATGACTCACACCTGCACTCCACCTATTCAAGGTCATTTTTGCAGAGTTTCAATCATCTTTGCAAAGTTATAGACCTCATCAAGGATCAAATGCTGTTGCAAAACTACTGCACTTTGAATTGATTAGTGCAGTCCATTTATATGCCTAGCAAGGGACTGCTTCTCCTACTCAATTACCTAGCTGGAATTAGCACTTGTCACATTACCTAGCTGGAATTAGCAATTTCTAGGTTGATTTGACAAAACTTAGCATAAAACCCTAGACTTGGATATAGATTCTCAATTTTTTGTTGAAGAAAACCTAAACTCTAATGCCATTTGACATAGGAAAATAGAGAAAATAGGGAAAAAGAATATACTAGGCAATCAAAATATGACATATTTGAATGGACCTCACTTTTCTTGTACAAAGAAGAGACTCTAGAACCCCTTGATAGGGCCTAATTTTATTGTTCACAACATGATTTTATTATTCATGCTCTAAAAGTGTTAGAAACCCTAATACCTCATACCTTTTTATTAAATTATAATAAAAAAAAGATAAAAACTACTCAAACTTTAGTTAAAATGTTATAAAAATACGTCATAAGTCCTTTCAATTAAATTAAAGCATAAAAGGTTTCTAAATTGCCTGTAACTCTAATTAAAACAATATAAATAATTGGGATACCACAAAATAACAATAAACTAAAAATGAACTCTGTCAAGATGTGGGCCTTCCCCTCCTTGTTCTCCTTGCAATCTTTGGAAGTGGATCATCATAAAGGGGGTTATCAAATAATGGATTAATTAGGTCTAACGAACCATGATAATTGTCTAAACTAGTCAAATGATTGTCCGGTGCATCAATTTCCTATGATTTTTTTAAATGAGAAATTTATCAAGATGCCTCTACAGTATCAACTACTTGGCATTTTACAACTATTCCAACTCATTGTTCATATGGTTTTTTGAAATCAAATAAAAAATGGATGTACTTTGATAAATTTCCCTATAAAAGATTGTGACTCTTTAAATGATTTTTTCCAACTTAAAAAAAGGTATATTGGTCCATCGTAAACATGGCTTGCACTAAAAAGTCATAATTAGGGAAAAATCACTAAACTAAATAAGAAAAAATTCTAGATCAACTTTTTGTTCTTGTTAACATATCCCAACATGCAAAAAGAAACTTATAGATTAGAGAAGTTACGAATGGACCGGAAATAAGTTGTGGTATTATCACATGGTCCATAATCTGGATTATTCTACATTGAGGTCCTTTTTTTGCATCCCTTATCTAATTCTAATTTTTTTCATAGTTCAATATTCACAATATAGAAAATCAACCATATTTTTAAAAAATTTTCAGTTTTGTTATGAATAGGGTGGTAAGAAGCCACTACATTCAAACCACCCTATTTATGGGCCGGTTCGAAAATAACTACCTCAAACTGCCCTAACATAAATTTTTGTAAGTATGGAGCAATTAGTAGGTGGCGCCTTCGAACTTCCTCATACTTAAATCTTTTTGAGTTGGTAGCGTTTTGAGATTGCCACATTTGAATATCTTCATTCTTGAAATATTTGTTTTAAATATGGAGCAATTTGAAATTGCTTCAAACTTTTTTTTTAGTTTTTAGTTTTTTAATTGTGGAGTGGTTCAAAGGTGTTAATTTCGAACCACTCCATACTTTGGAAAATGTTTTGAGCATGGAGCATTTTGAAAGCGCTTCTTAAGTATGGAGCAGTTTAAATGTGGCAATCTCCAAGACTCCAACTGCTCCATACTTGGGGTGCTTTTTTATCTATGGAGTAGATGGCACTCTTGAATCGCTCCATACTAGAGAAATATTTACATTTGGGGCTTTTCGGAGTTGTTACTATCAAGCTGCCTTAGAAATAGGGCGGTTCGAGCACAATGGTTTCATACTCCCGTATTCACAACCAAAATTGGAAATATAGAAAAAATATGGCAGTTCTATGATACTAATATCAAATTGGGGGCAGAATTGGAATAAAACATGATGAAAGAAGAGGACTTCACTGTAAAATGATCCAAATTTTGGACCATGCGCTAATATCATAAGCTGTATCAAAATATCCCAACTTTGGATCATGAAGTAATATGCCAAGATTTTGGACTATATAATAAAATCCAAATTTTGGATCATGCGGTAACATTCAAATTCATGGTTGTCAATTGGTGTAAAAAAATGAGCTTGGATCAATTGGTATGAAAAAACTGTCGTACTTAACCACATGGGGGAGCTCCTTACATGAAAATATTTTCACTCAAATTTTTTCATTACAACTAAAAAGTGCACTAAGTATTTAGAGAGGGAAAATGATTTGATAGGGCTGCAACCCTCTCAAAATAAGTAAAACCTCACCTCATAACTCACAAAAAATTACAATTCAAGTGTTGAAAACCTTTAAATCGATCATCTCAACTTGAAATTAAGGTTGTGCAAAAAAAAATTAAGATTTTAAAATCTAAAAATAGCGTATATTACAACAAATCATCTAGACGATCCATTTCGAACTAAAAATAAGTGTTCACGGATCTGCGAGATCTGCACTAGTTTTTTAGTTTCAAATTTTATTGTCAGTGTCGGAAATTAATTTTAGAGCCATTATGAAAATTTATGATGCCGAAAGTGCTTTCGAATGAGGATTTGAGGTGAGGCTTTATCTTGTTTTCATAAAACCTAGACCCTCCAGACTTTTATACGTATATTACTTATAGAGGAAGTCATAAATTAGTCATTTAGTCTCACTATTTGGAAACGATCAGTTTTATAACTCGCCAAAAGTTCTCTCAAAATGTGGGACTTTAGTGCCGGAAAAATATGGCCATGCAATATAAAGTAAAAGACATTTTGCGTCAAGTGAAGTAACATTTGGTTTGCCTTTTTGTTTTGGTATAAAGGACATGACCTCTTTTTCTTCTAAGTGACTTGGTAATATGGTCCATTAGCTTGGGCCCGAGTCTTGCTTCATATCTTCCATTGATGGGTCAAGCCTGGGTATATCTAGTATGATCTGAACCAATATTAATATATCTACATGATATACAGTTAACTATGTATGGTTATGTCAGGGCACCTATATATGAGCATTTAATAAATGTATTAAATATTTTTGGACATTAATTACTTTTGTCCCATAATGTAATAACATTTTGTCTAGAGTATTTTAGGTAATTATTCAAAAACAAAGTAGAAATTCATGATATAAAGAATAACTTTTAATAACCATAGTGGATGATGACATCATCTACATAAGGCGTAACATCACCTACACAGATATATAAGGTGTAACATTACCTACGTGGAGCATTAAATGCCATTAAATTTTTATAGAAATATCTATCTTACCGCTCATAATGACGAAAACTACTTTTACTATAATAATTATAAAATTGGATATTGGTAAAAATAATTTATTTTTTATTAGAATCTTATAATTCTATTATAATTATAACTAATTTTTGTCCCCAAAAAGTAATTAAAAAAATAAAGACGAAAACAAAAAATGTTGCTACATGAAAGGTTCTATAATAATTGTAAAAAATAAGTATTAGTAAGAATAATTTATTTTTGGGTGCAGTTGGCATACAGATGCATCCGTAACTGTAGAGGTAAGGTGCACCTTCAAATTTTTGCATGGTATATAATATTGATGTAAAATTTTCTTAGGACTATCTCAAAATCGATTTTTATATCTAATTATAAAATTTTAAATTAAAAAATGGTTAAAATCAGGTAGATCTACAATCATATGAAAATCTTGAAAATGGACGGTGTAGATAATATGTTGTAAAATGCACTATTTTTTAGACTTAAAATCTTTTTATTTTTCATGGTCATACATTTCGATGTCGAGATGATCAATCAAAGGGTTTTTAACATTAAAACTACATTTTCTGATGGATTTTTTAGGGGCATCCGTAGTTCTACATTATAAGGTAGCATCCTTATATAAACTTTTTCTTTTATTTTTATTAGAATGTTATAGTTATAATTAGATTCTATATTGTAATTACCAATAATATTATTTTAAAAATTTTATTCTTTAAAAATTATTGTTTTTCCATTCGTACTCTCTCTCATCTTTATCTTCATGGTTGGATAATAAATATGATATATATTTATTATTTTGTAATAAATAAATTATAAAATAATGTAATGTAACTATAGGTATAGTAAATAATAAATTAAATTTACGTGAGAATAATTTATTCTTATTAGAATATTACATTTATAATTTTTCTTTGATTCCCTAAAGTCTAAATACGATTTCTATACACATATATTTCTATAATAATTATAAAAATTAGATATTGGTAAAAATAATATTTTTTTTCAAATTTTATAATCATTATAATTATAACTATTTTTTGTCCTCAAAAAATAATTGAAAAACTTAAAAAAAGAAAACGCAAAACCTTGCTACGTGAAAGGAAGAAAAATAAATAATATTAACCCTATCAATATTTTATTGAAAATATTATTTAATGATAAATATGTTTTAATGATTAATATTAAATATCATGTGCAATGCACATGCATATTAGTAGTTATATATTAAGCGAGAGAAACACCCTTGCTATTTTTGCGCCATGTGTCATTTTTTATTCCATAATTACCCTCCCTCTCCATTCTTTCTCTCCCTCTTCCCACAATCTAAGTTTTTTAAAATTCATTCTCTCTCTCCCTCTTCCCACAATCTAAGTTTTTTAAAATTCATTCTCTCTCTCCCACTTCCCAACGCCAATATTTATAAAGTTGATAGGTAGAGATCATGAGAGAATGATACAGAGAGAGATAAATAAAAAGAGAGAGATAAACGCCAATGTTCCTAAAATTGGTTCGCGGAGATCATGAGAGAATGATATAGAGAGAGGGAGACAAATATAATGAGCTTAAGAGAGAGAGATAAATAGAATGAGCTTATTTATGAAACATGCTCTTTCTTTCTCTCCAACGAATTCTCTCAATCATCATCTTAAATTTCTATCTTGACCTACTTTCCTATTTTTTGGGTAATTTTCTATCATCAAATGACCTAATTTTCTTTTTTGTCTATCCATTCCTATAATCGCCATCTACAAATCTTCCCAAATCACTCTCTAGGAAATCTTATCTCCCTTTATTCTGTCATAAACAACCAGCAAATATGTTTTATCTCTTTAAATCACGTCTCAATAAACTCATCCCCCTCTCAAGTCTCACCTATATATCACATATTCGCTTATAGCCTCTAAACTATTCTTCTTCATATTGGAGGTGAGTCTCTTTTCTTCTTCTTTTAGCTAAGCACTTTTCAGAGATTTTTTTTAGCTAAGCACTTTTCATAGATTTTTTTTTAATCTTTTCAATTGTTATTGTTGAGTATTTTCATTGATAAGTTTTAGGTTCACATAGAGTTGTGCTCCTATCTATTAATATATATTGTGTTAATAGCAGGGATTACAAATTAATGAAAGGTTTATTAGATTTATTCAAAAGTTAATTTTTTTTTTCAGATTTACTTCCCAAATTCATGGAGAATATCATGTATTTTATCTCTCTAGATTTACCTCCCAAATTCATGAAAAAAATCTTGTATTTTATCTCCAGATTTACCTCCCAAATTCATGGAGAAAATCGTGTAACTTCTCTGTATATATTTTTGTGTTTCCCTTCAATTGGAATACTCAGTAAATACATTCAAAATTTAACTTTTATCATAGTATTAGAGGATAGTTCTCTGCCCCCAAATCTCCTTATCTCTCTACCCTTTGATTTCTCTGATTTAAGTATCCCTGGAAGATCTAATAACTCTCTCCATACCAGCTATCGTTCTCTCTCCATACCAGCTATCGTTCTCTCTCTAGACTTTCGATAACATCAGATTGTTCTCTCTCTGCTGGTGTTGTAGCTGTTTGGAGCTTGCTCGTCCTTCTTCTATTTAGCCTCTCGCTTTACTCCAACCAGTTCAAGCTCATGCTCTTGGTACTCTTTCGCATATTCTTGCACCCTCTTAAACATTAATTTCTTGTTATCAACCTTTATTGGTCCACGTTGCGAAATCTGAGCGCACCATTTTTTTTTGTCTCTTTCCTCAAAAGAAAATCATTGGTTTTTGCAACATTTTTTGTGGGGCTTCTGTTTCCTTCCGTCTCAAATATTTGCGAGACTTTCGTTTTTTATAAGTAGTTTTTGTGCTTAATATCATATTGAGCTATTTGGGTTCTTTCTCTCTTTAAAAATTTCACTTCTAAATTCACATCCGTTCACTGCTTTCTTTCATCTTCAAACGCCAAGACAGAACCCACTCTCCCATTTATTCTCATGAATCCCCACCACCCCCATCTTCTTAGACAAGGCTTTCCAATGTTATTTATGGAATCTCTGCAGATGCTTATTCATCTTTCCCATATTACATTCACCATTCAGATAATCTTGAGACTGTTCTTGTTTCCAAAGTTCTTAATGGTGACAACTATTACAACCAGTCGTGTGCTATGCGTATGAATTTGAATGCAAAAAACAAATTAGGTTTCATAGATAGTTCTCTCCCTCAACCTACGGTAGATTCTTCTATGTTCAACCAATGGGATAGGGCCAATGATATGGTCACGTCTTGGTTACTTAATGTTGTCGCTGTAGACATTTATGACAACATCAACAATGGTGTTTCAACACATGATGTTTGGGTTGAACTGCGAGAACGATTCTCTCAAAACCAAGCAGCGAGAATTTTTGAATTGACTCATTGCATTATCACTCTGCCGCAAGACAATTATTCAATGCTCACATGCTTTAGTAAGCTCAAATCCTACTGGGATGAGCTTTCTTCTATCTCTGCTTTTCCACTATTTTCTTGAGGCGCCTCCAAATCTATGATTTCTTTTGAGCACCAACATCGATTGGTGCAATTTCTCATGAGTCTCAACGACTCATATAACTCGATTCGTAGCTAGATCCTTCTCATGGATCCTTTGCCGATAGTAAACAAAGCTTATAATCTACTGTTGCAGGAGGAAAGGCAGCGCACTCTGCATGTTCAACCAAAAATATTGGTTGTGAGCTTTGCCAAAACTGCTACTCGCAATAGCTGTCCTGTCCTTCAACACAGCAATAATAACAAGGAAGATGTTGCACTCGCTGCGGGCGTAATAATCACTTTGTCCAAAACTGCTCGTTACTCCATGGTTTTCCAAAACGTAGAGGTAACAACATGCAACAACAATGAGGTGGACATCAACAACAGCTCCTTTTCAGCCACAACGCCAGACTTTCTCGCTAGCTGCAACTGCTCAAGCACCTTTCAATGTAGGCCTACTAGCCAACGTGCCCACTTTTGACCGTGATGCCTCCTCCACTCAGTCTATGTTTTTTACGCCTAAACAATACCACATACTTCTCTCTCTCTTATTACCCCAGGTAACTCCAATTCTGCAGCCGATATTTCTGATAAGCATCATGTTTCCTTTAATGTCTCTTCTCTTTATTGGATTATCGATAGTGGTGCTACTGATCACATGATTGGTGATCCTTCATTACTATCATAGTTTACCACTCTTGCTTCATCTAAACATGTTATTTTGCCGAATGGACAGTACACCAACATTTCTCATGTTGGCTCATTACATATGTCCCTTTCTTTGGCCTTACATGATGTTCCTTGTATTCGTTCATTCAAGCAAAATCTTTTATCTGTGAATCAACTCACACAAAATCTCAAATATTCCATAATTTTTTTCCCTGACTCATATATCTTGCAGGACCTGTCCTCGAAGGCGACGATTGGATTGGGTAAAGAACAAGGTGGATTATACCTCCTCCAACAATCACTGATACCTGTAGCCTTCACCACTACTTCCCCAACCATCGATTTGTGGCATTGCCATTTAAGGCATATTTCCTCTTCTTACATTTATCATATTGCTTCTAGTTTTCCTTATATTTCCGTTTCCAAGAATAAATTGTAAGATTCATGTCCCCTTGCAAAACAAATTACATTACCTTCTTCTGTAAGTAGCATTTCTTCCAATGCTCCATTTTGTTTGATTTGTGTAGATATTTGGGGAGGATATTCTTTCCTTCTCTTTATGGTGCTATGCAACACAAATCTCAAGCTGATTTTTATTTGAAAATGTTTATTGCTCTTGTTAAAAAACAATTCCACTCCCAAATTCAAATTGTTCGTTCTGATAATAAGAGTGAATTTTCTCCAAAGATATGCAATCATTTCTTCAAAATCAAGGAATTATACACAAACACAGTTGTGTTCCAACACCACAACAAAATGGTGTAGTGGAACGTAAACACCGTCACTTACTTGAAGTTACATGGGCTTTATGGTTTCATGCAAATCTTCCCCTTTAATTTTGGGGAGATTGTGTCCTCACAGCTGCCTATATTGTCAATCACATTCCTTCCCTTTTATTACATAATCGGTCCCCTTACGAAATTTTATTCCATGCCAAACCCAACTATAATAATCTTTATGTTTTCGGTTGCTTGTATTTTGCATATAATATTCATCATTGTGACAAATTTGATTACTGTGTGAAACCGGGGATTTTAGCTATTATCGCTTTGCTCAAAAGGGTTATCGAATCTCTGATATTGCCACACGTCAAACATTGCCACATGTCAAACATACACTAGTCGCGATGTCATTTTTTATGAGCATGTTTTATCATATGCCAACACCCAACACCATGCCACAGACCCTAACCGTGTCTTACATTTACCTACCCCCGACCATGGCCCACCATCACCCATTTCAGACCCAACACAATCTTTTTATTCTCAAATTATTCCGTTGCACCGGCTACCACCATCTTCCCTCCCTTCCACTTTACCCCAATTGGACCCCACCTCCACTCATACCCCACCCACTGAGCCCTCCAATTCTCCTTTACCCACTAATAATATCCAAGACCAATCTTGCTGGTCCATTAGAGCCCATAAACCACCTGCCCATCTTAAGGACTATTATTCTTCATTTTCCCAACCTTCCTTTCGCACTCAATCCAACCATCTCCTTTGACGACATGCAATGTAAGTATAACTTTTTTTCTCTCCAAATTCATAGATTTTCATAATTTTTCACCTTCCTATCAAGCTTTCATTGCAGCTATCCTGACCATTCCTGAACCTTCTACCTTCTCCCAGGCTATGAAAGTCCCAGAATGGCGAGAGGCAACGGCCAATGAGGTTAAGGCCCTTGAAGATAATCATATTTGGACCCTTACCTCTCTCCCACCTCGCAAATAGGCTATTGGCTGTCAGTGGATCTACAAGGTCAATTACCATGTTGATGGAATATTGAACAACTGGAGGGCCTCGACTATCACGAGACATTTGCCACGATGACAAAATTGGTCACATTATGTTGCTTGCTTGCCCTATAAACATATGGTACGTTGAACAACTCGATGTTCATAACGCCTTTTTACATATGGACCTTGCCGAGGAAGTCTATATGAAGATTCCTCTCGATTTTTCCAGACAGGGGGAGCGTAAAGTTTGCCATTTAAATAAATCTTTATATGGCCTGAAGCAAGTATCAAGAAATTGGTTTGCAAAGTTCTCCTATGCTATACACATAATTGGCTTTCGACAATCGAAAGCAGATTACTCACTCTTCACCAAGATTTCAGGGTCCCACTCTGTGTTTATTCATGTATACGTCGATGATATTTTAATCACCGGTAATGATGTTGATTCCATTGAGACTATTAAGTGGTATTTACATAGTAAGTTCCATATCAAAGAACTTGATCCCCTAAAATATTTATTGGGGATTGAAGTAGCTCGTTTGTCTAAGGGTATTTATCTCACACAGAGAAAATACACTTCAGATATACTTGATAATGTGGCACTTCTTAGAGCACGCACTAGTGACTTACAAATTGAACAAAATTTAAAACTTATCAATTTGAACGGTGATTTGCTTGACATGCCTTCTCCATATCATCAGCTTGTGGGCAAGTTCATTTATTTGATGATAACAACGCTAGATATTGTGTATTCAGTTCACATTCAAAGTCAATTCATGCAACACCCTCGTAATTACTCAAATATCTCAAAGGCAGTCTTGGCCAAGGTATTCTATTATCTGCTTCCAGCTCACTTTATGTCATAGTCTATTGTGATTCTGATTGGGCCAGTTGTCCAATGACTCGTAAGTTTACTATGGGATACTGCACTTTTGTCGGCACCTCTTCAATTTCTTAGAAAACCAAGAAACAAAGCACAGTTTCACATTTATCTGCGGATGCCAAGTATAGATCCATGGTATTAGTTTATTGTGAGCTTCAATGACTCAAATTTTTACTTCAAGACCTTGACATTTCTCATAATGAGCTTATGACTCTTTATTGCGACAACCAAGTGGCCCTTCATATTGCCGCTAATTCACTTTATCATGAACACACAAAGCACATAGAAGTGGACTGCCATCTTGTATGAGAAAAGCTTCAACAATGCCTTATTCCACCATATTTTGTTGGTTCTTCACACTAGGTGGCTGATATCTTTACCAAGACATGGGGTCGAGAGAATTTCAGATTCCTACTTGCCAAGTTGGATGTCAATAACCTCCATGCTTCAACTTGAGGGGGAGTATTAGACTTATTCAAAAGTCAATTTTATGTCTCTAGATTACCTCCCAAATTCATATAGAAAATCGTGTAATTCCTCTGTATATATTTTTGTATTTCCCTTCTATTGAAATAAACAATAAATACATTTGAAATTCAACTTTTATCAAGGTTATTTGATGGAGAAAGATTGAACAAGCTATAGAAGAGAAGTGTGTATGGTAGATCTTGCAAACCATGTGCTGTAACCAATAACATTAAGTTTCAGCCCCTTTTCAACCATCTTATTGAACAACTTCTCTACTACAGATACCCTGATATCCTTACCAAAACCATTAAATATGGCATTACATGTCTGCAAAATGGGTATGCAACCATATTTTTCCATTCTCTCCATCAAAGAGAGAGCACCTTCGAGCTTCCCAGACTTGCAATGGCCATCGATGTATGTAACCTGGTTTGGGTTCAGGCCATTTCCCAACATTTCATCCATCACTTTAGAGGCCTCTTCCCGCATACAAAATTTGCTAAAGCAAGAGATAAGTTCGATATAAGTCCATCACCTGGTGCACACCCACTCTCTCTCATCAATTGGCCACTTTACAATACCCAAACTTCCCTCTTTCTGTTTCTGCCATAATAACCAATTAGGCTTCTTTAAGCTTAACTTCTATTTATGTATCTCATCTCTCTTAATCCTATCTTTCCTCTCTCTAAGCTTCATTATTAAGAGGGTCCTTGAACTCTCAACATATTCATAAGCGTATTTATACAAAGTATTTCATAGTTCAATATAAGAACTTTGGTGATATTTATATATTTATAAATAATGTGAATAATATATAATATATGTAATATTTATATTATATATATAATATGAATATATAAATATTACACATATAATAGATTATAATATAATATATGATATTTATAAATAATATGATATATATATATATATATATATATATATATATATATATATATATATATATATATATATAATATTCGAAATATTCCAACTCCTACACGTATGCAAGTAATATCAAACTTGAAAGAAATCTATACAATTTATTATATAAATATCATATATAATATTATAAATATTATATAATATAAATATATATAAATATTACATATATAATATAATATTTATTATAATATAAGTATAATATGAATATATATATATATATATATATATATATATATATATATATATATATTCATATTATATGAGAAATGATCCTATAGGACCCTCTCCCATTCATGTGTCTAGGACCTCCAAGGATCACCATTAAATTTGACACATATCTCTAGAAAAGTCAAGGCCACACCCATGTTATAACTTTTTTAGGGATCTATGCTAAATTTAATGGTGATCCTTTGAGGTCCTACACATATGGCTAGGAGAGGGTCCTATAGGATCATTACTCATATAAATATATGTGACGCCGTCAATACCTTGATATACACAATTACTTTACATTTTGTAGGCAGTATATCATTACTAGCAGCAAGATCAGAAGATCTGCTCTCTAACCTACGCTGTCCTTCTTTGTCTCATTATAAATGGTATAAAGACGTATTTTTCTCAAGACTTTTAATACAAGAAGATTGTCAGCTAGATCATTAGAAGGAAAAATTTAGTGAAAGTGGTGATTCGTCGTTGGCGTCAGTATTGCCCCCCCTGCAAAAATTCTCGGGTCAGAAAATCGGGTAAAGAATTAGAAGACCCGGGAAGATGTTCAATAGTGAAGTCGAAGGCAGAGAGAATAGCCTGCCAGCGGGCAAATATTACGATATATATCTAAGGCTTGGAATTCCACTCAATAATCTCTAGTGGATTATCACTGATCAAGGCATTGAATTCTATTTCATCTGTCTCAGAATCTTGTTGAGACATTTGTTGTAATTCTAATATTTGAATTCTTCCTTTCAATTGTACTATTTCAGTTTTTATTTCTTTAATCTCTTTTTTGAAATCAGAGATTGTAGGTTCTTTTTGAGAAGTATGTTGATCACTTACTCTTTTAATAATAGTAGAGAAATTATATTCATCTGGATTTTTGATGATAGGTAATGATTTTGATTTATTTTTGGTAATATTGATAAATTGGGTAATGATAGCTCTTTTTGAAACGTGGTAACACAATGGACAGTGGCTAGTAATTCTTTTTTAACCATTGAATAATTTAATTGAGTGGAATTCCAAGCCTTAGATGTATATCGTAATAATTGTTCTTTGGAATCAATTTGTTGTTTTAATATGCCACCAAGTCCTTTATCAGAGGCATCACATTCAATGATTTTAAAAGCAGTAGGATGTGGAAGAGAGAGGCATTCAAGGGTTTTAACCTTACTATTTATTACCTGTATTGCTCTTGTATGAATATCGGACCAAGGAGGAGGATTCTTCTTGAGTCTATCATATAATGGTTTAGAGTCCAATGCAAGGTTAGGATAAAAATCACTAACATAATTGAGGCATCCTAAAAACCTTTGTAATTCAGTTTTATCGAGAATCTTATCACGAAATTTATCAGCAAAAGCTATGGATCTGTCTATTGGGATAATAGTGCCATGGTGGATCATGTGTCCTAAAAACCTGATATTGGTTTTGAAAAGTGTAATCTTTTTGGCAGAAACAACTAAACCTGCCTGGTTTACAGCATGGATAAAAGTATTAATATGTTTAATGTGTTGGTCTATAGATTCGGATAATATTAAGACATCATCAATATAGACTATCATGAAATGGTAATAAGAATTAAATAATGTTAAAAGCCAATTACAAGACAAAGAAAAATTTCTTTGCACACTTAAACAGGAAGTTAAATACAAAGTAATTGAAGAACAAATACAAACACCTTCAATACTACAAAAAATTCAATCACTGCAAAAACAAATAGAAACATCAATATGTAGTGAACATCCTAATGCTTTTTGGGATAGGAAAAAACAGAGTATAAGCTTACCATATGAATCAAACTTCACTGAAAGCCAAATCCCTACTAAAGCTAGGCCAATACAAAAAAATTGGTAGCCGGAACTGTAAATACCTTCTATGAGTATTATTAGGGTTTTGATAATAGAAAAATCTGTGCCAAGCTTTTATGTACTCAGCATATTTGAAATACTTATAAGAAAATTCAGGATTTTGTAATTTCTTTCCTTGTACGGGATTAGAACCCCACTCAGTATAAGAAAGAAGTTTCTTTATCTGTACTTTTGAATAGGCTATGATTCGGGTATTTTGTTGAAAATAGTGAACAACAGAGATGGACCCTGTTTCCATTAGAATGGCTTCGTAATACTCTCGGGTCTTAACCCCATTGATAGGATTAAGATGATTCAGTAGGTATAATGGTGCAAGCTTGCTTGGATTCATGTGAACCTGATGTTCATCAATGGTAATGTCCATTAGGAAGGCTCTTTCAATGTATTCTGATCTTGGAGTGTTGGTAGGAAGAGTGGATTTGTGCAGAAGGCCTAGCCCTATGCACCGATATGGAGGCTCAGAGGTTGATGGAGGCTCAGAGGTTGATGGAGGCTCAGAGGAAGCTTAGAGGATAAGAGAAGAGGGGAAGAGTTAGGCCTTATTCTGAAGACGAGGAAGGGCTTCCCTTTTATAAGGCTTTGAAGGGAATCTTTTGGGCTCAGATCGACCAGCTGGCAAAGCATAGTTGGCAAGAGAGGACAAGAGAGAGAGTGTCGGCAGAATGCGACAAAGGAGAGAGGACAGGGTGTCGGCAAGATGCGACAAAGGAGAGAGGACAGAGTGTCGGCAGATTGCGATAAGGAAAGGAGAGAGAGGTGCTAGTGGACAAAAGTAGGAGCATAAGAGGATGCTCTTTGTACAAAAAGATAAAAAATGAAAAAGTAAAAGCATCTATGCACAATGGCTCTTTTGGCCTTATTACAATTTGAGTACACTGTTTGCTGTCGGTAGTGGGATCCTTGCTGTCTTGCTATTGTTGTTTATTGCTTTTGGATGGTGCTGTCATGGATGATGGAGTCATGGCCTTTGACTAAATTCTTCTGGATCATCCTCCTCTGGATCCGTTTCTTCTGGATCTGTTTCTTCTGGATCCTTCTGACTGAGTTGGAGGTACCTATTGGTGTGCAGTGGGGAAGACTGAACTGTTTCTTCGGAAGATGTGGGTTTTCTTCCTGCTTCAGCAAAGATTTCTTTCATTTGTTTCTCCAGTTCTTCCTTGGAAGCATGTGGGTTGGTTTGAAGCATATTTCGAAGGTAGGTTGGAAAATCAAATGAAGTGTTTGGAGTATTTGGGTTTTCCTGGTATATAGGTGCTTTAGGTGGTATTCTTTTTGGAGTGGCTTTGGTGAGCTCCATTTGAAAGATATCCCACCATTTCACAGAGATGGTTTTTCCCAAACGCGGGATGTATGTATAATCATTGGAAGTCTTAGGTGATATGGTATAATCCCATTTCATAATCCAAGGGATTTGATACAAGGCCATAAAGTAAAGGTGAGTATCAACTGAATTATTGATATTATTGTATTGTATAAATTGATCCTGCAACTCCTTAAAAGCAGGAGGTAAAATCATAGCAGTTGATCCCCACACAAAATACCAGTTTTGAAACCAAGTGGGGAACCTTTCAAAAATTGGTAGCCGGAACTGTAAATACCAGCTATGAGTATTATTAGGGTTTTGATAATAGAAAAATTTGTGCCAAGCTTCTATGTACTCAGCATATTTGAAATACTTATAAGAAAATTCAGGATTTTGTAATTTCTTTCCTTGTGCGGGATTAGAACCCCACTCAGTATAAGAAAGAAGTTTCTTTATCTGTACTTTTGAATAGGCTATGATTCGGGTATTTTGTTGAAAATAGTGAACAACAGAGATGGACCCTGTTTCCATTAGAATGGCTTCGTAATACTCTCGGGTCTTAACCCCATTGATAGGATTAAGATGATTCAGTAGGTATAATGGTGCAAGCTTGCTTGGATCCATGTGAACCTGATGTTCATCAATGGTAATGTCCATTAGGAAGGCTCTTTCAATGTATTCTGATCTTGGAGTGTTGGTAGGAAGAGTGGATTTTGACTAGGCTGGTGAAAATGTAGGAATTGAAGTTCGTGCTTCCGGGTATGTAATTTGATGAACTGGGGATTGAGATGGTGAGCGAATATTCAGGGGTGAAGGTTCCCCTTCATATGGAACATATGGAACCAAAGAATTCATGGGTTGTTCCCCGGCGAGTATTGCCTCGGGAGCCCATATTTAAGGATGAAAGATCCTTATCAGATAGGTTATCTTGGAATAACTGAAGTGCAAGTGAAAGTGGTGATTCGTCGTTGGCGTCAGTGTTGCCCCCCCTGCAAAAATTCTCGGGTCAGAAAATCGGGTAAAGAATTAGAAGACCCGGGAAGATGTTCAATAGTGGTATCAAAGCCATACAGTGATACACTGTCACAACAAATTACAAACAGTAGAACTATTCCACAGTGGAACTGTGCAAACAGTTACAACTGAAGAATTTGTTAAACTGTTCTTTTCACTCCATAAGTTAAGATAAACTTACATTTTACTATAAGAAACCAAGTGAGATTGACCACCAAGAAAGTTGGTCCGAGAGTTAAGACAAGAGACAAGTGAACGCCGATGCGAAAAGTACCGCCAAGGCCATGAGAGCCGCTTAGGGAAAAAAGCTAAGGCCACTGAATGTCCAGATTGTCATTATCCGCAACCTACGGATGGCAAATCTCATAAAGAATCTACTGGTAAAACTGTATCTTCATCTTCAAAACTGAGAGTTAAAAATAAAGAACAAATTATTATAAATGATATTGAGGAAAATATTCAAAATTGGAATATTCCTAAGGTACCAATTCATGACGTTTATAATAAAGGATCATTTAAACTTAAGATGGGTTATGCCATCAAGACTGTAGAAGAAAGTCTATCAGTAACACAAAACCAAGAAGACTTTCACCTACTCTCGAAAAAAGTAATAGAAAAACATAAAGAAAATAATTACAAATATTTACACAGTGGCCTTATTCAAATAGCCGTAAAACCTTTGACCCGACTAGGGTTGAACACTTCTGTGCTTGTATGCCTAAGAGATACAAGACACAATATATTCACCGACTCCCTACTAGGCATGGTTGAATCCAGCCTCTGTAGCGGTCCAATATATTTTAACTGTTTTCCTAATTTTTCTGTTTCTTTAACCGACCCGAATATTTTAGAGATATTAACAATAAACCTCAAAACACATGGATTCAACATGGTCCATGGTTCACAAAATCTTGCTTTAGTTTATAGAATATACTATAAAGTCATGAATACATTAAGTCCCAATACCTTAAAACTTGATCAAAAGGATCAAACAATTTTATTCCAAACAAATATAGAAAAATCTAATATGATAGTTCCAAAAACCATAAAATGGTCAGATATAATTCTACCTCAATCATGGGCATTACAAAATGCCAATCAACCACAAGAAATTCCTCAACATCATATTCCAAATCAGATAATAGAACATACCGATGGTAATGTAGAAATACAATTTCAAAATACAAATTTACAAGTACAAGATGATATTGAAATAAATAGGAAGAGAAATACTAAACATAACATACCAAGTAGAAAATCAATTTCTCATAGTCCAAATGTTATTATATTACCTCCTCCTAATCAAATATCTTCATCCAATTCATCTAGTTCATCCAATCCAAACATACAATTTCAAGGAACACATAGGACAAGAGATCATATTGTAATTCCAACATATACATCAAAACCTCATCCCACAACTTCTAATACTGAACCCAGTATAGAAGAATTACAAGACTTCCAAGTTTGTACATTACAACTTGAGGATGATATGAATAATAATCAATATTCAGAAGAATATATAGCAGCCTATCTAGCAGCCAAGCTAGAAAGAAAACAAAGGAAATTAAATAAAGCTTTTATTACAAAAGATTATTTATCAGAAGAAAATAAAAATATCCGAGAATGGTATTTAAAAAGGTTTCAGCCACCTAGACTACTGGAATTACTACATAAAAAATATAATAAATTCTTACACAAAGAAAGATTAAATATAGGATTTTTCCACTGGCTAAAAGATATATGTTTAGAAAAGAATATTACTATTCCCTCATTTCATAAAATTCAAACAATAGAAGAGAAAACATATATAAGTATTGATGGTACTACAACAGCAAGTACACATCCACCTGAGAAAAGTATTATACTTAAAGCAGATATTCCAAAAAAGAATGAGCCTGTACACTATAGTGGCTACACCATACAAAGCCATACCTAAAGAAATAAATAAAAAACAGGAATACATACTTTATATTGTAGAACAAAATAATTATACAAACCTATATCTACAATCTCTTGGAAAGCAAACTGAACGAATAGAGAGAATAGTATCCAAAGAAACACCTACTATATCTCCCATTCTGAAAGCAGTATTATTCAAACCACCTCCTGAGTTAAATAAAAATAAATTCCACATTAGAGAAAATAATAAATCCCTTATGGATCAATTAATATCAAAACTATCTCAATTAGATCTGAAAGGAGTACCTTCATCTCAAATCAATATTCCTGCACCAACCATAACTTCCCAAATACCTGAGTCGTCTGATAAAGGAAAAGCTGTCATACCTGAGCATGAAACAATGATGCTCACAGAGGAAGAACCCATAATAGAGGATACAATCCAAAACCAAGAAAAAGCATTTATGGATACTACACCTCTAATGGACACCATCAATAAAATAGCTTATGGAAAATATTGGAAACCCATAACAGCCTTACCCTATCATAAGAGACCTACTCCTGTTGACATTCAAATGGAAGAAGATTCAATACAACAGGCAGTATCTTATTCCGGAAGATCCATAGTAAATTGGCAAATTGATGGTCTATCAGAACTAAAAATATTAGATGTCATGAGACATATGACCATGTATGCCTCTGCAAATAAAATGGCAGGCTACCATGATCAAGAAGTTGCCAAGGCAATAGTAAATGGATTTACAGGATGGTTACGGGGATGGTGGGATTTTTATGTGGATGATGATACCAAACAAAGAATTTTAAACAATACTAGACAATGGACGGGAAAAAATGAACAAAATCAAGAAGTAATATATACAGAAAGTGACGCCGTCAATACCTTGATATACACAATTACTTTACATTTTGTAGGCAGTACATCATTACTAGCAGCAAGATCAGAAGATCTGCTCTCTAACCTACGCTGTCCTACTTTGTCTCATTATAAATGGTATAAAGACGTATTTTTCTCAAAACTTTTAATACGAGAAGATTGTCAGCTAGATCATTGGAAGGAAAAATTTATAGCTGGTCTTCCATATCTATTTGTAGAGAAAGTCAAAGAACGACTTCGCAAGAAACATAATGGAATAATAGTATATTCATCATATACACTCGGAGAACTCTCCGCAGAAATATGTGCAGAAGGCCTAGCCCTATGCACCGATATGAAATTAAAAAGACAAATAGATAAACAAAAGCTCACCAAGAAAAAAGAACTTGGAGATTTCTGTCAGCAATTTGGCTATTACTTAGATAGAAAAAATATGCCGGATTATATCAAAAAGAAGAAGAAAAAATACAAAAAAAAAAAATATAAAGCCAAGAGAAAAAACAAGGATAAGGATCAGGAATATTATAAAAAGTCCAAAAGAAAATTAATTAATAAATTTTCCCCAAATACAAAGAAAAGAAAAAAACTCCCAGTATGTTATAAGTGTGGTAAAATAGGACATTATAAACACCAATGTAAATTAAAAAAGAAAATAGAGTCATTAAATTTAGATGATACAACCAAATCAAAATTAAAGAATATAATTTCCTACGATTCTTCCTCTTCCACTTCTAGTGAATCTTATACAGCAGATGGCAGTAGATTATTTATCAAATATAAATTATCCAACGCCTCTGTATGTAATAATCACCAATATATTGATACACCATTTATTATGGTTAAAGGATTAAATAATGTTAAAAGCCAATTACAAGACAAAGAAAAATTTCTTTGCACACTTAAACAGGAAGTTAAATACAAAGTAATTGAAGAACAAATACAAACACCTTCAATACTACAAAAAATTCCATCACTACAAAAACAAATAGAAACATCAATATGTAGTGAACACCCTAATGCTTTTTGGGATAGGAAAAAACATAGTATAAGCTTACCATATGAATCAAACTTCACTGAAAGCTAAATCCCTACTAAAGCTAGGCCAATACAAATGAATACTGTTTCATACCATCTGGAGCTATCTTCGCCCTCAGGTCTGGTTCAGAGGTTCAGAGATTCAGCTATATATGAGTAATGATCTTATTGGACCCTCGCACACCCATGTGTGTAGGACCCCAGAGTATCACCATTAAAATTTGTACATATCTCTAGAAAACTCAAGTCACACACCCATGTGATAACTTTTCTAGAGATCTGTGTCAAATTTAATGGTGATCCTTTGGGGTCCTACAAACATGGGTGTGGGAGCGTCTCATAAGATCATTACTCTATAATATATAATATAATACATATATTATATATTATATATTATATATTATATATTATAAATATAATATATAATATATAATATAATACATATATTATATATTATAAATATAATATAAATTGAATTTCATAAAATAGTTCAGATTCGGTGTGCAAACATTCCTCAGGGATATATTTCCATTCCTCAAGAGGTGTGGTTTCATTTTACCATATTTTGGCCATTTCATGGTAAAATATATCATCGCGGTAAAATATTTGCATATGCATTAATCTAAAATTTACAATTGCAATATTTTTTAGGTATTATTTACTTTTGAACCTTCAACCTTCATTTTAAAGGTAAGTCATGGTGATTTTTTTTTCATTATTTTTGTTTCTATTTTTTAGGTGTTTATATTAAAGGTAAGTTGTAGTAATTTATTTATTTATTTTTTGCATTACCTATATATATATTTTTTAGGTATTATTCCAGATTTTTATATATGTGCATATTTTTTAAGTGTCATTCATGATGATTGTATATTACTTTTAAATTTTAATTAAATATTACTAATGTATTTTAGTAGTAAAATAATACGTTGTATATAAATTTGCATATAATTGTCTTTTTTGAATTATTGTAATGACTTATATTGCTCATAGTAAGTTTATCATTCCTAATTATTACAATAAAATAAAATTATAATAGATTATGAAACTTAAAAATTAAGTTCTTTAATTATTTCAAATTTAAGCCTTGAATTAGAACACTAAAATTTGTTAATCTTATATATAACACTTAATTATATTTAATAAGAGTTTTATTTTTGATGCAAAAAATGTTATGAATTACTAATTTATTAAATATCTAAGAAATAATTATAATCATACTTTTATGTTTATGTGACATGTTACGGAAACTAAAACTTCTTCTATCTTGTTTATTTTTAAAAAAATTATACTTTTTATAGTTTATATTTTAATTTTTTTCAAATTAATTCGCTGGTAAGTAAATAATGTATTTACTAATACAAGTCGAAATATATTCATTTATATCATAAAATAATCTCATTGGAAATGAATAACCTACAATTTTCTATATTTAAAAATATCTTCATTTATATCATAAAATAATCTCATTGGAAATGAATAACTTACGATTTTCTATATTTAATATTACGTGCAACACAAGTGCATAACCCTAGTAATCATAACATAAGAAAGATACCCTTTTTAAGTATAGGCAATTAGAATGTTAATAATTATTTACGTGTCTAACTTATATGAGATATCTGTAAATAAGTATAGGCAATTAGAATGTTAATAATTATTTACGTGTCTTACTTATATGAGATATGTTTTATTCTACATTTTATAACTATTGCCATATGAATTAATTAAAAGATATAGAGACATTTTCTCAAACAAAAAGAGATATGGAGACATTTATTCAATTATCATGGGAAATTTATAAAATGGGCACAAGAAACGAATTATATAATAATTTGCCATTTTGGAACTTTTCCAACTCAATACTATGTATTTTTTAAGGGGTATTTTGCATTTAAATCAAAAGATTATAGTAAAGTGTTAATAATTATTTACGTGTCTTACTTATATGAGATATGTTTTATTCTACATTTTATAACTATTGCCATATGAATTAATTAAAAGATATGGAGACATTTTCTCAAACAAAAAGAGATATGGAGACATTTATTCAATTATCATGGGAAATTTATAAAATGGGCACAAGGAACGAATTATATAATAATTTGCCATTTTGGAACTTTTCCAACTCAATACTATGTATTTTTTAAGGGGTATTTTGCAATTAAATCAAAAGATTATAGTAAAGTGTTAAATTGTTAAACTCTCATAAATAATTTAATAAATTTCTCAATTATTTAATAATATTTAGCGTATGTAGATAACACATATTATGTATAATATTCTATAGAGAACTAACATACTTAAAGGTTCATAATATAAAATAATTAGCACCTATTAATGATGTACAATATTAATATTAATTATAGGGTACGGTTTTTATGTGGCCAGCTCATAGAAATACAGGCTTGGCAATACATATTTTTTTAAAATATAATTTGATTTTAATTTTTAGAGAATATATAATCTTTAATATAAAGATCATGAATGTGAAATAAAAAATAAAATTTAAAAATTAAAAATAATAATTATATTAAAAAAATATTTGGACCTTCATCCACAAATGTTTTGTATAGACTTTTAAGATGGATGCTTTATACCTTCGGACTGCATATTTTATAAATGAGGTCTAGCAAGCATGAAACAATTTTTCTTAATTGTAACATGAAAGAAAGTATATTATATTAAATATATTAATATAAAATAATCCTAATTATTATCAATATATTAATGTTGATATTGTCTACTAGAATATTGGTGAACTAAAGTATTAACTTGATTCTTGATTATTTTTGTTAATATATGCGCTCCATTTTGATTAGCTGTTCACTTTGAAATATGGATTTGTTTTGTTTTTGTCTTATTATTTATTTCCCAAAATAAAATGATAATTCTACCCCTTTTTTTTTGGGTAATTGTGATAATTCTCTCTTG
Source organism: Amborella trichopoda (assembly GCF_054954075.1). NCBI lineage: Eukaryota > Viridiplantae > Streptophyta > Magnoliopsida > Amborellales > Amborellaceae > Amborella > Amborella trichopoda. The sequence continues at coordinate 4,118,056 of NC_142345.1, forward strand.
AATTTCCTTTTTTCCCAAAATAAAACGATAATTATCCCTTGAATTTCGTTTTTCGTAAACTTGCTCCAATGCTGCAAGCCTTCAGTTTATGTGTTCAATCTTTGTCCCTATGACCACGACTCTGAGTCCAAAGTAAACCATTAAAGTGGATATAAATGGAGGTTTTTTGATTCCATATTCCCATTTCTTGCAGAATGTCGTGCTTCTCTTCACCTTTCATTGCTTCTCCTGCCATACTGCGTCCATGGCAATACAGGAAGGTTCAGAGCATGAACCAGAGGCTTGGTCACAACTGGATTCGTTCTATTTCTCAAAGGAAGCTCTGTACGCGAGGTTTGAACAAATTTTCCTTCTCCCCATTTGCCTTATTCGTATCCATGTAGCGGTTTTTCTTTGTTCTATGTTATTCGGTCTTTGCTTTCATGGTGATTGGTTCAGAGTTTAGAGTTAATTTTATGATAATGGCTCATAACAATAGCATTTGCAAGTTTTATGGCAACAAAAAATGGGTAAATTGTATTTTTTAGTGTAATTTATGCTTGAGCAATTTTACGATGTTCATTGCATCAAGTTCTATGGATTTGGTGGGTGTGTGACGTTCTTTCCATTATATCAGTGTTCAGAAACTCCTCTCAGCCAAGGGACTCGGCCCTTGGCCAATCCGAGTGTGGACTCAGCCGAGTCCTGCACAACGCCAGTAAAGGGCAAAGAGAGAAAGAAAAGAAGAAGCATTTTTTTAAATAGTTAAAAATAAGAAAGAACATATAAGAGGCAGTAGAAATCATTAGAGATCTAAAAAGGTGAAAAAACTCTAAAAAAGATGATTATTGAAAATTTTGATTAGATCTCGAATATTTCTGAAAAAATTTTAAAAAGGGAGAAATATGAAAGTTCCCAAATCACCTTAAAAGCTATAGAAATCATCCTAAAAACTAATTGTAAGCAATGTGGCAGTCTAAAAACTATAGAAATCATCCTAAAAACTATAGAAATCATCCTAAAAACTAATTATAGAAATCACCTTAAAAACTATAGAAATCATCCTAAAAACTATAGAAACCATCCCAAATCACCCTCCTTAATAAGGGTGGGGCGAGTTGCCCATGGAACTCACCCCTACTCAGCCTCGCCCATATTGTGAATCTGAGAAATTGGCCTGATTCCGAGTGGACTCGGGTGAGTTACGGATCGCTGCATCAAATTCTGAAATGGTAATGTATTAATTTTGGATTTTGGTAATCTATTGGGCAAAGCTTGTGAAGTAATATCAAATTTGATTTTTGAACAATATGAATGAATTAGAATCATTTTTGACACATGGGTTGTGAAAACTTTTTTTAGGTTGATAGGTAACTGTGTCTATTTTGGATCACTGTATGGGGTGTTTATCATCTTGGATTGGTTCATTACCTTGAAACAAATTCAAAGTAACTTAGTAGGCCTTTGGACCTACTGCCTATTCATTAGGTAGTAGTATCCATGGTGCCTAAACATGAACTGAGGAAAAACATGTTTTGGTTTTTTTTGGACTTGCTAACATTTCATCATGCCTTGCAATATTTTCTAATGGTGACTTTTATATATCTCCATACCAACATGTTTAAATGTTGGACAAATGTAAGAACTAACAACAATGTCACATATTATTTTTGATTAAAAAACACGTAAAACATCAACTTATGACATTATTCTCAACTCATTCCCAACTATTTGATCAAAATTAGATGAATTTGGGTTTGAAGACATATAAATTATGTGTGTTTGGACTTTGGAGACACATAGAAAGATCGCCTTTTTCTCATCAAAAAGGGTCATAAAACAAGCTAACCATGGCCAGCGGACCAAACTGGGGGTGCAAAGCGTTCCTTCTTTATTCTACTTTGGAAATGGCTCCTAAGCATGAGTAGACTGTACTAATGTTCTTGGAGAACATGCATATTAGAGAATGGGTGAACGTATTCACAAGCCTGTTGGTTGGAGGACATTAGTGAGTAATTGATACAGCCCAAGAAGGTGACTTGTGTGTCCGCTTCGGTTTTCAAGGGGTTTAGGACCCCGAAAGACATCCTTAATCCCTGCAAATCCATTTCCTTCTCAGATTCATGAATTTGGAGCTTCAAAAATAATGTAGATCGGATGATCTTTGACGAATTGAAATGATCGGTACGAGAAAAGGGTACAAGATGGACCATTTTTAAGGCTCATATTTTTTTTCTCTTTCCAAATTCATTATTCTTGTAGCCGAGGTGATATTTCTGTGAAGTTTTGGATCCAAAATCCATCTCCAAGATGGATTAAGTTGGACACATTAGAATAGGAGCTTCCTAAGGTGCACCAAAATCCTACCATATTTTGGACCAGTGGTTTATAAAAATGTGATGCAACATGTTTTATGAAGCATGCTATTTGTTTCTTTAATTTTTTTTTGCATATTACTGGTGACTTACATTGTTATTAGGTATCCAAACAGACTTTACAAACACATAATGGCCATCAATATGAAAGTGTTTGAATAAACTAATTTTGTAAACCAGGATCCATTTTTACTGGAATATTGGTCACCTCAATCTAGAGACCTGAACCCACCAATATTCAAATCGGATCTTCAAGATATTATACTTCTAAATAACACCAAATTAAGAGGCACAAGTACAATACCTTATGGCATTGTTTAAAGGCAGTGTGCTTCCATCTCAGAAAAAGGTTGTGGAGTTTTTTCATACCTTTTTTATTGATCAGCTTGTTATTTCTAGGTCCTTTTAAAGGATATTGGATGGTGAAGATGTTAAAGGTCTCATGATGCGCATGTTTATGCTGGCTCACAAGCGAGTTATTTGTAACTTTTTTTTCTTTGGTTCTTATATATATTGATATTGGCCCCTATGACAAGTTATCTGTAGCTTGAACTAGAAATCATTTGGAATTGTGAAGGAACCATGTTAGGTGAAAAATATAGAATTGCCTATCTGATTAATGGGAAGGGCCATGTTACTGCCACAATAACCTTGAGTTGACCAATATATGATTTAGGTGTATAACCGGAGGCTTGATAGAGATCTGAGTGATGAGTCTTTTCTAGTTATCTCTGTAAACGGTGAAGAAATGAAATAAATTGCAAAAAGAGTAGGAACTAGCACATAAAAGTAAATGTTTTACCGTAATAGCAATAAACTAATGCAATATGAAAGATGTTTAACGCTTAAGTTTAATTTTCATTCCCACGTCTTAAGGTAATTGAACCTGAAAATTCGTGATGGTGATGTGATAATAAATGTTATGCGTCATTTCTATGCCTTTTAAATTGTATTGGATTTTACAATGATATCTATTAGTCTCTCTTTTTGTCATTTCATTATTCTAAAATACCATTTTTTTAAAAATAAATTCATTGCTTCTTGAATGTGTCTTATTTATTTACTTCTTTGTGCTTTAACTTCCAGCAAGAGCCACAGAAGTATTATCCAACCTTCTTTCCTATAAATCTAATGTAACTACTTTGTTTTCAGCTGCAATGGTTGAAGAAAGATATGATGTAATTGTGGTAGGAGGGGGCCATGCAGGATGTGAATCTGCTCTTGCATCTGCTCGTCTTGGTGCCAAGACTCTCCTTCTCACACTTAATCTTGATCGTATTGCATGGCAGGTTTTCTTTTATAAGTTTTTGTCTCATTATTACTTTTGCTAAATTTATGTTTGTTCACTGATAAGCTTGAAATATTCACAATTGGAAATGAACAACGCATCAGTGGCCTTGTCTGTTAAAACCAAGGGCATATTTATATAGCACTTGAGGTGCATAATTAATATAAGCTGACGTCCATGTTGTCTCAATGATGTTAAAGTAAATCTTCTGAAAAAGCTGTTACTGATCTAGTCTTTCTGAAAAAATCTGCAGATTACCTTAGCTATTTAACTTAGTTTTTTTAAGTTTTGGGCAAGCATATTCTTATCCAATGGACTGTGACAATCATTGTCCACTGGGACTGTCACCTTCCAATCAAATGATGGATGGTGATGGGAGAGAGTGGGGCACAACTGCTGGGTCATGTCCTGTTCTAGTCTCACCCCCCCTCCCCCACCCAAAAACAACATACCCCAAAAAAGCCCCTAACAATCACTGCATTATTTTGTTGCATATGTTTTGCACTTTTGGATAGAATATCTGGTGTTTGGTTTTTACCCCCAAGAAACTTCAATGATAACTATTTCCGTATAGATAGTTTTCTAATAGAGTACATGCTTTGTAAATTGAGCAACTTAAATGTTTCATCTTGCATGTTTGATGAATGTGGTTGTTTTGTTTATTTGTCTGCAGCCTTGCAATCCAGCAGTTGGTGGACCAGCTAAATCTCAACTGGTTCATGAAGTGGATGCACTTGGTGGTGAAATTGGGAAAATTGCTGATAGGTACTTACCCAACATTTAAAACATATAAGACAACGCTTGGCTTGGTGGTTAGTTTGCCTATAGATGAACAGACATCTTAAGACTAGCCCTGCTACGTGCTTATAGACTTTTGCCTGTTATGAATGTGGTGAACGAGTTTTATGTCCTTGCAAATGTCTTTTGATAAGTAGTTATTAATTTTGATGTTTAAAGAATGATACAAAGCTGAGGAAAAAGTTACAACAACAGTGATATATGTTATAAAAGTCCAAATATCCTAACTCCAAATTTGCATTGATTGACAGAGTAGGTGAATCTCCTTTTGACCATGAGTTACAATGAGCTCTAATAATGATAAAAAACTTCCCCAGCTGTAACCTCCAGCTTTTGATTCCTCTTCCACTCTTGAACTGTCTAATCACACAAAGTGCATCTCTTCAATGATGAGGAGCTATAAAGCAACCTACAAGGCACTTCTAACTGGGGCATGAGTCCTTGGTCAAGATCAATCAACATATCCTTGACCTGGGGGACTAATGGAGCAACCATCATAATTCATCTTCATTCTTAAGCTTGGGATGGATCATGTATTTTAGGCATGAGTTGGCTGACTTTGTGTCTGATTTCCGAATCTCTTGGTTCCTTGCATGGGATTTACATCATCTCTCCCATTTCTCCATTTTTTGAACCTTTCCACCCAGTTGATGGCATCCCCAAATCGACTTTCTTTTTCCTTTCGCAATATCTCTGTTAGTCTTTGTGAATGCATGTCCATCATAATGATTACTTTTTGTTCCTTTAGTTCCTCCAGATTTAGGTTAGGTGGAATTTTTGCCATTGTAGTATTATTTGTAGTCCTCCTTTATTCAATTTACTTGCATCTACTATTTTGATTATTAATTTGTCATAAACAGAAAAGAAGACTCACTATTTGCAAAGTCACAAAGTTTATTCCCCTTTTCATATGACCAACATGGGCTGTGGATGCTCCATGGCCGTTCTTGTGCAGAGAGTTACAACTTTTTACAAATATGTCCCAAGAATGGTGAACAGCTTACACTTATTATTATTATTTATTATTGGCTAGTATTATTAATTTTTTCAAAGAACAATTTGGGATCAGAGTACTGATTAAGAGGGACAGTGGGGGTCATTCCTTTTTCATATGTAAAATCTTGGATTTATGAAAGACAAACCGCTCGTGCTCTGTCCAGCATAGTAAGAATCGACAGACCGAGAGCTCTTTCTTGAAGACATGGATGTCATTGCATGGCCGTTCTCAGTCGGCAGAGTTATTTGTCTGACAACTTTAATTAAAGAGTTGTAATTTGACTGTCAGATGCCAATCTTTCCTTTTTTCTTTTTTTCCTTTTTGTGATTGGTGTAAAATGAAATTTCAAATGTTATCCAACATTTTGCATAGTACTTAATTTAAATGGAAATCTTCCTATTATTTAGTGGTTTGTTTTATGGTATATCTGGATCTGGTAATGCAGATTCCCATTTGATTTTTCATGGTCATTATTTTATCTTGCTTACTGAAATCCTACTTTAAAGAAACCATAAATATTTCTTTCCACTTGTCATGGTGGTGGGTTTTTCTGTAGTCATTGTGGGTATTCTCTTAATTGCAGGTGCTACTTGCAAAAACGAGTCCTTAACCTTTCAAAAGGTCCTGCAGTTAGGGCATTACGTGCACAAACAGATAAGAGGGAATATGCTATGGAAATGAAGAAAGTTGTGGAAAGGTAAGGTGATGCAAAACTTTACTAAATATTTTTCTTTAAATATTTGAAAGGTTTTATTACTGAATATTGGCAAACTTTTAGTGAAGGTTACTGTGAGCCTGTATCGTCAAGTGACACGAAAAGCGATTAACTTGCATAGCTTAAGTTGATTGCAGCCATTCCAACATACCATGTTGCCATTCCAACATACTACATTATAGATGTTTTGCAACCAAACCCATGGAAAGGCCAAGCCCAGCCGGTTTCTCACATTTTATTTTGTTTTTTCTTGGACTTGGCCAAGTCTCAGACAGACTTGGCCAAGTCTGTCAGGCCTGACTCTTACTTGGTACCCTAGCAAGTATGTGTTAGAAATTGTTTCTTGCTACTTTTTCCTTGTCATAATTGTTTCTGCTTGTTAATATAAGGTAATAAATTCAAGTCTCTAAAACCAGTTGTACGCATCTCTAAACTTTCTGCATTCCTATAATTTCCTAAAAAGTTCTAGGGGGCTAGCTTGGCCACCCTTGTTTGGAGTTGTCCACCCAAAACAGTAGGAAACAATGTGCAACAAAATAAAAATTGTCAGGCTAGTTTTACTTCCCATGTTTTGGGTGGCAGAGTAAAGTTCTTTTATTTATTTATATATTTATTTTTTATGGGTTGCTAAAAGCTTAAAACTTGGGTGGCCAAACTCGCCACAAAAAAACAAAGGAGTTATTCTGTAAAAATTAATTGAGCTTTTCTTAAAAGACTGTCTTCGTACTCCACTTTTATGGATTTTTCCAAAGCAAATAGATGCATGACAAAAGAGGCACTGTGCATGTTCATTGAATGGGATTCCATTTTTGTTTGTTGAGAAAGTTATCTATCGACAAATTTAAGAAATCTACCTTTTAGAAAAAGATGGTCACACCCCTCCAAAGAAAAAAGATTTTAAAACAAATTGGCGGTTTTATTTCTGGCTAATGGTGTGATTTTATTTTATACTCAGCACCCAAAATCTTTGGATTAGAGAGGCAATGGCAACAGAGGTTCTGGTTGGGAAGAATGACAATGTGGAAGGGGTGAAGACTTTCTTTGGCGTGAATTTCTATGCTCCTTCAGTGATACTCACTACTGGGACTTTTATGAGTGGAAGGATATGGGTTGGTAAAGCATCTATGTCAGCTGGGAGGGCTGGTGAGTCGGCTTGTCAGGGACTCACCGAAAATTTGCAAGAAATGGGGTTTGAAACAGATAGGTTAAAGACTGGAACTCCTGCACGTGTTGATTGCCGAACTGTTCACTTCTCTGGATTGGAACCCCAACCTGGGGATGAAGAGGTCATTGCCTATATCTTTTCTTTTATTATTTAGAAGAGTATAGCATGGTTAATGTGGTTATCGTGACAACATGGTCATAAGGGTCACCAACTCTCAATTGGTGATAGAGGGAGGGCATGACATACATGTGTGGCGGGATCTATACCCCTCCATCACTGCCCAATCTATTGATAGGACAATGATGATCTTATGTCCATTTTTTTTTCTCACTCTGTTTTGAATGTCAAGAATTTTCATTGATCAAAGTGTGTATCCTTAGAAATTTACCACTAATGAGGATTTGGATTTTTGGACCTTCCTTCCCTTGCCAGGAAGTCAGCGCTAAGTCTTTGGGCACCTTCCATGCATGGTGGGAAATAACACTTCCTGAGCTTATGCAAGCAAAAATGTCTTTGAAAATATTTTGTTACCTCCATGGATATTCCTCTCTTTTGCTAGCCCGGTAATAAGCTTGTTGTGGAGTCTCCTTCTATGGTTAATGTACCCCAGCTAGGGTCAAAGTTCCTTGCCCTAGTTAACGAAGTCATGCTTCTGCATCGCTAGCATTGCACTCATGTTAAAAACCTGAGTAGCTTAGGAGAATCCCTCCCACCCTAGCTCTTCCTTGTTGGTTAATTGGTCCATCAAAGTTAAGCTTCACTGCTATAAGTGATGGCATTCATTTAGTGGGTTTAACTTCCCTCATCAATCTCCCTTTTGAACCTTGTGGCGTTTTAGTTTCATTTATTTGCATGTTTTCATGTGAAGCATGTGTTGGGAATTGGAGATAACCATGCCTATAGTGCTAAGATGGTCGATGGTTAAATTCGATGTTTACAACTTGGTCCCCAGCTTGACCGAGTTACTTAGGTGAGTCTGAGTCGGCTCGTCCAAGTTCCTGCCGTACCGACCAAAAAGCCAAGGACCAAAATAAGTGGAAAAAAATTCCTCAAAGAAGTATATCATTATCATCATCATCAGAGCCTTTTCCCAACTATTTGGATTCATCAGCTATACGAATTTGAGTCCACCATTCTGCTCTATCAAGGGCCATACCCTTAGTGAGGCCATAAGCCGCCACATCTTTTCTTACTACTTCAAACCTTGTCCTTTTGGGCCTATCTTTTGCACTTTTTGAGCCTTCCACTTAAACTAACTTGCACTTCCTAACATCTGTATTGGGACCATGCTGCACATGGCCAGCCCACCTAAGTCTACTTTTTCTCGTCTTATCGCTTATTGGAGCCACACCTAAGTTTTCCCAAATGTATTTTAAATTCTATCCTTTCTTGTCTTGCCACTCATTCATCTCAACATCCTCATCTCAGCTACAACACTCATCCTATGAGTATGTTGTTTCTTGACTGCCTAACACTCCACCCCATAAAGCAAAGCTGGACTCACAACTATCCTATAGAACTTCTCCTTCAGCTTCATTGGTAATGCGTGCGGTCACATAAAACTCTAATTACACATCTCCACTTCTCCCACCCAACTCTATTTCTATGTGAGACATCTTCCTCAATCTCATCATTTTTCTAGATTATCAACCCAAGATACTGAAAATGCGCTATTTTGGTATTTCTTGGCTGGTAATCTTAACTACTTCCTTGTCTCTACTCTTATTGTTACTAAACCTGTATTCCACATACTTTGTCTTAGTCTGACAAATTTTAAAACCTTTAGATTTTAGAGCATCCCTCCTAAGTTCTAACCTTGTGTTGACGCCACTTCGGGTCTCATTAATCAAAACTATGTTGTCTGTGAACAACATACACCACGGTACCTCATCTTGTAACATAATTGTTTGTAATTGATTTAGTCAAAACTTACATCAATTATAAATCCATTATAATTAATGATATAAATCACTTATATATGCCCCCAATTTTGGAGACTTTCGAGCTCGTTGCTGGGTCACTTGGGATAGTCCAAGTTGGACTTGTCGAGTTTAAAAACACTGGTACAACCTTGTCAAAGGCAGCTAAACGTTCAAAAATTTGGGTTAGGGTTGGGCAGTGGTCAGCTATACCTTTCGGGTTGCTGAATCTTGCCTCCAACATCTTGTAAGGCCCTAATGCATGGATTTGTTAAAAAAACTCCCTTCGTTTTTCGCTGCCATATTGATTTATTTGCATTTGCTGTTGCATGCAAGTGTTTTTGCAAATCTGCCAACAATTATCAAACTTATGACCATGTTGTGATCACATCATCATCATCTAAGCCTTATCGTAATGTTTGGGGTCAGCTACGTGAATTTTGTTCCTCCATTCTTCTCTATCAAGGGTCTTACCCTTAGTAAGATAACATAGGTTCAAGATTCATGATAAGATGTGGCAAAATTTTATGTTGGCTGCCTACCTACTGCAGCCCACCTCCTTTACCCAGGCTTGGAACGGGTTAAGTGAAAGTTTAAAGTCCTTGCTTCATTTTTTTTATTACTTGTAACTATAATATTGTATTTATTCTATATGTATTAATCTACAGCCGTGGGTACGACCCATGGCATTCAACCAAGAGAGTAACTTCTAGAGAAAGATAGTTTAGGGTAGAGTACTTGAGAAGGTTTAGATAACAACATAAGTTTTTATCCTAGATTTGTAAGACAAAGTTGGATCATTATCTTTTACTTTGATTTTGGTCCATTTTGGCTCTCTTTACTCAATAGCATCTTCTGACCTGGATTTAAATGAATTTCCTCTAATGGATTAACCCCTCTAATAATATCTTCCTAATTATCCCCTCTTCCTCTTTAAATTACCCAATTCCTTGATTTTCTCTTTTTAATAATGTTTACTTCTAAAAAGGTGCAGGCAGACGTCCTTATCTCTCCAAAGTTTTCCATGAAATTGTCTATGGTAAGTTACATATGTTCTATGCAGAGTATCATTATAAGGTGAACCATGAAATTTATGTTCTCTCTCTCTCTCTCTCTCTCTCTCTCTAAATCACCATCCCTCTATCTAAAGTCTTAAGTCCATATCCTTTTTATTATAAATTTTTATCCATCTTCCCCCCCGTCACTTTTCTACTTTTCCAAAGGTGCCTCATTTTCTCACTATGGGTCTTCTTAGTATAGGAAGCAGATGGACAATTAAAGGCTCTTATGAATGGATGAACCCAAAATTTGCACAAACTTTTACATGCTTTTAATCATAAGAAGCTTTAGTTCGATTGCTTTAGGTTTCTTGACATTTGGGTTGGGAAGTTCTTCCCCACAGTTCTACCCAAAAGAAAAAAGTTTTTCGAAGCATTGTTTAGATTATGTTTCCCCATCAGCCATTACATATCTTTAATTGTTGATTGTTCTAAAGCTTGAAGCCTTACAATAGAAGAATAGAATTACATCAAGGATAGAGAAGCTTTGGACTTTTTTTTTTGAAATAATTTTTTTCTCTTCTTTGCAGGTTAGATTTAGATCTTTGCATTATAAACTATTCTGTCCAATATTTTTTCATGCCTTTCTTATGTTGATATTCTATCTTTGCAAAATCAAAATCTGTTAATGTCCATCCCTTTTTTCTGATGTCAATATGATTTTTATTTATTATCCATCAATGATTGTTTTATTCCTTTTTTATTTTTTTGTTCTTTCTCTTTTTCGAATAGCTTTGTGCAGCACGTGTGCAGTAGCCATTACATTTATCTGTGTGCCTTTTGTGTTGGAATTTTTTCAATGGATTGTTTCATGGTTGAGTGTGATAAGTTGCTAAGAATATTTTTCTATAGTTGTTTAAGAGGTCCTTGTGTAGAATATGATATATGGTTGTCTAGAATCAATTAGTACTGGGGAATATATGATAATTAATGGAGTATTGCAAAATCATAATTCTATTGGGTCATCGTCCTCGACGAAATGATGGGTGGAGATCGATAAGGATTGGGATCCATAGTATGGATCGTTTCTCGTTCTGGTGGATCCCTATTTCTCTACATCACCATCAATCATTTGATGGATGGTGATAATGTGGTTGTGGTTCTGATTTTGATTTATTTGAACAGGTTAGCTGGTTCAGTTTTGATCCTGAGGTCCACATAGAAAGGGAACAGATGTGCTGCTATTTAACTCGGACTACAGCTAGAACACACCAGCTTATAAAAGAAAACTTGCATGAAACCCCGACATATGGGGGCTGGGTTGAAGCCAAGGGACCCAGATATTGCCCTTCTATAGAAGATAAGGTAGGAATGCACCATTTACCTAGTTGATTTTTACTTTTCAAATTCTTGATGACTCATATAAGCACATGTATACATACACTTAAGGAGACCCTTTTCTTTATATATATATATATGGGGAATGATATCATGTCACCTTGTCATTATAGAATAATGAAATAACACTTGTAAAAAGGCATGTTTATGGCATATATTGGACCCCAAATTTTTCACACACTCTCTTCATCCTTATAATCAATCTCAAGAAAAATAAAATTCAATTTGCACCCTTAATATGGTCAAAATGAGTTCCCTAAAACATTGAATCTAGATCATCCATTTGATGAATTTGAAGATTTAGGTCTTTACAAATTCAAAATCAATTTTTTCTTTTTTAATATTGTTAATCTAATGATAAGAAAATTATCTAAAAATTTTGGAAAGGAAAAAAGAATCCTTATAGGGCCTAGATCTAAGCATCTCCTTAAAGTAGATGGCCTATATTAATTGGGCTAAAAAATTACCTTTTAGAGTATGTTTTCAAATTTTGCTTTTTTGATAGTTCATTGGAATTAAAGAAGTGTATATTTTAAAATCAAAGTCAAAGAAATAGCCCTAACATGGTTTTTAAAGATCATTTCATTATATTACTAAGAACCGTTGCATGAAATCACTACTATATATATATATATATATATATATATGTTAAATCATTTGGACCCTTTTCTATTAAAATTATGAAGATCGATTACATCTATCTAGCTTCCATTGAGATAGTAGTTGAGCAAACTTGATGCCTTCAGATGATATTCTGGATGCAGTTGAGGATTTAATTTAGAACATGACATTTTGTTTCTGACCTTTTAGTTGGTATCCCTCCATGGTCATTAAATTACTGTCAATGGCTTGGCTTTTCTCAGATTGTAAGGTTCCAAGATAAAGACTCACATCAAATATTTCTTGAACCGGAAGGCCGTACCGTACCAGAGCTTTATGTACAGGTTTGATTCGATATCTTTTTATCCACATGCATATAATACACAAAATTACATGCACGCATATATACTTATGTATATATGTAAATACATGTGTGCCGCGCGTATACATATGGGATTGTCTACAAAGAGACCATTTATCTTTTGCACATGGAGGTCATATCATTCTTGTCCCTTAAATTTCAAAATGGGTGGTTGTAAGAGGAGTGTCATTGAATAGACACAAAGTTCTAGAAAAAAATTCTCGGACTTCATGACTCACTGCAAGCCATCCAAATTAATATCTAATGAGTGGGAATAATTGTGACCTCCATGTACAAAAGATAAATGGTCTCTTTGAAGACCATCCCCATATATATTGTTTTTTTTGGGTCAATGCACATATATATTGTTATCCTAAGAAAGAGATTGAGTCTCTTCAGCTGTAGCCCTCTCACTTATAACATTACTTCTCGGTCACAACAAGTATTACAAATAGATAATAATGCATCCATATATTTTACTATTTTTATTGGGTGCATTAACATAAACATTCATTAGCTGTAAAATTCATGTTACTTGCTTTGATTTTTGTTTACAAACAGTTATTTTTTATTTTTTACTACCCAAATGCGTAAGGTCCGGAAGTACCCCGTTTTGGTTATGGTATTTTCATAAGTTAACAAACCCAAGTGCAAAATGTATGATATTTGCGTGATGCACAGAGGAAATCTTATTTTTGTTCTTGACCCAATACAAAGGTTTTCTCTGAAACAGGGTTTCTCTACAGGTCTGCCGGAGAGGCTTCAGTTAGCACTCCTGAGAACATTACCTGGACTTGAAAACTGTTCAATGCTGAGGCCTGCCTATGCTGTGGAGTATGACTTTTTACCTACACATCAATGTTCTAGATCTCTTATGACGAAAAAATTAGAAGGATTATTCTTCTCCGGCCAGATAAATGGGACTACAGGTTATGAAGAGGCTGCTGCTCAGGTATTTTACATGAGGTCTTCTGGGATTCTCAATGTAATTTCGTTATGTACATTTATGTGTGTCTATTTTAGTTGAAAGGTCATTGTCCTTGGATAGCCTTCTAGATTTCTAGGTAAATTTATTTGTTTTGTTTTCAGTTGAGATCATTGAATCATTAGTTTGAAAATTGATTTAGGCTTCCAATAGAACACTAGATGCCTTCACCCAAGATTGCTTATCGTCGATATATGGATATTGATACTAGTACTTAATGGATGTATAATGCTTGGGGTTTAAGTGTGTCGGGGGACACATATTGTAGTGTGTCCACCCTTCTATATTCCATCTTGAGATGGCTTCTGGATCCAAAACTCTACAATTCTATTATCTCGACCACCACGATCATGAGTTTGAAAAAAAAAGATGGAACTTTGAGCCTTACAAATACCCATATTGTACCCTTTTTTAGAAGATCCTCAATCACTCACTATTTTTGGAGCTCCAAATTCATGAAAGTGGATGCAGATTTCGGGATCTAGAACACTTCAAGACCCAGGCGGAAGCATGAGTTGGCAGACTCACTGAAACTTTTCCATATACGATGTGATCTTAAATTTCCAACTAAGCCTTGCTATGGTGTGTTTTCGTCTTCTTGCTATAACAAAGGTGTGTTTTCATATTTTACAGGGTATTATTGCCGGAATAAATGCGGCAAGGCATTCAGATGGAAAATCCCTTTTTGTTCTAGAAAGAGAAAGCAGTTATATAGGGACCTTGATTGATGATCTTGTTACCAAAGATCTTCGGGAGCCATACCGAATGTTGACTAGGTAATCAGGTCATGTTTATTGTCCTATTCCCATATTTTCCTAGAAAAATAAGGGAAAATATACTATTATTATCCAGTGTTTTGAAGCTCGGCTTGGGCGAAGGACTCAGCCTTGACCCGAACAGAATTTCTCGGGCGAGTTCTAGTGACTTGACCTAGTGGTGGATGCCTCAACAAAGAAAGGATAAACAGTTAAAGGAATTATAAAAAAAAGAAGGGAAACAGGTGCCAGGCTATGTGCCAAGGCATGTGGCCTCCCTTTGGCCACATTTTCCACATCCCCTCCCTCTCTCTCTTATATCTCCTCTCTCTCTTTCTATGGAGGCCATGTCTCCCATAGCAACCTCCCCCTCCCCCCCCCCTCCAAAAGAAAAAAATCCCCTCCTCTTTCAAGACCGTCAAACCTTGATCGAGAAGGACACACAAATCAAGATCTGAAGAGTCAATGTGGAAGAGAGAGACAGATGTTGTCGAGAGAGTAGAAGCATCTCGCCATGGATGAGGATGAGAGATGCTTTAGAGTGAGCCATAGAGAAAGAGAGAGTGCCCAATTGCATTTTTGGGGTCTTGTTGGTTGACAAGTGAGGAAATGAGGATTTTTAGGGGGTTACAGTGTACGAGAGAATGAGGGAGTGAGGGTTTTGGGGGAAAGATGCTCTAGAGAGAGAGAGAGAGAGAGAGGGGTGAGAGAGGGAAAATTTGGAGGAAAGATGCTAGAGAGGGGGTGGAATGAAAAAGGGGTTTGAGAGAGTTACGGGATTTTTTATAGTTTTTTTATTTTTTGTAAATTTTTTTGTTAACCCCGAGTTGTTCATACAACTCGGGGCAACTCGGCTGAGTCCGAGTGGACTCAGCCTGAGTCCCGACACAATGCTATTATCTTATGTACTAAGGGAAGCCATTATCCATTCATCACCATCCAGTGAAATGCTTGATTGTGAAGGAGAGAAAGTAGGTTTGACCATTGCTCTCAAGTCCTGTTTTGGTGGATCCTGTTCTCCTCCATTTCATTGGATGGGAAGGACACCGGCCTCATGGGGGAATTTGACAGTTCATTGCATTATGGTATACTTTCCGTCAAGAAAAATACAATTTTTACACTTATATCTGCTAGTGCTTGTCCATCAACTTCTTTTATCGCCACATAGGAAGCCTCTTTGAGATGTCTCATGGAAGGACTCAACTTGATGGACGGTGCCATTCTATTTTGGCAACATGGATTATTTTTGTGATTTCATGTGGAATGATAATGAATGATCCCAATGAATAATTGTGACTTCTTAGGATTAGTGGCTACTCTATTAATGCCTACTCCCAGACATTACTAAAAGAAAAAAAAGAAAAAGAAAACACAGAAACTACTAAAATTTCTTCGGTTTCAAAGAATGGAATTTGAAAAGCACCCAGTTATTGAACCTAATTGAACCATTGCAGTTCATGAAAATGTACCAAAGTACACAGGCCCAAAAAGAATACTGAATGTAGGGCATCTTTTAATATTAGGAATAATAATTCAAACAAGTGATTAAAATTTGGAGACTCGGTGTGGGATTTGACCGATTGGATCGGCTTGTTGCGCTGGTGAGTTACGATGCAAAACCTCGGACACGCTCCGAGTCTTCTTTCAAAAAAGTTGGATATATATATTTTTGATTAAAATCACCCAGTCCAACTTGGAACTTGCCCGAGCCAGACTGGTGAGTTGGGCTGGGGACCCTGGAGAGTCCCAGCCTGAGCCTGTGTTTATAAACGCTAAATCAAACCACCCCCCTCCAAGCTCTTCGTCTGTGTACTGACTTTATTTTGTATTTTGGCAGTCGCTCAGAGCATCGTTTGCTCCTTCGTGCTGATAATGCAGACAGCCGTCTCACACCATTGGCGCGGGAAATTGGTTTGATAGATGATCGAAGGTGGAAAGTGTATCAAGATAAGCAAGCCCACATAGTAGATGAGAAAAAGCGCATGAGAACTGTGCGGATTTCAGGTCACTCTTTTTTTGTTTTTTTTCTTCTTTGTGAAAGTGAATTGGATGGAATTTGAACTTGAGTAATGGTAACTAACACCCATACAGTAGCCATTAGAGCCCTTAATTTCATAAAAATAAATAGAACAGGTGGGGTTTCCCACACAAAACCCCGCCAATTGGTGAAAAAAATAGTGTATATAGATTCTTCTGACCAAGTAAGGTGACTTGCATACCATCTTCTCCTTTACATATTGCTTGTAGTTCTTGTATCATGGGTTTTATTCAAGGCTTGGGTTTGGGAAAGGATTGTCATATACTTAAGGGTAAGTTTACTAAATTTCAATGGAAAACCATAGTCCATTTTGTTCATGAACATCTTTTGAAATTTCGGTGGACTGTGGTTTTTGGAACTCATTGGACTATGGTATTCTTCTGTATACTCATTAGGAACAGGTGAAGTAACTCTTAACTATTCTTATTGGAACCAATAAATAATCTTAGCTACAATTGGAGTTAACAAGTCCTCGTCTATGTAATTGTAAAGGGAGTGGAGAAATGGCTGCTGAAATTACTCAGTTGTCTGGTCAACCTGTGAAGGAGTCTACTTCTTTGGAGACTATTTTGAAGAAACCCCATATACAATATGGGATTCTTGATAAGCACGGCTATGGGAATCCACTTCTATCAAAGGAGGAGAAAGAATGTGTGGAAATCGATATAAAGTATGAGGGTTTCATTTTACGTCAGAAGAGCCAGCTCCAACAGGTTCTTTGAACATCTTCATTTAGTTGGTTTGATAGCTTATAGTGCCCCATTTTCTATTGTATACTCCGATTAACTCTAACTTACCTTCGTTAACTCCAATTTCTCTTACTATTTGATCCAATTTTGTATAGATTGTGCATCAAGAGCATAAGCCAATTCCAGAGAACCTGGACTATAATGCCATGAAGACTTTATCTCTAGAAGCACGTGAAAAGCTTTCCAAGGTATTTACACCAATTTTTTTTTTTCCTGATAGCTTTCTATCAATTAATAATAATACTGATAATAGTTGGTGGTGCTATGTTTTCTTCTTCGAGTGTGAAATGGTATGATTACTTTCTATGGGTTTTAAATTTTAGGTATTGGGCTTGAGCTTGACTGGTTAGCAGTTGATATAAGCAATTCTATATCTCAAGTTCAAATCCTAACACTGAACTACCTAAAACAAAGTTATTTTATTGTGTTAAGATACAGAAGATCCTATACCTGGTTTGTTGAAATAAACTTTATGCAGTAGAACGGAAACCACAATACAATGTTTTTTTTTTGAGAATGTTAACCTTGAATTAAATGAATAAGGAGGTACAATCGGTTGGGTAATCCACACAACGGACGTTCCAATGGAAAAAATAGAAAAACAGGAAGCAGACGGAGATCCTTCTGTGGGAAGGTAAGGAACAACCCAAAAGAAAAAACAACCATCCAAAAACTGCTAGTGTCCCTCCATGGCTGCTCCTTCTTTAGCAAGCGCGTCTGCTGCCTTGTTCCCTTCCCTCCAAATATGCGCACAGATGATGTGCATATCCCTGCCAAGGTAGTGGATCTCGTCAAAATAGTGAGCAAGGAACCATTGGGGGGGGGGGGTGGTTGCATCGAGGCCCACTATATGATGTTCTTGGAATCTCCCTCTGTGTAAGGAGTGCAGATTGAGGGGTTGTATGAGCTTCAGCCCCTCCTACAGAGCTGCCGCCTCAGCCTCCATAGAGTCGGCGTGTCCAATGGATTTGGAGATTGAAGCCACCATCTCTCCGAGGGAGTCTTTAAGGATTGCTCCTATTACCGAAGGCCCAGGGTTTCCAAAGGAACATCCATCGAAGTTGAGCTTGAGGAATTCCAGAGGTGGGGGCCTTTAGTAGTAGACCTACCAGGGCGAGTGTGTCAGTGTTGAAGGACAGCAGTCCAATTCTGATGCAAAGCCGTCGCCGGTAGCCCTTTGAACAGCGGATAATTGGTCGCCCAAAAAACAACCAAGGATTTGAGCATGACAAACGTCTTGTACCATGGAGAATACTCTCCCTGGAAACTGCGGTTATTGCGCTGAACCCATGCAAGTGTCCCGCTGAATACATCCTGGAAATTGACTGACTAAAGACTTCAACTGAAATGGCGAACAACAAGGGGGAGAGGGGGTTGCCTTGCCTAAGTCCCTTGGAAGAGGGGAAGTATCCTTTGGGTGATCCATTTACAAGGATGGAGAAAAAGGGGTTAGAGTAACAAGCTTTCATCCAAGATCTCCACCTAATACTGAAACCCATCCTCAATTGAGGTTCTTCAAGGATATCCCAGTCAACATGGTCATATGCTTTCTCCCAATCGAGCTTGACAATTATGCCTGGTTCTTTGGAAAGGTACCTGGAGTGAATGCACTTGTGAGCCACGAGGGCCCCGTCAAGGATCTAACGATCTTTGATGAAAGCACTTTGAGAAGGAGAGATGACGAGAGGGAGGACCTCTTTGAATCGAGATGCCAAGACCTTAGAGATGATTTTGTAGGAGGAATTCACCAGGCTAATGGGGCGAAAGTCTTTAAGCTGTCTGGCTCCTTCAATTTTGGGTATAAGAGTAAGGAATGTGGCAATCATAGTTAGGCTAATAACCTCCCTAGAATGAAATTCTTCAAAGAGGGTCAAGAAATCAATTCGAAAAGCATCCCAAAAAAGTTTGAAAGGGGCTATAGGATGCCCATCCGGCCCGGGGGCTCTATCTGAGTATGAATGTGAAATTGCTTCTAGGATCTCAGATTCCAAAAATGGTCGTTCCAGTCAGAAGGCTTTATCGGGAGGGAGTGAGAGAAAGGAAATGTCCCCCATGATTGGTATAGGACGATTAGGGGCGGAAAACATGTTCTTAAAGTAAGAAAGTTTGGCCAGTTCAATCTCAAGGGGTTGGTTAATAAGAGTATCCCCCACCATATGATGGGAAATGGAATTATCCCTACGTCTACAATTGGCGGCTTTATGGAAGAAACCGATGTTTAAATCCTAGCCTTAAGCCACCTAATTCTGGATCTCTGATACCAGAAAAGTTCATCCTCCTTGAGAATAGACTGATATTCCATTTTAAGCTGGCTTTTACTCTTGGTCTCTGGGTCAAATAGTGGCCTCGATTCTTCTAAGAAGCTAGAGCTTGAATGGCTTCCAGAGTGGAACTTTTGTGGGACCCAGTGAAGCTCAGAAGCTGCCTGCTCCAATTTTTAAGGTGGAATCTTCATAAGTTGGAATTACGTTGAATCCTAAAGCCTGCCCATCTGAAAACCAATCCCAAAAGGGACTGCCACCAAGCCAGAAGGTGTACAAGAAGAGAAGATTCCTCTATTCATGCCAGCTCGAACTTGAATGGTTTAGGTCCTCTTACGACGGGATTGGTATTGAGCACGATGGAGTAGTGGTTGGATGTAGGTTTGGGTAGGGCGACCACATGAGACCCCGCGAAGGTGCGGTCCCATTCTAAAGTGACCAGAAAACGATTGAGTTTAGATAAGGTAGGAGAGGGGGAGTGGTTGGACCATGCAAACTGGGTCCCTTGAGTGGGTTGGTCGATGAGGTTGAGCCGGTCGACAAATCCGAGAAAGCTGTCATAGTCGGGGTGATCCTTGAAAAAGTGTTCCTTTCAAAAGACCACCGGGTGACATTAAAATCCCCCCCCAAGCACCAAATGGGATGAGGGAGAGAGGCTATAGCGTTGAGTTCGTTCTAGAGTTCGGATCTAAGAGAGTCGCCATTAGGCCCATGGATGGCTGAAAACTTCCACTGGAGATCGTCGAGCAACCTAGAAAGCAAAATCAAAACAAAGAACCTGACAGTGTGGGAGGAGACCAAAGAATGGGCAGTGGGGTCCTAACTGACCCAGATGTCCCCAGAGGCACCGGTAGCCGGGAGGGCAACACATTGGCAAGGGTGCCGACCCCACACATGCCTAACCTGCACCAGGGAGGGGCAAGGTAGTTTGGTCTCGGTGAGCACCAAAATTGAGGGACATAGCCTGAACCAATGATCCCTAACCGTTTGCATTTTGTTGGGCATGCCGAGCTCGTGAATATTCCATGAAAGTATCATCAACATGAGGGGGAGATAGAGAGAGGGAAGCTCCATAGGGAACGTCTTAGCGGGAACCCCTTGGGGGACATTTGCGAGATAGCAGGGGAGACTGAAAGACGAGAGGAGGGTTCGTCATAGATAACACTACTGACCACGTTCCAAGGCTCTCGGCTGCCATTCTTGCAAACCCTAAGTTTAGACTGTACGTCGGCCTTAAAGAACTCTTGAAACAGCCCATTGGGTCTAGAAAAAGGGAAACCTATCACGTTCATGATATCGAGAATATCACCTTGTGCTGCCTCGACACTGTCAGCGTATTCTGAGTTCACCTAGGGGGGGAAAGGGGGTCCCCGAAAGAGTCTAAAGACCAGGCTGACCGAGTAGGCGAAATAGCCGCAACGACAGGAGGAGAGGCCGGTAAACCCAGGGAGGGAAGGCTGTTATCCGCAGTGGGTTTGGGGATGCCGGATGTCAGTCCAATAGGATCCTTTGAAGAGGAAAACTTCAGATCCAAGAGAGGCGAAGGAGAATGAAGGGGAGAGATACAAGGAAGGGGAAATGGGGGTGAAGATGAAGGAGGATAAAGTGGAGAATGAGGCAGAGAGCGCAACTGAGGATTAAGCGTAGGAGCGCTGGTATCAGTGAGAGACGTCCTGACTCGAGCAAGATTGAGGGAAGGGGGTGACGAGGTTGGGATTGAGTGCTTAGAAAAGCCATGCTCTCCTTTAGGAACGGAAACAATGAAGGGGTCGCTGCTGATAAGGGCCGTCAAAGCATCGGCCAAAAGGCCACATGTGCTACCACCTGAGAGAAGAAACGTGGGTTCAGGTCAAGGGGTGGCTCAACGGCTATAGGAATTACCGAAGGAACAGGGCAGTCATTGGAATCCTCCACTGCAACAGAAGAAGGGCCAGAGTTGATGAGGGGAGGGGGGGTAGAGAGAAGGGTCACCAGAGGGGTGGTGAGGTGAAGATGGGTGCCAGGGGCTTGAGTTGAAAGGGGTGAGAGAGGGAGTGAAGGATAGAGTGGGGGGGCAGGGAGCAGAAGGGGTGGCCAAGGTGGGTGAACGCGAAAGTCGGGGAGACTGAAAAGGCTCCGACAACGCTTGCAAGCATAGCTCAAGATGGGGTGGTCTTTCCTCGGGCAGCGACAGGTAGAGCGACTGTTTGAGGAAAGGATTGAGAGCGGGAATGGGTATGTGAGAGGATAAGGGTAGGGAGTCAAAGACTATAAGTGATAGAGGGGTGGGCGAAGCCGGGGGTTTGGGGACCTCGGGTAAAGAGGGGGGGGTGACAAGTGCAGACGGAGGGGAGACGTGCATCCAAGTGTTTGTCTAAGGCGAAAATGGCGGTGGTAAGGTAGAGCGGTACGAGGAGTGGGAAGGCGTGAGGTCAGAAGAGACCAAAACATGCGCCAACTGTGTGAGGGAATTAAATGAGGGCGGCTGGTTGTAGGGTTCATTAAAGAAGGCAAGATGGCAAGGCTAGGAACGGGTGGGCTCAACCTGACTCGAGATAGGCTTAGGGCGATGCGTGTTCTCCTTGACACGCGATACTGTCACCGATGCGGCTATGGCGGGTGTCGAGGACGGAGCAGTGGGGCAGGGAGGGTTGAGACTCTGGGGGAGGGGAGGAGCCTGTGGTGGAGGCGAAGGTGGTGGAGGCAAAGGTGGGGTGGGGTGGGGCGGGGGGGGGGGGAGGGGAGGGGGGTGCCACTTGTTAAGATTGCGTTGCTTAATGGACACCACGGTCCAAGGGTTATGAGATCCGGACCGGAACTGCTCTACCGTAGAAATGTAGCGGGGCAATGGAGGGGAGGCCGCAGACCAAGTTAAGAGAGCCTGATAATATACTCCCCCCACTTCAAGCCACACAAACGGGGGGATGAGAAGAGGGTCCAACATGTCTATGATCAGCCTCAAGGACCCAAGTGGGAGGCTGTCCATGGATTTCCAGGGGACAGCCACAAAAGATCCGCAAGCGTTCCTGATTGCCTTGAAGGAGTCGAGGCACCAAGCATTCAGCGGGATGGAGGTGGCCGTGAGCCAAACATTTTGGCACTGGAAGGCACCCAACTCTTCGGACCACAAAGACAGATGAAGGATAGCGCCCCTAAAAGAGACCTTGGAAGATACACTAAATGCTCTCTGGGCCCCCCCTGCGAGGGAGGGGAAGGAAAACAGATAGGATCCATCGGAGAGTTGTCTGCATTTCAAGTTTGGTTCCTTCTAAACCTCCCTGGCCCAAACTTCTAGCCCTTTGGCATCATCTCTCTGGTGATGGAAGACCCCTACAAGAGAGAATTTGAATAATATTGCGAGGTTGGCGGCAGAGGCAACAGGGATGGAGATAATGCTGGAGGTGGCGGGGGATAATGGTTGAAGAGAGCTAGCGGTACGATTCACCGTCATATCTGTCATTCATGTTACGCTAATGCAAATTTTTTATCTGGAGAAAATAAACAAAACTTTGTACACAAGTAGCTGCAATACTGATGGCTGTGCAACAAACTACAATAGATATTATAAACTACAGTACAATGTTAAATACGAACTTTAGGAAACGTGCTTCTCAATTACTTCTCTCTCTCTCTCTCACACACACGTGCACACACACATTACAAATGCAAGAAAGCACTTATATGTGTATGGGATGGTGTTAAATATTGCACACTCAAAATCTTTTGAATGTGTTTTTTTGGAATGTCACACTGAGTAATGTCATATCATAGCGGCCCAGTGATTAAAAGCCCGGACTTGGGCTCGGACTTGCCAAGGTTCTGAGCCCAAGTCACGTGGTCCTACTCAGGAGGCCCTTTGAGTTTTTGATAAAGAAAATAAAGAAGAGGGGGTACATTTGAGGAAATTCCAAGGCTTTTACTTTGGAATTGATCTGATCTGGGTCAAGTCCCTAGATGGCCTGGTGATTTTTTAATCACTTTTTCTAATATTTACCTTGCTATAGATAGGTCCACTTCCATAGTGAAAGTGGACACAAACATGTTCCCCCCCAACCCACACACAAACAGAGAGAGAGAGAGAGAGAGAGAGAGAGAGAGAGAGAGAGAGAGAGAGAGAGAGAGGAATAAAGTTGTATTCATGTCTTTTCATGGAGATGCAGGTGAGGCCACAAACAATAGGCCAAGCAGGTAGAGTGGGTGGTGTGAGCCCAGCAGATATTACTGCCCTGCTCATCTGCCTCGAAAGCGACAAGAGAAAAGCACAAGAAAGGAAAAAACTTGAGATGCTTGCTTCTGCTGCAGCCATCGCTAGCCAGCATGATTCTCCTGTGTCTGCTGCTCCCGTGACCCAGTCCTAATTTTGTGCCAAATGTATTTGCCAAATCTAATATGTATCATATTGTGATATAAATTTAAATTATTGAATGGACATTTTTTAGTTCTTCTCAAGCCTATCTGCACCATCAGCAGGTTCGGCCACGTTCTGAGTTGCATGTTTACTTGCTTTTTGGAGTCTGGCTAGAAACCTGTTCGGCATCCCTACGTATTTATGTCAGTTTTGGAATTGAGTTCCATGAAAGAACCGTGCTTTTGCTTTGGATTAAAAAGTATGTCTTTTAATTTCTCACACACAAATCAGTAGTCTTTTCTGTTTGTGCAGTGTCAAAAGTGGCCTTTGAAGAAGTCGCTGACACGGCATTATGGAATCACATAAAAAGCTGCTGACATGCATGTCAGACGCATTTTTGCAGCAGCATTCCGGGGATGCCTCAATCTAAGAAACAGGTGATTCGGAGTTGCAATGTGTAGTGGTAGATCAATAGAGAAAGTAATGGCCATAGAAAATCAATGGTGGTCATAAGCATCATCACTTCTTATCTAATGATGCATGGTGATGGAGAGGAGGGACCTCCCAGACATGACCCTAGGGCTAGCTTCCACTCCCTATCTATGATCTTCTGTGATCCAATGGTCTATGATTTTTCCTTGTAGGTGCTAGCTTCCACTCCGTATCCATCACTTAGGTGGTGATGATCCAATGGTCTATGATTTCCTTGTAGTCCATGGATATTTGTGGGGAATGCTGATGAACCAATGGTCTATGATTTCCTTGTAGTCTATGGATATTTGTGGGGAACTGCTTTCTTTGAGCCAGCCTTCACAATAGAGGTCAGGAAGAACGGTGGTGGTCGAATGGATAGAGGGAAAATATCTCTGTACCCTCCATTTTTTATATCCATTTCGTATGAGATTTAAGGATTCAGAATATGACTTGGAGCATAGGGTTTTTATTTTTTCTATCTTCCAACCTTTTTGGACCTCTTTGACCATGTACTTTTTACTCAAGATATAATAAATGACACCCTCTCAATAACTTTTTCCTTTTTGTTTTCGTCTTCGTCACTCGTCACCATTTCTTTCTCAAAACAGTCTCACAAATATCCGAAATACCATCTCTCTTAAAACAGATCTCTCTCTCTCTAAACTTCATCTCTCACTCTCTATCCAATATCCAAACTCTTGTAGAAAGGAAAAAACCCTTTTTGTACATCTAGATTCTATAGCTTCCCCCGATGATCACCCAAATCACAGTCCCAATAGATATGAAGGACCCCTATTTTGCTTTCACAGCCCAAGAGCAAAGCTCAAAGGCATGGCATGGTGCTTCTCCTCATTTCTCAAAAATGGGACAGATTAAGCCCCTCTTACACGAGCAAACCCACATGCCCAAGGTCCAAGCTCAAATCAACTAAGAGGTGGGTTGAAATCATCTTTCCACAACAATTTGGTTATTTGAGAGAGAGAGACGGTTGGAGAGAGAGATGGTGTTTTGGGTATTTGAGAGAGAGAGAGAGGTGTTTTAAGAGAATCGAGGAAGTTGACAGGGAATTTTGTTGAGAGGGTATCATTTTATTAGTTTTTTGAGTAAAAAATACCTGGTCAAAGGAGTCTGTGGGTTGGAGGATAGAAAAGATAAAAATTCTATGTTACAAGTTATATTATGAATTTTTGGGTCGAATGAAAAATGGATGTCAAAAAAATAGGAGGTGCGGAGATATTTTACCAATATATAACAATGGCTAAATACTATATATATCTCTTGTAGATGATTTTATATAATAATACAATAATAAATAAAGTCAAGATTCTATGCGCCCTTGGGAGTCAGCTTTCCATTTAGTCCCTCGAGTACAACAAAATCTAAGCGTATG
The DNA here is from genome assembly GCF_054954075.1 of Amborella trichopoda. Taxonomy (NCBI): domain Eukaryota; kingdom Viridiplantae; phylum Streptophyta; class Magnoliopsida; order Amborellales; family Amborellaceae; genus Amborella; species Amborella trichopoda. The sequence continues at coordinate 4,143,628 of NC_142345.1, forward strand.
ATTAGGATCCCAAATTTAGGGGACATAACCTCTTCATCCTGGAAACTAACTTTGAAAAAATACCAAAAAGCAGACCGCTCTCTATTTGTGCTTCGAAAATATAATGACTCAAGATTGAACAAAGATTGTATAGGTTTTGGAGGATGATATTTAAGTGCCGAAGAACTGAAAATCCTTTTGTTTTTTAAAGATAATCATCTAGTGATTATTGGGTGGATACCAAATTTTTTTTTATCAAAACAACCCTATGAAGTAGCTCTATGCCCCAGGGAGCAAGTGTATAATATGCTAGTCACGGGACCATAATGCACTTGCTCATAAATAAAAGGATACTTATCACAAATATCACATTTTTCTAGAAATTCCAAAAAATACCAAATTTTTTCTAGAGGACCGGTTTTGGTGAGTCAGTAACTCGTCAAAATATATGCGCCATCTTACGCATTAGACTTCCATCTTAGAGATGGACGTCCAAATAAAAGGTACCTCCACTGGAGCCTAATATCAATGTTTTAAAAACCGGTGATTTTCGATCTAGTTTGGATGGGATTCAGTTAGGACCGAACTAGTTTAGGGATGGCATGGGTTCTGGCTTGTTCCCTCTTCAAAACCTAAAAACAAAAATCCCCCTTATATATGTATATGGATAAAGTCTACCCTGAACAAACCTTAAAAAATCACTAGAAGATGATGTTTGAATGCTAAAAAATCTTCAAATTGATCATCTCAACCTCAAGATGTATGGACATGAAACAAAAAAATTTCAAATCTTGAAAATAGTGCACCTTATAATGCATTTTTGGACAGTTAATTTTCAAGATTTTCAAGTGTTCATAGATTGATTCAATCCACACTATTTTTTAAACTTTTAAATTTTATAATTAGAGATGAAAATAAATATATACATTCACATACATATATTAAACTTATCTAATGTTTTCTGAGGCCCCCCTCTAAATCTTAATGCCATAAGCCCTATTTTTATTTTATTTTATTTATTCATAATATTTTTTGAGTCATTGAATTGGACAGATCTAAACTTGATCTAGATCACGAAACCAATGATCCGACACAAATTTGTGAGTTGAACCATCCTCCCCACCAATCCGGGTTGTAAAATATTGGTTAAAATGGATGGCGGAAAAAAAGAATATAAAAATAAACAGTTGTACCCTTTTTTTATAAAAAAAAAAAAAAAAACATCTAGATTCATTATCATTATCATAGTTTAGATTAACAAACTCCAAAATTTAGGATTTAAAACCCATCGTTAAGATGATTTTGAAAGGGGGCAAAAAATCAACAAGTGAGTTGGCCGATTCACCAAGTACTTTCTAAAACTACATCCATAACTATTTTCTCTCACTTAGATTTTTATTCTTTTTAAAAATTATCTTTCATGCATCATTGTTCGAATAGAATCATGATACACCATTTGCCCTCTCTCTCTCTCACTTCTCAGAAGCCACGGTAGTGCTTTGAGCACCATGGCATGGCAAGTGCAGTGATGCTCAATGCACCATGTTTGTGCTTTGAGTACCGAAAATGCTTCTCCATTGTTTGTTGTGTTGTATGGAAGGTAGTTGAGGTGCATGTTTCACTGATATATGAAACATTTTTGTAAATATATAAGTTACAAAAATCATTTAGGGTTCATTTAGATTCTAAGGTCAACAAAACCATTTTTTGGATCATGGTTATGCAAACCCTGGTTATGCCGGACATAGTTATTGAGAAATGATTGTTTGGATAGCTTGTAGATACTACCCCGGTTATGCAAATCCCTCGTTTGGATCATCTATTTGTGTGACTTGGGTTTACAGTTTTACACTATTTAAAACACATTTGGTAAGTACGAAACATTTTCGTGCAAAATACTTTAATGTGAAATTACTTTACACATATTTGGTATGCAACAATACATATAAAAAGTTTTCCCATTATAAATTTTTTTATCCAAATTTAGAGAGAGAACTATACTAAATTTTTGAGAGACTAACTAAAATTTTTTAGAGAGAGAAACTATCACAAATATTTTGAGATAGTTTCTCTCTCTAAAAATTTGAAATTTCATATAGTTGAAAATTTCTTTTTAAAAATTTTGAGATAGTTTCTCTCTCTAATTTTTTTTTAGGTAATCTCTTTCTCTAAGACTAGATATAGTTTCACTCTCTAAAGTTTTAAGATGCTTTGTCTCTCAAACTTGAAATTTGATATAATACCTCTCTCTAAAACTTTGGAGGTAGTTCTTTCTCTTAAAAGTTTTAGGTCGTTTTCTCTATAAATTTTTATGTAGTTTTTTTCTCTAAAATTTAAACTTTGAGATAGTTTGTATCTCTAAAATTTGTAAGATAGTTACTTTAAAAAATGTAGGTAGTTTTTCTCACTAAAATTTGATATAGTTTTTCTCTAAAAATTTAGGTATTTTGTGTCTCTAAAATTTTAAGACACTTTCTCTCTAGAACTTGAAATTTAAGATAGTTTCTCTATCTAAAAATTTTGAGATAGTTTCTCTCTTTAAAATTTTGTAGATAATCTTTTTCTCTCTCTCTCTCTAAAATTTTAAGATACTTTCTCTTTCTAAAACTTGAAATTTTGAAATAGTTTCTCTTACTAAAAAATTTCAAATATGTATCTCTCTAATAAATTTTAGGTAATTCTCTCTCTAAAATTTGATATAAAACTAAGAAAGATACAAAAAATATCTACTAAAATATGAAAAACATATAAAGAATAATTAAAACAAAAACACATTCAAATGAAGTTGAGAATTAATGAAGAAAATGGATTTTAAAGGTGCCTAAGGGTATTTTTAAATTTTTTTGAAAACGATGGACAAATATAAAAGGGAGTATTAGTAACCAAAACAATTTCTAATCTTTTTCATAATATAAAAAATATTAAAAAATATATTACAAATCAAATTTTTTATTTTTAGGATTTTTTATATATTTTTTTGAAATTATTTTCTTTTAAATATCGGTCGATCACCGAAAAACCGGGTGATTACTGGTTAGATCGTCCAGTTCTTCCAACATGGTCATTCACTCTTAGGTAGCTATGCATTTTGCAACTCTTGTACTCTTAAATTGGAATCACATGTTGAACATGATAAGACTTTGGAATAACATGTTCCTATTATGATTTTTTGTGTTATAAAAGCTTTTCTTTACATAACATTTGATTAATAAACTTGTAGGTTTGGCTCTATATGAAAGACGGTACAATAAACTAGTAGGTTTGGCTCTATATGAAATATGGTACAATAAACTAGTAGGTTTGGCTAATATGGTGGGGCATTGGAGGAGACTAAAGAGGTAAATTAGAAATTATGTAATATTGTAATATTTTTCAAATAATTACTTAATAATGGTGGTGGATGAATATTATAGATAATGTTATTTGCATGTTTATCATAAGAATATTATAATGCAAAAAAACCATCAATGTCAAAGTAGGATGTTATGAGTTACTAGTAAAACAATAGTATTAGCTGCATAACTAATACAGATCTTTTGTGTATTTTCTTCATAAATATAAAATAGTAGAATTTTTAATTTTTAAAATGAATAATTTTTCAGTTACATATGCCATATACTATCTTCAAAGTTGAACTGAAGTTAGAACAAAACCACATAGAACCTTTGCTTGAATTTAATCAAGAATCAGATTGAGTTTTAAAATAGGACAAATAGTGAGATCATTTTTTTTAAAGAGTAATGATCCTATTCCATATCCATGTGTGTAGGACCCTAAAAGATCACCATTAAATTTGACATAGATATCTAAAAAATCAAATCTCACACCCATGCGATAACTTTTTTAGAAATCTGTACGAAATTTAATGGTGATTCTTTGAGGTCCTATATACATGGGTGCGGAAGAGTCTCATAGGATCATTACTCTTTTTTAAAACAGGGCAAAACTATCTTTAAAAAAAAAGATTACCAGTCCGCTACTGGGAATTAGTTGGATTGTGTTGACGCGGATAGAGTGGTGTGTTTTCTCGAGTGAAACATTAGTCATTGGATTAGATTAATCCAACGCCAAAATTTTAATTTAAACATTGTCGAGTTCAAAATTTTGTTATAAATACTAGGAACCCGCCACCAAGTTCCCTAGGTTTCTCGTGCAAAGCACATCCAATATACCATCTTCAAAGTTCTTTTTGGGTAAGTCGGCCTGGGAGAAGGCTCCTACCGGATAGAAAAACGATAACACATTATTATACAACCCTATAATAGGGCAGTTGCGCAAAAGAAAAGATAGAAAAGGGATAATACCTTAGAGATAGAAAAGGGATAACACCTTATTATACAACCCTAGGGCAGTTGCTCGAAGAGATAGAAAATGGATAACACGTTGTTATACAACCCTATAATAGGTTACACCAAATCATGTACTAAAAGAAGAGAGAGAAAGTCAGGCGGATGACTACACCAAATAATGGCTCCTGTATAAACCGGTCAAGTAGTAGAAGAGAGAGAAAGTCAGGCGAACGACTACGCCAAATAGGGGCTCCTTATAAACCGATCATATCTTTGTGATGGCATTAGCTACCATATTCACCTCACAAAAAACATGAGTAATAAACCACTTGTGAGGCGATAACCTTACACGACCATTGTAACCTATCGTTTGTAATCTCCAAAGCGTACGACGTTGATTTTTAATGGGATTCATTAGTAGAGATCAGTCACTCTCTATCTGTATCGGGAAGCAACCCTTTTGAGTAGCTAAAATGATGCCTTCTTCTAGAGTCTGGAATTCTGCAAAATTATTGAGCACAAAACCAAAGTGTTTAGCAAAAGCGGCCACAAATCCACTATTGCAGTTTGTTATGACCCACCACCACCTGTCAAACCAAGGTTGTGCAAGGACGCACTATCAGATGGCGTCACTTAATCTGTAGATTGCCAATAATCACCTTTTCTGATAAATAAAAGGCCCATTTTTTTGCCATCTTCGAAGTTGAAAAGTTACAAGAGTATAACCATGGAGAACCGTTAATTGAATTTAATCAAGCAGACATTGAATTTAATCGACGGTCTTCTTGATTTTTAAAATGGCACCAACGATGGGATTTTATTTTTAAAACGACACGCTTCCATAAAAAAAAGAAAAAAAAAGATAAAAGATTACCACATGGCAACTAGGGATTTGCTGGATTGGGTCGATTCGTATAGAGTGGTTTGTTTTCTTATGTGAAATAATAGGCATTGGATTAACTGAATCGAACAACTATAATTTAATTTAAAGAAAAAGTTTATATAAAGTTGCAACCTTAAAATGTAAAATTAAAGACATCATAAAAGGTTGTGTGGATGTTGGAAAATCTTCTAATTGATCATCTCGACATCCAGATGTATGAATATGAAAAGAAAAACCAATTTGGAGTCCATAAAATAGTATATCTCGCAATACATTATCTGGACCGTCTATTTTCAAGTGTTTATAGATCTACTTGATTTGAATCATTTTTAGATTTTAAAATTTTATAATTAATGATGAAAATATACTCTCAAGCCATCCTAAAAAAATTTTGTATCAAAATTACATTTATGATAAAATTTAAAGGTAAGCATTAATTGGATTGTTTGAGGTTGCAACCTTATGCAACTACACCCATAATTTAAAGGAAAAAGTTTATGTAAGGATGCAACCTTATAATGTAGAACTACGGATGCACATAAAAAATCTATCGAAAAAAATAGTTTTAATGTCGAAAACCCTGTCAGATTCAAAATTTTGTTATAAAATATTTGAGTTTTTTTCTTCTAGTTTCCCCTTTTTCTCTCTATGGGTGAAAAAGAGCACCGAGAATGAGCACGTAATAAATGAGTATTTATTGTCCCTTTTCAGGTAGTTTTCTACTTTTTCATATAAGATGGGGATGAAATTTGGCCGGTCTTGAAGGAAAGTACACTTGATTTGATATTGAGTTGTTAATTTGAACAATTAGTTGTGGTTTTGTTATTGTGGATTTTTTTGTTGCAAGTTGACGGAACAATATGTTTTGGACCAAATTCAAGAGAACATGATCTTACTACTGAAAGTACTAACAGCACCACCTCTACTTCTTTGCTCTTATTATTGTTGGAAAAATTGGGTAATCTAATTGGTTACAGTCCAAATTCAATAGCACATGGTCTTGTTTTTATTATTGTTGGAAAAACTGGGTAATCTAATTGGCTACCGTTCATATTCAATAGCGTCTTGCTGGTGAAAGTACAAACAGCTCCTCTCCTACTTTTTTGTTCTTACTATTGTTGGAAAACTGGACAATCTAATTGGTAACGCATTTGGTTACTGTTTTGGCCAGTTTCGATGACTAGTTGTATTTAAAAAAAAGATTCATATATAAAATCACAAAAATAATGGATTTGGTTTGTATTGTATTTTTTAATATTTTTTTATCATTATGCCAAAGAATGAAAATACCCTTAGGTATCTTTAAAATTCATTTTTTTTTTATTAATTCTCAACTTCATTTGAATGTGCTTATTTAATAATTCTTTCATTATACTTTTTATATTTTTTCTATCTTTTTTTTTTATCTTTTTTTAGTTTTTTTAAACGACTGCCCAAGACTTACCCAATTAAAACGGTTGAATCGGCCTGTTACGGTGGTTAAAGGCTTCCGGGCCCATGTATGGTTAACAATTCGGTTCAATTTTTCAACACTAGTTCTTACAACAAATTGGTATGCTATACACCGATAGCTCTCCTCTCTACAAACTTTCTCTGCCCCTCTCTCTGATTCATCTGTCTCTTCTTCCCCTCCCCTATTCTAGGTAGCCCCGAAAAAAAGAAAAAAGAAAAAGAAAAAAAAAAAAAGAGCAAGAAAGAGAAAAAATGATAAGAATATGTTGGTATGGATTTTCTATCTCTTCCCCTTCTATTTTATCTCAAATTTGGCTTGATCTCTCCTCTCTCTCGCTCAATATTAGAAAAACCGGTTAATCTAACATGTAACTGCCAAGCTAGATTAGAAACGACATCTTGCCGGCTCTAGTTTCAGACGGTTTTGGTGATCGATCGGTATTTTAAAAAAAAAAAATCAAAAAAATATATATAAAATTCCAAAAGTAAAAAATTTGGTTTTTAATACATTTGACCTTTTAACAAGAAAATGTTTATATAAGGCCTCAACCTTATACTACATAGGTAAGGTAGACCTAAAAAACCCACTAGTGAAGGTTGTTCTTATGCCGAAAAACCCTCAAATCGATCATCTCGACCTCGAGATTCATAGACATGAAAAACAAGGGGATTTCTAGTCTTAAAATAGTTAATCTTCTAACACATTATCTGGACCGTCCATTTTTCAAGATTTTCAAGTGTTTATAGATCTGCTTGATTGTCACCATTTCTAGAACTTTAAATTTCACAACTGGGGGACGATAATAGATTTGCATATTATTGCAAGGCTTTGAGGCACCGAAATTGCATTTTTGACATAGTTTTAAAGCGCTTCTTACTTCAATAGTATAAGGTTGACACCTTATACAAACCTCACCCTTTTTAATTTTACATTGTGGTAAATATTAAAAATTATTTTGGTCATTAATACTCACTTTTATATTTTCCCATTAATACTCACTTTAAATATTTTCCTATCTTTTTCAAAAAAATTAAAAATAACCATAGGGCACAAATTGATTATTTAAAATCCCTTTTTTTCATTAATTTTCAACCATTTTAATGTGTTTTGTTCTAATCATTATTTAATGGGGTGCGGTTTCTATAAGGTTGCAACCTTAAACAATCCAATTAAGGTGCACCTCCAAAATTTATCATAACATATAATTTTTTTATAAAATTTTTTTAGGATTATCTTAAAATCTATTTTCATATTTAATTAGAAAATTTTAAACCCCAAAATAGTTAAAATCAAGGAGATCTATAAACATACGAAAATCTTGAAAATGGACAGCCTAGATAATGTGTTGCAAGATGCACTATTTTTGAGACTCAAAAAGTTTTTTTTTTTTTTTTATATTCATACATCTCGATGTCGAGATGATCAAATATAGGGTTTTTCAACATTAAAACAACGATAGATTTTTGAGGTAAATCTATAATTCTACATTTTAAGGCTGCAACCTTATATAAACTTTTCCTTTATTTATATGTTTTTCATATTTTAGTATATTTTTTTTATATCTTTTTTAATTTTTTCAACAATTTTTTGACCGCTCGGGATTTGCCCAGTTAGAACAGTTGAATCATCTAATTTACTAGGCCGGTTAAACCCCTTTCGGCCCCTTGTCCAATTAACTATTCCGGTTCGATTTTGTGAACACTGGTAGATGATGATGATCCTATAGACCACACTAAACATTTTGTTTCACACTAAAAACCAAGTGGGGAAATTTTTTAAATTAAAACCAATATAAATCGGACAGCTCAGATTATCATACATGTTTCGACGGCTGATGGGTATGCACATTGTTCCATTTCTAATCTTTACTTTATAAGTCATATTAACTTGAAATTTAAGGGGTAGTGGTGTAGTGCGCCTTACATAGATGCACCAAAAATAATATAAGAAAAATTCACTTAAAAAATTGATCAAAATTGATGCAAGAGCAGCATTCATATTTTAATTTTTATTTAATTTCAAAGATGTTGACAAAATTATATTTACCATAATTGGTTAGTAGTAATGACTTAAGGAATTAAATTAGTTTTCTTTTTGTTATAAGGGTAGAGTAGTGAGGCCTTCATAGTCCTCTTTTCATGAAAAAATGGCGAGCGCTCCAACAATATAAGGTGCTCAACAACCCCTAAAATGATGGCGCAAAGTTACTATTTGGGTACTGCCTGAGAGGTAGAGGTGGGTAAAATGATAGGTGAGAGATGGGATAGATCATAGGAATACTTCGTATGTGATCTATGTGACTCCACTTTATAGTCTTTCAATCTAAATGGATGGCTGAGATCTCTCTTGTCATATGATGCCATCAAAATATTGTTTAATTTTTTAAAAATATTTTATATTAAAATTTAGGTTTTTTTTTCTTCTTATTAAGGCACACCTAGAAAAAAATTAAAAAATATTTATGATGAAAATAAATAATAAGAAAATCCCCTAAAACTTTTAGGGCATTCTGGTAATTTTCTATACCTGGAATATTTTCTATTTTTACTTTATCATGTATGTTTTGTTAGATGATGCATATGCCAAAATTTCCTTGCAAACTAATTTATAGTATAAAATAAAAATAAAATGGATTAAGATCTAATGCTAAAATATCAAAATCTGATAGTCAAGAGCCAGCTCTACCCAAATCAGGTCTTTGAGAGCAGGGTTATATATATATATATATATATGAGTAATGATTTTATGAACCGTGCCACACATAATGACATAGGACCCCAACATATCACCGTTGGATCGAATCAAAATCTTAAAATAAGTTTTAAATGTCACTAGCAATAAGGGATCGCTCCCTCCCTTCAATGGTACTCTCTCTCTACATACTCTTCCCCTTATTCGTACGCTCCACGTAGGATTTATTTTTGTCCCTCTACCCCTACCATTCGTACTCTCTCTTCCACAAGGAGAAAACCGCCCCCCTCTCTCTCCCTTCCTCCTCCCCCCTCTCGCCCCCAAATTTCACTGCAATAAAGAGAGAGCTCAGACTTTGGACTTTAAGAAAAATGAAAGAGGCCATATTTCATGGCAACAAAGAGAGAGACTTCAGACTTCGGCTACAAATCATGCAAAATCTCAACAACTCTCTTCTCTAAATTGTCATTGTTTGGATTCAAATCACAAGAGTCTTCATATGCATATATTGGGAAGCTTATACAATTCTTAACCCAATATTCGATTTTTTGTTTTAATCGAAACCCTTTTGCGGAGTAGAGGGAGAAAGCAATTGCCCACCTTCTCTGTAACGCCCTTCTCACATAGATTTTTGCTGAATAAAAGATATGGGTACATCCAGTGCTTCACAATTCAAGCTTAGACCTTATTTCCCATCATCCATATTGTAGAGGGAAAAAGCCTTATTAGAATTAATCTCTAAAACCTTCAAATAATCCTTGGTAAACCCAAATACCACCTCATACCTTCGATTATTTGTAAAAGAAGCCTTTTCTTGGGTATTCCTAATTCATAGTTGGGTTTTGTTGGGTATTCCTAATTCACATATCTTTTTTGAAATGCAGGAGATTGGGATGCAAAAATCTGGTTCTTTTATGATAGAGTCTTCCACATCGAATATTGCTTTGAGGTCACAGATTTTATCCAATACAGGAAGAGAGTTTAAATACCGGTTTTTTTTTTTCATTTCATTTTGACCTCAACATAGGATAACCTCTGCGTATAACAATGGTGGGGTTGCTTTGTGAGAGGTTCAATGAGAGAGAAAAGTGAGGATTTGCAGGTCAAGAACGAAGTGTTTTGATTCTCCTCATTAGACATCAGGGCTTTTTCGCATATCTAGTTTTAGAGAGATTACTTTTAGAAAGAGAAGAGATGGTGGGAATTTTAAGAAAGAGAGATGCGTTAATCTTTGACTTTCTTAACAGGTTAGCTGGTAGCCCCTCAATCTAACCTTGAGATTTGAAATTTGATCTAAAGACTTAAATTAGGGGGTCCTTTGTCACGCCTCTTACAAGGTCATTTCCCATCAAATAAACCGTCAACTTCATAAAACTCCCATGGACCCATTCCACGTTAAAAGAAAAAGGCATTTAACCTGCTCTCCTATCTTTTCCATTATCCAACTTACAATTCTAATTTATTTTGTTAAATGACTCCGACATCTTGGAATTTGAGATGCTACGTTTAACCTACTCATGCAATTTGATAGAGAGAGAGAAAGGAATGGTCCATAGGTGATGAACAGAGATAGGCGGAGCTTTTCTAGGTTTTGGATGGAGGGATTCTAAGAAAAAGGAGGATAAATAGTACCATTTGAATTATGAAAAAGATGACGAGGGGCTTAAAAAGTCAGTGTCTTTTAACATCGAGGGCATGGGCTTTTCAAGGATGAAAGGGTTAATTTGGGGTTAAAGTTATAGAAAGTCTAAAAGCTAAATATATGTCTTTCTCCCTAAAATGAAATGATCTGAATCAGTCCCCATGCTGAGTTCAAATCTAAGTCATCTATTTGAATGGGCAATATATCCTAGGGACTATAAGCTTTGTGGGTGTTTCAAATTCAAAGAAACCAGTAAAAAACAATCTCCTCAAATATAGATCGGCTTTGAGCTGAAACAATGCTTCAAGGATGGAAAGAAATGATCTAAATCGATTCCCAATTTTCAAATTCAAATCGAAGCGATCCATTTGAATGGGAAATAGATTCAAGAGGTTTAAAACTTTGTGGGTGTTCATAGAAACAACTCAAAAAGAATATCCCCAAAGAGAGATGGGCTTAGAACTCCGATAATGTCTCAAAGATAAAAGAGAAAATGCTTTAAATCCATAGGATTGTACATTATGAGATCATGCCATTGGATGTGAAATCCAAATGGATTGAAGTATCTCACAACACTCAAGCTATTTTCTTTTGAACTTTGTGGCCAATCAATGACATATCCTTAACCACTCAATTTCACATCCAAAAGTCAATAATAATTGTGACTTTATATAAAAAATAAATAGTCTCATTATATACATTTCCTAAATCAATTCCCAATGCCAAATTCCAATCTAAGTCTGTCCATTTGAATGGGCAATAAGTATTTCAAAAATTTTAGGCTTTATAAGTATTTCAAAATAACTTTAAACATAATCCTGCTCTCTCTCTCTCTCACACACATACACACTCGGAGACACAAGTACACACACCCATGATACATTGACTGGGGAACAATTCTTTCTGTCGACTCATCGACTAGGGACAACTCTCTCTTTCTTTCTCTCTCTGAGCGAAGAGCTCAAAACAAAAAGAAAAAAAGAAGAAGTAATGAACAAGGAAAAACTAAAAACATAAAGGTACATCTGCTATATGGAGGTCTGGCCACGTGCATGATGATCACTAGATACCTCAAAGAATACCACATAGAACCCTCAAAATTCCTCAACTCTGATAGCTTCCTTTAGAGTCTCATAAGCATCTTTGGGCCTCATCTTCTTCACACCAGCATTGAAGCAAACCTTGTCAGATTTGTAGCTCTCCATTGTTACTGACGTCACTCTGACCCAAACAAGAACTTTTGTTTTCATACCTTCGATCCCCGAAAGCTTGCCTCTTGATAGGGCTGCCTTGACCCTATTGGAGTATCTTAGAACCGATGAATCCTTGAAGCTGGCCTCACAAATGGATGGCAAGTATACGATGAGTTTGCCTCTAGTTTCATCAAATTCGTAGCATGTGATGTTCTTTGGGAAGAGGCCTGGGGGTAGGCCATATTCTCGGAGGAGATCAGGCAGGAGTTTCTGTGTCTTACCTGGTGTGACAGAGGAAAGATCAACGAATACATGAACAAGCAAGAAAAAATGACTCGAACAGGGAATGTTGGATTCTATGACAGAAGTCTATCTCGCCATGTGAGACTTCGATACAATATTTCATAACAAAAAACAAATAGCCGGAAGTTGAAATAAATTATGCTCTTAATAGCTAACAAGAGAGATGCATCTGAGACTCCAGCTTAAGGAAAACCAATACATGCCAGTCAAGTTACAATCAATTTCCTCTTCTTTTTACTTTTACATGCATGTACACATCCACATGATATTCATGATATCTAGTACTCATTTTTGTCTTTAGATCGCCAGAGACTGCCCAGCATAAATAGCTCCAGATTCATGCCGATCATAAGCAAAGATTGAATTAGAAAAGTTATTTCAAGTCCCCAAGTATGTGCACGAACATGGAGACCACCACACATATAATGCAAAGGAAACAAAACAATCAACAATTAAGCACTCTTGCTCTGAATAAAACAGGGATAGGAAGAGAGAGAGAGAGAGAGAGAGAGAGAGAGAGAGAGAGAGAGAGAGAGAGAGAGAGAGAATCTTGGAAACCTGCTCGTTAAAGTGTAACAGACCTACATCCCCATTTTACTCCAAGCAATCAATATGGTTGAAGGTTCTTCTTTCCTAACCTACTTGTCAATGCCTTTGTTAGCCTCCTAGGGCTTATCGCACCACAAATACATTTACATGAAAAAAAGCAGAAATGCTTTTGTGAAATCTCAAATACTTTTGAACATTATAACACACAGCCAGAGTTGATTATAGATTTTCTTAAGCATATTACCCCGCCAATGTCAGTGATCATATGCAATTTCACACATATAAGTGGATCTATCAAAATCAAAATAAATGACAAAAGAAATCCATAAAACAACATCGAATGTATATGCAACAAAAGAGAAACACATAATTAAATTATCAAATGGGCTCTAATTTGTCAACTGCACAAAGTTCCACTAGTTTAGAAAGCCAATAGATTAAACAGAACCTAGTTCAAGACCAAGGAATCTAGTCATTCAAAACTAACCAATATACATGATCAACTCACTAGATTTTAAATATCAAGATCCCTTTTACTAAGGTGAGGAATACAAAACCATATGCTAAACATTGGAGATGCACCAGCAAGGTATTAAGTTTTACTTTTATATATTCTACTAAAAATATGCATAGATGCACTAAGGTTGGGGAGTATCTATGTACCTTTTAGCTTGTTGAAGATCCATTTTGCTTTTTCTTCAACAGTATTTGAGAGAGACTGCCAAAGTGGCAATAATAAGATCAAATGTCAGCTCAAAAACAACAGGGTTTATTTCACTATAATGGTAGGCAAAGGTTTCGATTCATAGTAAGAGAACAAGAAACAGATTCATTCACAAATCTAATTTTCAAATTCACATATAGTGATAGACAATCACCCCCTTCTATGGAGGGTAAATTTCAATCTCTGCTTTCCCACCAAAAACAAAAGGTGCAGAATTCCAACAACATACAACGAGAGAGAGAGAGAGAGAGAACAAGAGTAGGCTACCAAATGACTCCCCATCATTCTCTCTCTCTTTGGGCTTTTATTAAAGTTGACTTTATTGCATATAATGTGTAGTTCCTCTCTCTCTCTCTCTCGCTCTCTATCCCAGAATGCAAGCAGAAAATTAGACATATGACACATGAAATAAAGGAGAAATCCCAGAATGCAAGTAGAAAATAAGACATATGTAAAATAAAACGAAACTACGACACCCATGACATAATTACGCTTCACATGGAAACATATGGTAACATCATTATATTAATTAGGTTGAGTTTGGAACCCCTAATGCCACCCCTCAAATTCAACTAGTTTGAGGGCTTCAAACGTCCCAACAACCAGTAATGGTGGAAAGAATTTACAGAATGCCTTGATCTGTAAAAAATCACTTAAATTCTTCAACCAGGTGCCAAGGTTACAAAGAATCTCTCTATTTTCTTCATAATAACCAGTGATTTTGTTCTGAAAAACAAAGAAAATATGCATGCGTATATTCATTCATACATGCAAAATTGCATACATAGGCATAAATTTACATACATATATACATTGACACCTACAAAGCACATAATTGCCTTGCAGCACAGTTCCTATCTGCTTACTGGCAGTACATAGGGCTTAAATAAACAATGGGATATTGCAAGTGGCAGAGTAGCCTTGCTGCCACGATCCTCCGAGATTCAGCCCCATTTTGTGCAGATTTGTAAAAGAATTTACATAAAAAAATGACACAAAAAACAGACATATCCATGACAAGATCCACCCAGATTCGTTTCATGCAGACTTGTAAAAGAATTTATCATAATAATAATTCCCTCAAAACTAGTTCGGTGTGCTCTATTCAAGCTTAGACTGTAAGAAAAATAATGCAAAATGTTCCAATGATTCAACACATAGGATTGCTATAGAAAACTATTATGGCCTTAACAAAATGATCTGTAAAACCCTAAAAGAGGACATCACTGATCCATATACGAAAGTCTTCATTTTCTTTCTTGTGATTGTATATTGAAACTCGAATCTTATCCGAGACTCATCGCATCAGTTGACAATATATGAAAAATCAGGTAACTATAAAATAGGAACAGAAGCACTCTTGTTGCAGATAATCAATGCAGCTTCTTCGAAGCAAATGGCGACAATTGCAGGGACAACTTAGGTTCCAATAGACAATAGAGCAGATCTGGTACAAAATTAGGGTTCAAAATTGACAATGCAGGTGAACTAATGAGATAAAACCCAGGGAAAGGGGTTTAGAAAGAAAGTAAAGAGCTGCAAAGAGAATAAGAAAGAGAAGGGAAAAAGCAGTGAAAGCTAAAAACATGGAAAAAGAGCAAGAAAAGAGAAAGGAAAGAGGATGGTTTCAACAGCAGGGGAAAAGCATTTGCACTTACAGTGATGTCTTCTCCAATGGAGGAGAACTCCTCTTTAGCTTTTCTGGAGATCCACATGCTGCTAACTCTCGTTAACGCCTTCTCCATTGCTCTCTTTCTCCTGCAACGCTCCCTCTGTTGCAGAAGAAAGAGAGAGAAAGATGAGAGAAAACAGAGAGAGAAAGATATAGAGAAACACAGTAATTCTTGTGAAGAGGAAAAGAGTGGGACAGATGAGAGAAAAAACGTGCAGAAGAAGACAGACAGAGAAGAGAGAAAATGTGCAGAAGAAGACAGACAGATGAGAGAGAAAGACAGGAGAGAAGAGGTGAGAGAGGGAGAGCAGTAAAACAGTGATGCCTTTTATAGTGTCTAAACGAATCAGTGTCCGAAGTGTCTTATTTTTTTACGAGAGAGGAATGGTACAAAGTACAAAGCGGTTATGACACGCCTATGGACACTAATTCACTCAGCAAATAAATGGACACTCCTCCAAAGATGAAAATTATCAAAACATAAGTAGAGTAGGGATGCAGTGCTAATCATGGGTGGCAATTGCAACCGGTGGACCCGAGACCCACGTAGACCCCACCCCTGGTCTGGGTATAGGGTAGGGGTTGGACCCTATGGGTCGGGTTCGCGTTCAATAGCCTTGCGTCCGGAACTCATTCCATGTAGTTCTTACGAGTTTGGGTTTGAGTCTAGGTTCGTCTCCAATTATTCTCTCTTTTTTTAGTCGGGTTTAGGCCTGGTTCTGTGTTTGGACCTCTTAATCAACTCGGGTCTGGGCCGCGGTTTGGGGACTTTAGACTTAGTTGGGTTTGGGCCTATGTCTAGGTCCCACAATTATTTTTAGGTTTGGATCTAGGTCAAGCTAGACGCGACCCGACCAATTGCCCCCCTACTAATATAGAAAAAAATAGCAAAAGTAAATCCTAAATTCAATTGCTACTATTGAAACTATAAAAAAAAATAAAATAACTTTAATGAGCCCATGCATAAATGATTCCCCTCTTAAAAAATTATTTTTAAGATGGATTTTTTAACCCAAGTTTAATAGCATATAATCTCCAACATAGAGATCATGCATATGAAAATATAGATAGATTTTAAAAATTAAAAATAGTAATTTTATATAAAAAAATTTGGATCATTGGTTTTTAGATCACCCATTTCCATAGATATTTTAATACCTAGGGAGACTCAAACGTAAAAATGCATCCCCGGAACAATTTTCCAAAAAAAAAAAAAAAAAAGTCTAGTAAGAAGTTAACACTTGTTCGCTTTTGTGAGGACAGGGGAAATACTTTAACTTGAGCTGAATTAGGGAGTGAATAAAATTCAAAAAATAGGTATAAATATATTAATGTATACGGTATATTTTCCAAAACCCAAATATCATAGAGATAGTTTTACAAATCAGTATTTTATACGCATTTGCCAAATTTTAAACATATTAGGGGTCTGGCTTCATTTTTAAGGATAAAAAAAATTAATTGGTATGTGCATTTAACTTTTGTATAAGATATATTTTCCAAATTCGGATATCACAGTGAAAGTTCTACAAAATTTGTAGTATTGTAAAGGTATTTTACCAAATTTGAAATACATAATGGGCATTTTAGAATGGAAAAGCTCTCTATGTTTCTCCTACAAGGAGTTCTATCCTCCCTTATCATCCAGCCGTCTATTTTTTATCAAGAGAACTACTCACCGTTTGATCTTAGATCTGACGTCTCAAAGTATTTTATTTTTAATTTTTTTAATATAATTTTTCTGAATATGAAATTTGGTACTTGCCATCTTCTCATTGGGGTGCACCTATAAAAAATACTAACAATAATTTTTCGAAAAAAATAATAACCAAAATACCCTTTGAAGCTTTCAGGGGTATTTTGATCATTTTTTATTGAAATAATATTTTTTATATATTTTTCGTTAGTACGAATTTAATAGAGAAAAGGACGTTCAAATTTTAGTGTCAAAATAGTTTATAGAAAAAATTAAAAATAAAATAGTGTAGAGATGTGATATTGTGATTGGGGCAATCTTAGCCCTCCGTTAAAAAATGGACGGTTGGATAAGGCCGAAATGTATACAAGGAAAGAGGTATTTTTCATGTGTACAAGACAAGCGAATATAAAATGGTGGAGTACGTTATTTCTTTGTATAAAATTCAAAAAGAAACTCACAAACTTCAAATCAGTGCTTGTAAATTTGGCTGATCCAACTTGGAACAGGCAGGTCAAACTGGCACGCATCGGGCAGTGGTCGATCTAGTTTTGGCCGGTTTTGGTGGTCTGGTCGGATATTTTAATTTTTTTTTAAAAAGTATGTAATTAATCTAAAAAAATAAGAGAGTTGTTTGTAATGTATTTCTAAATGCTTTTTATAATTTTAGCAAAGATTGAAAAGTGTTTTGGCCATGAATACTTATTTTTATATTTTTCATATTTTTTAGAATTTTTTAAAATACCTCTTAACACAAATCCATTTTTTTTTTTACTTTTCAATTTTTTTTGGATGTGCTTATCTTAGTCAAGTTTTAAATATACTTTTTTTTTCTTGTTTTGTATTTTTTAACACTTTTTGGACCAGCCAGGGCCTACCCCGTTACACCTGTTAAATCGGCTAGTTTACTGGTTAATCGAAATTGGCCCTTGGCCAGTTTGATTTTTCGAACGCCGCTTCAAATTCCGTTAATGGCACGTCTTATCCCCTTGATTTCACATTTTATGACTAGAGAATATTAGGATATTTTTTAACATTCAAAAAAGGAAAAAAAATTCGATAAAAGCATTTTCATTATATTCGTTCACTTTTACAAAAAGCATGTGCGGTTCGCCATGGACTCGTTGATCCAACAAAAAGATATTTGTGTTGGCAACTGGTCCGCTACCATCTTTTTATTTTGAGAGTTATGTGTTGTGCTCCCACGGGAGTATATATTGTACACTTGCTCCATTTGGTGAAATCACTATTTGAGAGATCTTTTTAATATGACATTTTTGTATCCAAGAATCACCGTATGATTATTTTCTAGATTTTTTGAGTTTTTAGGCACTCAGATCTGACCCTCCAAAAATCGAATGGTCTATGTTCAATATTAGAATTTTGTTTTTTCCATAGTGAAATTTGAAATTTTTGTTTTTTAAGGTTATTCATTACGGTGAAGACACATCCTAGGTCCTAAAAGTACTCCTAGATTGTGTTATACTAATTGGAATAGTTGTACAATCTTGTCACTTAGGAGTATGAAATATTTTGGCGTTTCAAAGAAATGTTTCAAAATAGATTAATTGAAATCTTATTTTTAATTTTTTCATTGAGATTTATAATCGTGGTGGTCTTAGTTATTACCGACATGTGAAATATAGTGTCAAGATCGAATAGATGCGGCCGCCGGCATGCGAAAAAACCTCCTCCCCCAGGGGAACTTGCTAATCCCGGTAGAGATTAATTTAATTCAATGCTTAATCACGATTACGCAGATAGATAGCTCGTTAAATTAACCATTAAACTACGTCATAATAAAGACAAAGCCGTTAACAAGAAGTACGGATTGATCAGAGAACATTTGCTTCAATTTTAACCTCGTTTTTCATTTTTTAATGAAAGCAAAGTCTAAACTCACTCTCCCTCTCCCTCTCTCTCTCTTTCTTGGGTGTAGGATAATTTTTTATTAGAGAGAGACTAAGTATCAGGGTGCACACTGTGCTCCTGTAGGAGCATACTGTTTATTTACTTTCTCAGGTAAAATGCTACTTAAGGCTATGAAAATTTAGCACTGAGATTTGTCTGTCTAGAAATTGGACGATCTAAGTTCAATTTTAGGATGTGGAGTCTATTTATTTAGCACTTAGATTTGGCTGTCTAGAAATTGGACACTCTTAAGTTCAAGTTTAGGATGTCTAAGCTATTATTTGGGTATAGTTTACATAAGGTTGCAACCTAAACAATCAAATAAAGGCACTCATCCAAATTTTATCATAAATGTACTTTTGGTGTCAGGATGGCTTGAGAATCTAATTTTATCTCTAATTATAAAAGTTTAAACTCTAAAAATTGTTCAAATCAAGTAGATCTATAAACACATGAAAATCTTGAAAATGGATGGTCCAGATAATGTGTTGCAAAATACATTATTTTTTAGACCAAAAATCTTTTTTCTTTCCATATTCATATATCTTGATATTGAGATGATCAATTCAAGGGTCTTCCAGCATTAAAACAACTTCTTATGCCAGATTTTTGAAGTGCATTTTTTTTCTACATTTTAAGATTGCAATCTTATATAAACTTGTTCCCTATTATTTTCTAGCTCTTGTAGAGTGAAATTGATATTTTATTTTCATTATGTTTTTCTTCTTGAAGTTGGTCTCTAGTTTGAACACAAATTTTGGGGTATTGAAATACCTCTAGGTTGGGGTTTACCAGAGGGAATAAATTGATAGTATACTCCTGCAAGAGCATAAAAACTCTTCAATTATTTTTAGTGAGATAGAGAGGCCACTTCTAAAACTTCAAATAATTTGATTCGAAGTTAACTTTTCAAAAAAAAACTTCAAATTATTTGAGAGAAAAAGAGGGAAAAGAATTTCGTATGGTAACTATTAGGTGAAATAAAGTACAGCATTTTCCTTTATGTTAAATGAGTGTATGGCTGTTTTATAAAGGCCTAATAATGGTGGCTTGCCAACCTTGATATGACAAATTCCAGTGTACGCCAGCTCAAAAGGGGGACATATAATGTGCATCTCTCTACAAATTTATTCACATAGAAGACTCAAATAGCCCTTTTTTTGGGTGCAGTTTGCATAGAGCCCAGGCTCTAAACAATCAAATTAGAGCCCACCTTCAAATAGTGTCGGTTTCAATATCGGAAATCTTTGACTAGCCTTACAATGTATTTTTATCTTTAATTATAAAATTTAAAGCTAAAAAATAGTGTAGATCGAGCATATCTATGAAAACTTGAATAACTTACATTTTGATGGTTCAAAAATGCATTACAAGAAGCACTATTTCCAAAACTTGAAATCCATTTTTTATCAAGTCCATGCATTTTCATGTTGAGAAGATCAATTTGAGGATATTTGGGCATCAAAACAACCTCTTCTAGTGAAAATTTTGAGGTAGGCTCTAATTTAATTGCTTAGAGCCTAAGCTCCATATAAACTTTTCCCTTTTTTTAAGACTCAAATTACTTGTTTTTCTTGGGAATAGTTAAGTGGCCCCATTCCAATCTTTCAAAAGCAGCAAAAATAGCTTAAATGATAGAAACCCTATAACAAAAAAGTGGATTGTAATTTTAGTTGTAGTTAAGGCTGGAAACCAGTCTTGATCCTGGCCCGGCCCAGCCCAGCCCAGCCCAGCCCTATTCTACTAAGTAAAACTAAAAAAATTCGAGGAAAAAAAGGCAAAGAATAAGACTGGCCGCCTTGGCTGGCTCAAGCCTAGTCCTCAAGATGCATTTTGTCGCTCAGACCCTAGTTTTAACGGGTTGGGCCGGCCACCCGCCTATTGCCACCCCATGGCCACGTTGTAGTTGATGGAATAACCCCTCCACCCTCGCCCTCTCTAAAGTGTAGGGGTTCGAGGAATCTCTCTCTTTCTCTTCACAAAAGGCTTGATGGAATGAACCCACACCAAGGATGCGTACTTTTGTCATTTCTATCAAAAGTCAAAAAAAGCCTAAAGTATGTAATTTTGGCTCTCATGATGAACTTCAATTATTCAATTTATAGAACCTCTTGTATGTAATCACCACTTATTTGTCTTCCCATTTCATCTCATAATCAATGTCACACCCTATCATTTCACTCTCTCTCTCTCTCTCTCTCTCTTCCCAATTCATCTCATATTCCACCCTGTGTCCCTACGGCCAGCAATCGGATCGGTCAACCCCCGAACTGGATCCACATCCATGTTTTGGACCCGACATGACTCAATATAAAGGACATAAAATATATATTTTTATATATTTTAAATGTCTAGACCCGGTTCAGGGTCATGTATTGGTCCAAGTGATTCAGACCCCAACCCGGCCCGACCAGTTGCCACCCCTAGTTGTCATGCCTAACCCAATTGACTCTTGCCGAAATGAGAAACTACCGATACCATGCCGTCACCAAAAATCCTTACAAGAACACTTGCTCTCTCTAAAGTGGTGGAACCTGATCTGGTCCCGAACGATGATTTCCCGCCCCTCGACCTTTGAAATGAACTTGGTCGCTGAATGGCAATCCCCACATACTCGAAGGTTCTTCACCACCCTTATTGGTGTGCTTGGCATGCTCGCAATGAGCCCGAAAGCAATTGCGAGCTTCTCACTATGCATATTGTGTGTATGTTCCTTCTCTTCCTCACAAACATCGTCAACACCGAATCAGTGCTTGGGACATAGCCAACTGTAGGGAACTCGAGAGCCCCTTAGCTTGTGGAATCAGGAATCCCAAAATCCCGGATCCTACCCAAGATCGTGTACTCAATTGGCCAAATGAAAAGTAGATGAATACAATTATAAATCGAGTGTGAGAAATAAAAGAAATATAAAAAGCACACCACAACAACACACGATTTACGTGGATCATCCTGTAGGGCTACATCCACGGCTTTGGTAACTAGAAATCCACTATCACAATGAAGAATACAGTTTTGGGTTACAAGAGATAATACTTATATCTAAACATCGGTAAAAGACCATTACCGATCTTCCCTTCTAAACCCGCTCTTCCAACCGAGCAACACCGTCGATCAACATCATCTTTTCCACTGTAATATCACTACTAGAAAGATAGCCTTGAGAGCAATATAGAGATTTTCTCTCTTTAGAAATGGAAGTTAACCAACTCAAAACTCGTGAAAATACCGCCCCTCTTTCAAAGGTCATGTCTCTCTCTCTTTGAGACCCATCTTTATATTGGAAATTCATTCCCATAACTCCCAAAAGGGTGACCCTCAAAAGATGGGTATTATGTCATCTTTTACTATCTTTTTCTTGTTTTTTAATAAAGTCAAATTTCTATTTCCCATAATACTTTAATAATTAAAAGAAAATATGGGTACGATAATTTAGCTATCACCAAACCCAACACCAACGAGCTTTAGCCACACACTTAGTTCCTCGAGCTTTTTATAGATGGCCTCGGACAATGGGTGTGATTTATCCCCGATAACGAACTCGTGGATCATGCCCGCGATCTCTATAAACTCGACCCTGGAGTCTTCCTTACCTTAACACCTCTCATCCTCGCTCTCACTTGCTCGACCTCGTCCCACCTAGCAGCATATATGTTAGAGAAAAGCACAAAATTCCCTGCATTATGAGGCTCAAGCTCAAGAAGCTTAACTATGGCTCCTGCAAGCCATAAGTAGCGCACCCCAAATGCCAGCATCTGGGGTCATCGGATTTAATTTCACCAGCTCGTCAGCTTCGTGAACCTGACCAGCTCGACCTAGGAGACCAACCAAGCACCCATAATGCTCAACCTTGGGCTCAATCTTGTGCTCATTAACCATGAGCTCAAAGTAGGTCCGACCAGCCTCGAGCAACCCAGTGTGTGTACGCACACAAGTCCCCAATGAATGTAATATCACTGGGCATTTGGGCTTGAAACCCTTGGCCTGCATTTTGGCGAAGAGATTTAGAGCATCTCTGCCTTTGCCATGAGCTGCAAGCCCCAAAATCATTGAGTTCCATTAAACAACACTTAGTTCACGCATCTTATCACTTTGCATACATATCTATAAGGGCCCGTTTGGGCACATAGATTTTTAATATCTTGGATATTATTGAAATCCACCATTTGGTTTGCCTAATGGCTAGGACATTAAAATTCCATAAAAATCTTGAAAATCACCAACTTTTCTACGATTTCATTTCCACACCAAAACCTGATCCACCATTTGGTTTGCCTAATGGCTAGGACATTAAAATTCCATAAAAATCTTGAAAATCACCAACTTTCTACGATTTCATTTCCACACCAAAACCTATTCCTTTTTTTTTTTTTAATTTTTAAGCTTCATGGATTCCACTCGTTGGCCCCCATCGACCTGAAACATAGGACACATTTGGTAAGTATGAAAATTTTAGAGAAAGAAAGTAGTTAAAAATTGTTAAAGAAATAAACTTTCTCAAAAAAATTTAGAGAGAAATAATATCAAATTTTAACTTTTAGAGGGAGAAAGTATGGTAAAAGTTTAGAGAGAGAAACTATATCAATTTTTTTAGAGAGAATGTACCTAAATTTTTTTAGAAAGATAAACTATCTCAAACTATTTAGAGAGTTTAATTTTAGAGAGAGAAAGTAATTGAATTTTTTTAGAGAGATAAACTATCTCAAATGTTAAGAGAGATAGATTATCTCAAATTTAAAGCTTGAGAGAGAAGATTTTAAAATTTTAGAGAGAGAAATTATATCAAATTTTAGAGAGAGTACCTAGAAATTTTTAGAGATAAAAACTATCTCAATTTTTTTTAGTGCGATAAACTATCTCAAAATTTAAGCTTTAGAAAGATAAAATATATTAAAAATTTAAATTTTGGAACTATATCAAATTTTAGAGAAAAACTACCTAGAATTTTTTATCGATAGAAATTATCTAAATTTTTTTAGAGAGAGAAACCATAAAAAATCTTAAGTTTTAGAAAGAGGAAGTATATTAAAACTTTGAAGATATAAACTATATCAAATTTTAGAGAGAAACTACCTAAACATGTTAGAGAGATAAATATCTCAAAGTTTTCAGATAGGGAAACTATCTCAAATTTTAACTTTTAAACAGAAAACATATTAAAATATTAGAGATAAAAATTTTATCAAATTTTAGAGAGAGAAACTACCTAATTTGTTTTAGAAAAAAACTATCTCAAATCTAACAAATATAAACTCATCTCTCTCACCCACAATAGAAGTACCATGAACCGTCTCTAACACTCACTAAACAATACATCTTTTTGTATCTAACAAATCCAACAAATTAACATTTTGCTATATTAAAACATTTTTAATTTTTTTAATTAAAAGGTAAAAATAAATATGAGAGAGCATCCATGCGAAAAGAAAGTTATTTAAAAATCAAAAGCTTGTTATGAAAAAAAAAAAAAAAGTATCCATAAAAATTAACTAAAGTAACTAAATCAAAGCCATTATTAACAAAATAACAAATAATAGTGTAAAATAACATAATTATGTAGCATAAAAATTAGCACCCTCATTGCTCATCCTCATAAAGCGATGTTTCCCTAAATAGTGTCTTCCTCTCTGATCACCATGTATCCCCAAGAATCTTCTCTCTTTCTAAAATGCAAATAATATTTGGCAAAATATCCTAAATTCATCATGCCTAAGCAAAAAAGCAGCAATGAAATACCTTAAAACAGGAGAACAATTATTTCTTGGTGTCATTTGAAACCGAATCAAAATCAAATTTTAGATGTCCTAAAATTCTTCTATAGACCCAAGAATAATAAAAACCTTAACTTGGTGCACTCAAACTAAGAAATCCATTAAAAAACCTAAGATTCTAAACAAAACAAGTTAATCCAGAAAAAAAAAAAAAAAACGAAAACAAAAAACAAAAAACAAAAAACTAAAACCAATCCAAAGGATCAATGAACTAAATTAAAATCCTAACATTATTCTACCAAGCCAGCACACCAATGTCAAAACCCTAAAATTCACCTATCCATCATTACTCCATGAAGTTTACTCTTAATACCATGGCCAAGAGTTGAAAAAAAAAAAAACTCAAACAATGAGGCCCACATAATCAAGGAATTCATACCAGTAAATAGAATATATATCTAGATTTTTTATGCAAATAAAATTAAGGTTATTTTAATTTTTTTATTATTTTATTTATTTATCTTAAAAATAGGGAGTGAGCTAGGATAATTAGATGGACACGAGCTTGTCTTGTACCTGAATTGATATTGATCAATTGGGTTGGTTAGTTTCTAAAAAAAAAAGAATATAAATAGGATAAGGTTAAATTTAAGGGGGTTTATCTTTTCAACAATAACGAGGCTTTGGGTAAAAGGTGAGCTATCTATTTAGAAGCAACTCTTTGGCACATGAAGTTAAGAGAGAGAAAATAAGGATGAGAGAAAATAGGTTAAGAGAGAAAATAAGGAAAGAGAAAAAGTAGGAAAAGACCGTGTAGAGAGAGGGGTTTTTTTTGTTGAGTTATTGTTTATCTTCTTTTTAGTCTATTTAAATATTGTTTTTGGGGTGGATTCCCTTGCAGACCTTTCAGAGAGGGTATATTATCTCAACTTTTTGTTATTTTTATTTTTTTTGGTTTATTTTCTTCCAGCATCAATGGTATCAGAGCAAGTTAGATCCAGAGAGATCCAGTTTGTTTTACAATGCCACCAAACGCTAATCAAGCCAATCCTGTTCCTGTTATAGAAAATTTGACTAAAGCCCTAGATAATTTCTTAACTGAAGTATGTGAGATGAATCATAAGATGAATTAGATGATGCAACGGTTGGATCAGAGGTTGCAGCAATTGGAGAAAAATGTTCCTCGTGAAGAACATGATATGCAACAGTTGGATCAAAAGTTGCAGCGGTTGGAGAACAATCTTTCTCATGAAGAAAGTACTCACAACTACATTAATCTTACATCAGTAACTCCTCGACAAATCCAAAGTGTTAATTTCAAGTATAACGAAGAAATTTATAGGCCAAATCTATGTCCTATAGAGCGACCACAAGATTTTGATATTCAAACCGATCTCCGAAAATTTCATAGTTAAGGGTGTTCATTGATTGCAAATAGTGCTTCTTTGGAGCTGGACCCATTCATAGTTAGGAATAATCAGCCCAAGCTCATATCCAAGAATTACTCTTGGAACTCTTTGCAGGCAAAGAATATTACATCAGTCTTAAAGAAATTGAAGAAAAAATACCGAGGCTCATGGTGAGACTTCATCACTAACTTTTGAGAATGTCGATAAGATCAAGTCGAGTTTTTCCCAACCTCGGGAGAATGATGCAAATAAAATTAGAGTTATTTTAGTTTTTTTATGTTATTATTCTTTTGTTTATTTTTCTTAAGAATAAGAAGTGAGTTAGGATAATTAGGTGGGCATGAGTTTATCTTGTGCTTGCATTGATATTGATCAATTGGGTTTGGTTAGTTTTTTTTAAAAATGAATATAAATAGGATAAGGTTAAATCTATGAGGTTTATCTTTTCAATAATTACCAACGTTGGGGAGGTTTTGGGTAAAACGTCTTCTATATTTAGAAGCAAATCTTTAGCAGCGTGAAGTTAAGAGAGAGAAAACTAGGATGAGAGAAAATAAGTTAAGATAGAAAATAGAGAGAAGAGAGAAAGTAGTCCGTGTAGATAGAGGTATTTTTGTTTAGTTATTGTTTATCTTTTTTTTTTGTCTATTTAAAGGGAGATCTCTCTTCATTGTAAATCGGTAAATGAGTTGAATAGAATTTTTGATTTTGATGTGGATTCCCTTGCAGACATTTGAGAGAGGGTATATTCTCTCAACTTTTTTTTTTTATTATTGTTTTTTCTGGTTTTATTTAATCCCTGCATCAATTTTCATGCAAGAGAGAGAGCGAAAAAGGAAACTATATATCATAGAGACAAGCAATTATATATCGCTAAATTTTGTATGTGGAACCTTCTAGAATCAAATAATGATTGACATTGGCCCACATGACCAAGGAATTCATAAACAGAATATCTCTAGATTTCCATGCAAGAGAAAGAGAGGCAAATATATATCTCTAGAGAGAAAGAGAGGCAACAATATGATCAAAGAATTCGCACTAGTAAGCCGAACTTGAAGTGCTGGTGCAACACACCTTGTTATCCAAATCACAGAAAAATCTAAAAGCCTATAGTAAAAAGTTGCAGTCGGTGACCAAAACAAACACATAAATGCAAAAACAAAGGCATTTAAAGAAGACAAATACATAAACACAAAAACTAAGGCATTTAAAGAGGAACATGTTTGATAATGAAATTATAAAGCATGATCGAGAATAAACTCTGTCTCCAAATTGATAGAAGCTCCGGTTAAATAAGAATAAGAATACCCTATTGAATCCAATATATATATATATATATATATATATATATATATATATATATTATGCCTCCCCCTTTCTCTCTCTCTCAAAAAATAGGCAATACGTCTCTCTCAATGTTCTTTACTATTTCTAGTACCAAACATGTCGCTCTCACATGCATATAATAAAGTATATCTTGATAAAATCTCTCAATTTTCCATCTTTATCTCTATTCTCTACATAAGAATCACTCTTCGCTAACAACTTTGGATAGAGTTGTCAATCATGAAAAGAGATAAATAAGGAATTCCACTTAAGAGTTTCCATAAATTAGAGAATTATCAAGAAATTTGTGCATTCAAATAAAATTTATTTATTTTTATATATTTTCAACATTTGTTTACGTTTATTGTATATATTTTTATTTAATCATCTCTCTATTATCAATGAAAATTATCTCTCATGATCTATCTTCTCTTTACATCTATCTTCAGTATAGTATTTATCGAAGTATTTAATCATCTCCTAACTCTTGTGTCTATATCTTCAATATAGCAAGAGAGCTCTCTTCCCTTACCATGCGTACTCTAATTAAGATATAGAATATGACATGTAGTAATTTTAGAGATTGCTCCTAAAATATATGTGTATGCTTTTCTTTCTCTTCCCTTAGTTTTAGAAGCATATTTTTAGTATTTCTCTCTCTTCCTTTAAAGGTAAGATATCTCTCTCTTCAAAAGTATTCTTTCTCTTCCACACACTAATTTTAGGATAAAAGTTGTCTCTCTTCCATGCACTAATTTAGGAGTTCAAAATTTTTATCTCTCATCCTTTTTAGATTTGCCGCTAGAAGAAGGGGAGTCTCGGAGGGGGTACTTCTCTTTAGGGAAGTGGACCCAAATTTGGCTGATACTTCTGAGAGCACATAACGCTCCTCCTCTGCGCTTAGTGCTGGAGATGGGGCTACTTCTGGTGGTAATGAAGGTAATTAGCTGGAATATGCGAAGCCTGGGGAGATGAAAAAAAACGTGAAGTCTTGTTGCTAGTTGGGAATTATAAACTTAGCATTTTGCTTCTTCAGTAAACAAAACTCCCCAGTCATTCTTTTTGAGATATCAGAGATGTTTAGGGTATGGGTTTGGTAGGTTTTGTTGGGGTAGATGCGATAAGATATTCAGGGGGTATATGGACAATATGGGACTCATCTGTAGTTAACTGTTTGGACTTTCATTTATTTGATCATTTTTGTGTTATTGTCTTTGAAGGCCCTTTAGGTGGTTTTAAATGGATGTGTGCAAATGTCCATAGGCCAAATGTTTTTGTGTTGAAGGAAGAGTTTTTACAGTCTCTCTCTGATGTTATTTGAGTATGAATTTGTCGTGGTGTATAGCTGGTGACTTCATTATGATAAGATGGCAAGATGAAATTTCCTCTACGATGAGCTTGAATAGATGTATGTGATTATTCAATGACTTTATTGTCAGGCATGAAATGATGGATTTTCCTTTAAATCTTTCACTTGGTCTAATAGCAGTGTCTCGAACCTTATAATGAGCAAAATGGATAGGTTTCTGGTGTTAAGTGATCGAGAGTCATTTTTTCCTCTGGCTAAAATAAATGCTCTTAGTAAGCTGTCTTCTGACCATGTATACTGATGATATTTTTAAAGGTCTCAAGCCTTTTCATTTTGACCTTACATGGTTAGAGGAAGATGGGGTGTGGGATATGATTAAAGCGACTTGGATTAATGCTATTGTTATGGGCTCTTTTGACTTTAGCATTCATAAAAAATTGCTGAGTGTAAAACATATGCTGATTCATTGAAAAAAAGAAATTCATTTCTGCCTTAAAAACAAAATCAGAGACACTTTATTGGGTTTGGAAGGTGTGGAGGGTGCGATACAAGGGGGAGGAGTTCTTACGAGTACTTTACAGGTAGAAAAGTGTGAACTTCTTTCGTCTTTACACTACTATCTTCGTTCAGAAGAAATTTTTTGGAAGCAAAGATCGAGGGTCAGATGGTTGAAGGAGGGATATTCGAATACCAAGTTTTTTCATGCTATAGCGAATTCCCGATGTCGTCAGAATGATATGTCGAGTATTTGCTTTGAAGGAGTGGAGGATAATAAGAGTGATGAATAGGAGATGGAGTTGGTGAAGCACTTTCAGAAAGTCTTTGCGAAGGATTTACCGATAAAGTCTAAGTTTAGCGGTATCGGTCTCAAAGTTTTACCAAGGAATGTAGCAGCGTCTCTGGAAGGAATGGTAACTGTGGAGGAACTTAAAATGACAGTTTTTGCTCTACCTGGGGACAAAGCGCCAGGTCTTGATGCATTTTTGGTGGCTTTCTTTCAAAAATTTTGGGATCTCAGTAAACTTGACTTGTTATTTATAGTGAATGAGTTTCTTTCAAAAGGTGTTGTGAATAAAGACATTAACTCAACATATATTGCTCTAATCCCAAAGAATCAGGTTATAACAGGAATGTCAGATATTATATCAATCAGCCTTCTGACTAGTCTTTACAAAATCGTAGCAAAAGTGCTGGCAGATAGATTCAAGGGTGTCCTTAATTAGGTTATTTCAAGACCTCGGTCGGTATTCATTAAGGGCAAAATTATCACCGATGGAGTTTTAATTGCAAACGAGTGTGTGCATTCGAGGAAGGCGAGAGTTTTGCTCAAGCTTGATATGAAAAAGACGTATGATCGGGTTGATTGAGACGTGTAGTTGCAAGCATTGAGATATATGGGTTTTGGGGAAACTTGGAGAATGAGGATTAAATGGTGTATTTCTTCAACACATTTTTCAGTTTTGGTTAATGGAAGTCTAAATGGTCTTTTTAAGGCTTTCAGGGGGATTGAGTCAGGGAGATCCTTTATCTTCATTCCTTTTTACAATCGTTGCGGAAGTTTTTAGCCTGATGATTAGAAATGTTGAATGGAAAGGAAGGTTTAATGGCTTTAATGTATTTGATACATCTCCTTTTGTTAGTGTCTCATCTGCAGTATGCTGATGACGCTTTGATGTTTAGCGATGTGGATGTGAATAAGATAATTAATATCATGAGATTTTGTTATACTGTGAAATAGTGCTTGGTTACAAAGTTAATTTTGAGAAAACCTCTTTGATTGGGGTGGAATGTCAAGATGATGTGCTTAAGTTGTTGGCTTTTCATATGGGTTGTAAAATAGAGAAGTTTCCAATAACTTATCTTGGTTTACCAAATCACGGAGGGCAGAGTGCTGAAGTCAATTTGGGATCCGATTTTAAAAAGACTAAACACAAAATTAGATATTTAGAAAGCCAAGGAATTATCTATTGGGGGAGAGTTACTCTTGTTCAATCATCTATGACGAATTTACCTTTATACCAGATGTCCTATTTAGTTATGTCAGGATCAGTCTCTAAAAAAATTGAATAGTTAACGCGCAATTTCCTTTGAGGAACAGGTGATTTTGGCAATAAATATCATTTGGTAAGTTGTGAGAGAATTTGCACGCTAAAAAAAAAAAGGAGAATTGGGAATTAGGAAACTAAAATATATGAATCAGGCCTTGCTCACTAAATGGTGGTGGAGATTAATAAGTGATAATGAGATGTTTTGGAAATATATTTTACAAGCCAAGTATGGGGTGGATCAAATTAATTTATTGAGAGGTAATGGGGGAAGGGATAGTTTTAAGTCATCGATTGGGAAGGGTTTTCTCCAAAATAGGGTTTTTTTTATTGGCGCATGCAAGTGGATTTGGGTGATGGGGGGAAGATATCTTTTTGGCATAGTAAATGGGTTGGGGATTGCAGCTTGAAATTGGTAAATCCGTTGGTGTTTGGGGCAACAAATCAACAAAATATCTTGGTGTCACAGTCTTTTGCTAGGGAGACAAATGATTAGTTTATTAATTGCAGATACAACAACGTACCTGATTCGTTGATAGATCAATATTCTGCTCTGCTTGGGGATATCACTGATTTTAGGCCGCACTGGAGAGGAAAGATGAGATGGTATGCGAGGCTGAAAAAGACAGCATTTTCTCAATTAAACTAGTGTACAGTTTGTTGTTCCATGACAGGATCCGATGGAGTAAGCCATTGTTAAAGAGAATTTAGTGCTGGAAGGTCCTTTTCAAAATTTAAATATCCTTGTAGATTCTTTTCCAAGGTAAATCGCTCAATGTTGACAAGTTTATAAAAAGGGGGAGGCTTTTAATTAATATATGTATTCTATGTAAGGATAATGATGAAAATGGGGATCATCTTGTCCTCCATTGTCCTATCTTTTCTTATATTTGGTGTTGGGCCTTTCACATAATTAGACATATGGTAATAATGCTGAGCAGTCATATGATTATTTTAAGTAATATTGGAGTTGAATTCCTTACCAAAGGTGGGGCAAAATAATTTGGGAGATGGTAATAGCATGTTCTAAGAGAGATTTGGATGGAGTGTAATAGGAGGACTTTTGATAACAAAACTTTGGAAGGGGATTTGGTCAAAAGAAAATTTCTGCAATCGGTGTGGAGTTAGTTCTCTGTGACAAATGAAGGGTTTGGAGTAACCAAAGCGGATGTGGAGATTAATCTGCATATCTTGATGCTTCAGAATGTGTTGCAGGTCTGACCAAAAGGCAGATGGACCCCTTATGTTATCGGGAGTATCAAACTTAATTTTGATAGGACCTCTTTAGGAAACCCTGGCCCTTTTGGAGTTGGAGGAATTTTGTGTGGTGTTGATGAAGAGGTGTTATTTTGTTTTGCTAGATCATGTGGGGAGGTAACGGCTAATGAGGCAGAATTGGCTGCATTGGAATGTGGAATTTGTTAAGATATGGATATCTTTGGTCTATAATGCTATATATCAATATGAACCCGAGACCATGAATTCTAACAGATTTCATCTTCCACGACAGAAAAACATCAGGATGCCATGTTTTGTGGAGGGGGATTCATTGAATGTGATTAATTGGTGTAAAATGATGTCCAGGCTGCCTTGGAGGTTGAGGAGGAAATGACTAGATATTAAGGATATGTGCAATGGTCTACAAATTTGTTTTCAAAATGTGTATAGGGAAGCTAATGACATTGTTGATGGCTTAGCAAAACGAGGGGTGTCTTTGCATCAGGTAATTATTTCAAATGTTTTTCCTTTTTGACTGGTTGTAACATTTGATTGATTAATAAAGCATAAGTAACATCGTCAAAAAAAAAAATTTCTCGCTCCCTCTTTCCTTAAAGGTGGGACATCTCTCTCTTAAAATAGTCTCTCTCTTTTCTACACTAATTTTAGAAAAAAATGCGTCTTTCTCTCTCTTCAAAAAGTCTTTGTCTCCTTTAAATGTAGGAATGTTTCCTATAACCTCTATAGAGTTAGAACCTACTCTTATTTTCGCGACAGGGGTCTACTTTTTAGTTTTTGCTTAATAATATAGTATAGATATCAAATTTTAGTGAGAGAAAATACCTAAAAACTTCTAGAGAGAGAAACTATCTCAAAATTTTTAGAGATAAATTATCTCAAATTATAAGTTTTAGAGAAAGAAAGTATCGTAAAATTTTAGAGATAAAAACTATATTATATTTTTGAGAGAGAAACTATCTCAAAATTATTAGAGAAGGAAACTATCTTAAATTTTAAGTTTTAGAGAGAGAGTATTTTAGAATTTTAGAGAGAGAAACTACATTAAATTTTAGAATGAGAAAACATATGAATTTGTTTTTTGAGTAAGAAAGCACTTGAAAATTTTAGAGAGAGAAACTATCTCAAAATTTTTA
Organism: Amborella trichopoda; assembly: GCF_054954075.1. NCBI lineage: Eukaryota > Viridiplantae > Streptophyta > Magnoliopsida > Amborellales > Amborellaceae > Amborella > Amborella trichopoda. Next base: position 4,176,788 of record NC_142345.1, read on the forward strand.
GAGAAACAATTTTAAAATTTATGTTTTAGAGAGAAAGCATATTAAAATTTTATAGAAAACCATATCAAATCTTAGAGAGAGAAACTATCTCAATTTTTTTTGAGAGAGGCTATCCTAAATTTTGAGTTTTAGAGAGGGAAAGTATATTAAAGTTTTATGGAGAGAATCTGTATCAAATTTTGTTAACGAACAACGGGCTTGGAAATGATTGTAAGGAATGCTTGAATTTTGTATTGTTTATCCAAACAAGGGACTTGAGGAATCTATGACAAAAATACTTGATACTAAAAATCGTGGATTTTATCGAGTTTTATGTACCATATGTTTTTCTTGTCAAAAAAATCATAGATTTTATTGGATTTTAAATATCCGAGATTCCTAAGTTACTCCTATCCAAGTAAGGCAAAATTACAAAAACCCCCTAAAATAAGACTTTCTAAACAACATACCCCAACAAAGTTTCTTTTAGCAACTTTTACCTCAAATTGAACTTTTTTAGCAAATACTCCTCAAGTTAAAAAAGTTATTTTTTTTTGATAAAAATACCCACCCCCATTTTGTGTTGGACCACATGCTCAAAGTGGCGGACCACCTTTATTTTGTGTCAAACCACATGCTTTCTAGAAGCCTAAAGTGTCGGACCACCCGCATGTCCAAAGTGTTGACCACCCCTATTTTGTGTTGAACTGCAGGCTTTTCAAAAGCCAAGTGCCGAACCGCCCCCATTTTGTACCGGATCGCATGCCCAAAATATTAGATCGCCCCTACTTTGTGCTGGACCGCATGCTTCTCAAAAGCAAAGTGCTAGACCGCTCCATTTTATGCTGGATGACATGCTTTCCCGAGGGTATTTTGATCTTTATTTTACTTTCTTTATGACTTGGGGTATTTTCTATAAACTTGGAATAAAAAGTGAGAAAAAAAAAAGTTTAGTTCGGGGTTAGTTGCATAAGAAGGCTATGCTTGAGGGTTATTTGTAATTTTGTATTGTTTAATCAAAAGAAATTTATCAAAATATTCATAAAATACCCATCAAGGGCGTGTTTGTTTGGGGGAACATATTTCTCCAGACACAAAATCTTCTAATCTCTGTAGAAATCCCGTGTTTGACGCACGGGAAGTTCAACAGTATATGGAACTCATGAGATATTTTTTCCCCCAAAAGTTCCATTTTTAGTTTAAAAAGAAGAAGATATATGTTCCACCCACATGGCGCCTCTGCAATCTTCTCTCTCTCTCTTTCCCAACAAAACAGCAGCTCCTCTGCGAAAGTTTTCTCTCGCTCTCTCTTCCCGGTAAAGGCAGCCTCTCGCCCAGTACTATTCGCGGCCTTGCAACCTCAACAAGTACCTCCAACCAGTGAGTTCTTTGTTGATTTTGCATTTTTTTTCTTGCTAATTTCGGATTTCTCTGTCAACAACATTGTTCTCAGGTTTTTTTTGGAGGAAACCCTATAAAGAAACATTTCTAGGGTTAAATCTACTGATTTTACTTATTTTTGTATAATTTCCGATGTTGAATGTAGTATTAAATTGGTTTAATAGTTTTCTCTGTTGTAAATCGAGTTCTAAGGCAATGCAAAAACTTTATTTCGTGATTTTCTATGTTGTAAATTCAGATTCAGGGTTAACTGATTGTTTTGAATGCTTGACATCTGACAATCTATCCGTATTAGAGTGCTTGTTGGTTGTCTGCATGATAAGATATTAGAGTGCTTGTTGGTTGTGTACATGATAAGATTATGGATGCCTAATCATTTGATAGTTTGGGTTCTTGTTGGAATCAATATACCTCATTCTAGACTGCTGTAATTTTCGCTGCAAGATTGCTACATTAGCATCACCCTAGTTCATGCAAACCTTAAAATTTGTTATATTGTTTTTATTATGGAAACAATTCCATAAAAAAATTGAAAAAAATTGAATTACAGCTCCAAGAATGCTCAACCCTCAAACTCAATTTTGGACAAATATAAAAGATTTGAATCTTTTAAAGCTCCAAATCGAATATTATTTAGAGAAGCCACTCCAAAAGTAGTTTATTTGAAAAAGAGGATTAGAAAAAAAAAAGACTTGCGTGGTTCAGATTAGCTTGGGTAATCCATCAAAAAAGTAGTTTTAATTAACTTGGGTAATTCATATTTTCCTGTGTCTCTCTCCTCAGCCTCTTCTCCTACTTGCTTGGTTCAAAGCTCCACAAAAAACCATATTCTCTTCTCCTAAACTCATTCTTCAATTCAACTGCAGATTGTTTTGGTAATGGGGTAAGGCTGGATCTCCTTACTCTTCACCAAACTGGACCCTTTATGGACTTCGAACACCACCACTCTGATCCTTCACTCCCAAACCTATCAGACGATGAGACCACTATCCCCAACTTCTTCGAGTTCTGTGATACCAAGCACAGGGACTATTGTCCATGCCATGACACCAAGAGAGAGAAGAAATTTGACATCCATATGCTATTTTTTAGAGACTATTGTCTTCACGCATCAAATGAGTATTGATTATTGGTTTTAGTTTTGTAGGACTTCCGTCAATAAACTTTAGGTTCTAGGAATGGGCATAGTCAAATTTGGAAACTGGAAGGTGGTTTTGGGTTCATAATGAATGAGGATTTGGTTTCAGTGCTCTTATTGAACACTGATTTCTGAAGTGATGAACTTTACTTTCATGGCTAATTAAAATGTTGTTTGTCACATCCTTATTTGAGAAATTGCCCGGATGTCATTTGGATGACAATTCACTTTATCCATCAACCTTTTCAATGCCCTTTAGAAAATTATTGCTGAGTTATTGAGAAGGTTTTCCTCATTATGCTGCAAATTGTGGCAATAGTCTATCATAAATATTAGCATTCTATCTGTTATTTACTGTAAGGATCATTAGCTGTATTTGGTTTGAAAGAATCAATAAGATTGGTTGCAATGTTTATGATGGCATCACATAGTTAGCATGATTTAGTCATTAAGGGGAAGGTGCAGTTATCAGGTGAGATGTTTTCATGCAGCATGTGGGTCTCGAGAGAGAGAGCATTAGATGGGGATGGACTTGATGACAATATTCTGATTATGACATGCCATGTGCGAGAATTGTGGTTGTGGGCTTGTTGGAAGAGTTTGAAAGTGTATTTTAGAGAGTGCAATTGAGAAGAGAGAGAAGTGTTTGGGTATTAGAGACCCATCAGAATTACCCATGTGGTGGTCATTTGTGCATGAATTTGAGTGAATTCTTTGGAAGATTTGCATTTTTCTAAGAGGGACAAGAAATGGGCTTTGAGGGGATGTAATTTTGAGCTAAAAGATCTAGAGGTGACTGGTTCTAGTATGAGCTTGTTTGCTGTTACATCCCTAAACCTTTTTTGCATTTGAATATGAGAAGGAGTACTACAATTGCATGGGAACTTGACTGGTTCTGTTTTTTTAGACCACTTCAAACTTAATATATACATAAACTTTAATCTGAACTGAGGGTGAGGCTCGAAGAGAGGGAGCAAAGAGAATACTTTTCGATACTGGCTGCAAATTGCAGGACTGAGTTGCAGAGGTGACAATGGGGCTTTTCTTATTGCACCCCACATTGCGACTTGCTTAAACAATTTGAAGCGGCTTGATAATTTGTGGGTTTTTTGGGTTTAGCTCCAGGTGTGGTTTTACTATCTCTTCCTTATTTTATTAGCATAATTTTCTTTTCTTGAGTGATAACTTTATCTGTTTCGCTATGTTACTTATGCAAGTATAAAACACAGTAAAGTATGTAACTTTCAAAAAAAAAAAAAGACAGTAAAGTATGGATGGGTAACTTTTTTTTGATGGGTTCGCCATTATAAATCTCGTGGATGGGTTGTTGTATGGCTCTTTTCCTGATTGTATTTCAATGTTAGAATATGAATGGCTTGATGATTAGTGCGTTGTGGGGTATGTACTTGTTAAATAAAATGGATTTTTGGGGTTTTGGGTTAGTTCCTGATCTGGTTTTTTTGCTGCTTGTCTTATTTTCATTGGCTTAATTTCTACTAGATGTTTGAAAATGTTTTTTTTCCTTGCTCAAACTTATTATATAGACCACTTCAAACTTAACATATAGATAAACTTTAATCTGAATTGAATGTACATTTAGGTGCCATTAAAAAATGTCATCGGCCTCAACAAATAATGGAAGATTACCTCAATGTTTCTGTCCTCGTCGCCATATACGTTAGTGCATGCATACGTGCATGTGCCATATGATTGTTATCTATCTATATCTCTCTCTCTCTCGCATTATCTATCTGTTCAAGTGATTGTTTTCATGTTAGTATTCCAAAGGAAACAAACTTATCCTCTGTAATGTACTGGTGGCAATATGGAATGGTTGCTTTCAAAATTTTAAATATCTATTTTTTAAATAAATGATATATATTTGCTCTTGAGGACTGCCTGTGCATTGAGTGAAATTTTGATATTATGCAAACATTGGTATTCCTTGAATCTATTTGCATTTTTGGTAATACGTTGGATGAATGGAAGGAATCTTATTTAATTACAAAATGTTTTTAAAAACTGCATTTCGCACATCATATTAATGAAATACATAATGAATAGTATTACAGGCAGTTTCCATCGCAGAGCCCGCAACCCTCTCGCAACCCTAGTTCCTCTCGCCCCTGCCTTCAAGCCACAAGCCCTAGCAACGCCACCATCTCTCTCGTATTTGCAACAACCAGGTAAGGTCTTCCTCTTCTCTCATCTTCTCTTTCTTCCCCTCTCCTTCATCTTCTCTCTCATCCCATCTATGTCTGATCTCTCTTCCCCGTACTCTCTATCTTTGATATTTTTTAATCGATTATTTTCCTGTTGATTACGGCGAGATGCAATGGCGATTGTCATAAATACCCTAGAAATAAATTTTGAAAACTAAAGAAGAATGTGATGCTGGCAAATAGCACTTTCAGGGAGAGGTGTTGGAAACCCTAACGTCTAAGTTTCAAAAACATTAAGTTAGGGATGGGAAAAGTGGCGTGATATGTATGCATTGCACAAGGGTGATAATCCATTGAACTGATCAAGGCAGTTATCTATTTAGATTTCTTGATCAAAGAACCTGAGTTGTGCCTTTGTTTTGTTTTCAAGCAAATCATAAACACTTCTTCCTAGCATGTGTTCTATTTACTTTATAGTTCTTGTAATCAAAATTTGCTTCAAGGTTCATGCATGGATGGTAACTTCATTGAAATTCTTTTTTTTTGTGATTTTTGTCTACTGTGAACTCTTCTCTGTTTTTTGTATCGAAAAGGTGGTACAAGATTTTGGTGCATTACCGAGTCATTCTTTGTGAGTAGTTTCCTTTATTTTGTATCTCTAAAAATTCATGTTTTCAATTTCTTTTTTTTGTGTTTTTTATGTGACAATGTGTTGTTTTATGAATTATGTCGGTCTAGTCTAACAGTTACTGACCCATGGCTGTGAAGAACTGCAATTGCTCACTTTCTTTCCAATTACTACGAGTTGCAAAAAATGCTATTTTATTGATTGGAATTAGCACATTTATACATTTATAAAAACCAAAAAAAATTCTGTGTGGTTTTCTTGTATGTGAGTTGCTTGAATTCTGGGGTTTCGTGGTAGCTTGATTTCAAAGCTATGGTGAAGGAGACTGAATATTATGACATATTATTTTGTGTGTTTGTGTAACTGCCGAAGTATGCAGTAGATAAAAGCAGGGTAATTAACAAAACTGAAGCATTAATAGTTCACATTTGCATTGGTTGAAAACGATTCCATACAAGTATCCATGAGGGCTCTGTCCACAATTGTGTTAAGTTCTAATCATTCATCTGATCTTAACTACCATATCTGAATGAATTATGGATAATTTTTTCCTGCGAGTGACTGCATTTTTTTTTTGTCTTTGATGAACAATTTAGGTGTAATTTGAGAGCAATTATTTTGATATCTTTATTTATTCTGGAATTCAAATTTTTTTACGTGACAAAAATATGCTACAAAACAAATGTAGTGTCAAGCTGATAATGCCCGACAATATCAACTTTGGGATGCAATTAGAGATTAGGAATGACAGAATTATCTCCTTCATACATCACATACCTTCCCCATATCACTAAAAAATGAACAAATGGTTCAAACCGGGTTGACATATCTCCAGTTCAAAAGTTCAAGGGTGAATCCAACACATGTACCCAGAACTTCTTCAACATTTCAGCATGTAATCAAACCCAGGTACCCAGAACTTCCTTAAATTCCAGCAGGTTATCAAACAAGTAACCAGAACTTATTTTAACCTTCCAGAATTAATAAGTCCCCTTCCTAACAAAGAAGAACTTATTTTTTCTGGGGAACATTTATCTTCCAGCAAACTTCCAGCAAACAAATGCGCCAGAGATAATTATTTAACATGTTACCTCTTTCAAGTAATCAAACTGCATGTGTTTGTACATGGGGTATTCAAAATTAAATTAAAAGATATGGGCAAAGTGCTAAATAGTTCGTCTCATATGCAATTCGATAGATTTCTACTTAATCAATAACTTCTCCATGTTATTGGTGTTGTTCGTGCATATTGTTTTCATGATTTTTCAATAACATGCTATTTGCATGAATTTTGTGGAATAAAAATCACTGTTTAATATCGTTGTGTAATTGCACTCCCTATCTCATTTTTAAAAGGGAGTAAAGAATAAAGTACTGAAGGACACAAATGGTACATATCTCCTCCCTAAAATATAGAAGGGAGTGAACAATATAATATTGGAGGATTTAAATAGTATGTTTATAATAAGATATTGGAGGATACCAAAGAATGAGTTTAGATTTTTTTGCAAGTTTCTTTTGAGATTGTTTTTTTTTAAGGTTTTTTTTTACATGGTCTTTAATGTTTTTCGATTACTGGGTGATTAGTTAGTTGTTTTGTGTAAATTTAGTATTGCACGCTCGTTATGAAAAATAGCGCTTTAAAAAGAGGTTTTGCTGACTACCCGGTCGCACTGCACCAATTTCATCGCCTCTTTCTTCTTGCACTATTCCCGGATCCTGGTGAAACAAAAGCGTTTAAAAACCCTAACGTTTTCCTCCGTTCCCTCACAGAGCTCAAAGTTTGGACACCTCAGCTCCCATGGACCCCTTTAATGGAGTCCGAGGGACACCTCAGCCTCTCTCTGCTGAGACTCTGTCACTTTTCACTGAAGGCGTAGGCTTAGTCCTCTCGAGATGGACTGCTCTTCAAATGGCCGTCGAGAATGAATGGGGTGGTCGGGCTTCTCTCCAACATTTGCAGAAATTGTCGACTGATCTCGTTTCCTGGTTCTCCCAGTCCAATGGTGTGATAACCCATCTGTAATTTTTTTTTTTTTATAGATTCATTCCTTCTTTTATTTACTTTTTGATCGCAAATGCAAAAATTTATGTTACTTCGAGCTCAAGTGCATTAGATTAATTCATAATAGTTCTTGTTTAGTATTTAATTTGTTGGTGTAGTATTCTACCATGATTTGTTGTTTGTTTAATTGATATAGTCGATTGCATTGACGCTATTGATAATAGTTATTGTTTAGTATTTACTTTGTTAGAGTAGTATCCTATCATGATTTTGTTGTTTGTGTAATTGATAGAGGCGATGATTGTTTTGTTGAGTGTTGTCAAGATAACTATTTTTGCTAGAATTTCAGTTTCTCAGGATTGCTCGAAGTTTTCAAAATTTTTGTTGTTGTGTAATATCGTAAAGGTGAAATTGTTTTCTCGTTCTAGTAGTTCCAATTTTTTGTTCACCCATTCGTATAACATATTGCAGTATATTATAACAAGGCTTGATGATTTTACAAATTATAATTGAGAGAGACTCTAACGCGCATCCGTTTTCTTGCTTGTCTTCGGCTCAAAAGCCAACAAGCAACGGCTAGCGCGAAACCCATTGCGCTACCACCCATCCATTTTCTTGCTGTTCACCCATTCATATAACATGTTGCAGTATATTATAATAGGGCTTGGTGATTTTACAAATTATAATTGAGTTGGAGTCTCTCTCAAATTTTGTTTATTGAAATGTCATTCTTCAATAATTTGTTGTATCCTATCGTGGAAAGCGATCACGATTTTATTTAGGCTCGATTATAAGATACGTTTTTTCAGAGCTTCAACATGGCTACTTGAAGTGATTTTCCTTAGTTATTCTGGTTGCAAATGTGAATTATGAGCTCCGACTAGGTGTAGGACTTTCATAAAATAATACTCGAAAATAATATTATGCTATTTTACTGATTTTCACTGTTGAGGTTCATTTAGCAACAAAGTGATATCTGGTGCTCACATTTCGATGTTTCACTTGTTTGTTTCCTTTTCTTGTCCAACGTTGCTCATTGTTCTTAGCTGTTGCATACTTTCGTTGGCTAAGTTTTGATAGTGGAACACGATATTCTTTTGTATTAATTCATGTATATTTATGTATATGCAGTATATCAATGCTTACCTCTATGCATGCATTTCATGACGAAGAGAACACACATCCTTTAAGATAGCTGCAAAAGCTAAACTCTTTTTTCTCAATAATTTGATGATCTGTCGTGCTGTGCTTGAAGAATTGGTTAGGAGGGTGGATCTGTTATAGACTTAGATCCCATCTTGCTATGAAAATCTAATTAGTCTTTTCTAGTCCTTTTCTTTTAAATGCAATGTTGGATTGTATGCTCATGCTTTTATTGAAATCATATCATCTTCATATCGTGGTCATCTTTTTCCTTTAAAGGACATTGGGTATTCAAGATTTTGTCTCTCTTTGATTCAATATATGTTTTAGCTCCACTCTACATTGATGACTTGGAAATGATGCTTGATGAGAAGATGCTGCTCTCATTCAATTCAGTTTTTGAAGATGGCAGCATTGAGGAGGTATTCTGTTATGAACTTATCATTTATTATACCAACTATTTTTATTGGAATCTTAAGTTGCGTCTAATGATGCATGCTAATCATCTCATATGGTTTATTGCTATGCTTTTCCTATTAGTATATTAATGCTGCTTGGATATGATTATGAATTCTGTTAGATTTATCAATAATGGGTCTCGTGTCAATGTATTTATGTTGCTAAGATAATGTTACTTTTTTCCTAGATAATAATGATAATAATACGAATGCAGGTATGTTAAATTGCTTTGAGCAACTAGGGAACGACCTGGTAAACATAAGGAATAAGGCATTGATAAGAAAGAAGGAATGGAGGAAAAAGATATATGGGGTAATTCAGGGAGGGGGAGGGAAATAATCTTAGACTAGGGAGAACCCCCACACCTCCCCTCAGCCCCCTTCCTTTTCATTGTGAGGGAAAGCATCCCACTATTGACCTCTCTGAGTCGCGGGAGTGGGAGATGCCCACAATTTTAAATTCTCTTGATTCTGTCATCCATTATGTTAGCTATTCTCCAAGGATATTCTGCCATTCTAGGTGCTCAACTGGTGCCATTAAAGTTGGGGTTGGAGACACCTTTGCATCTACCTCCATGGTATCTCATGTGCCAACAGGTCCCACGAAGGTAGATCCATTTCCTCCTAATCCAAATGATGACTTAAAACTTTTTTGGCTCGTTCCTGGGGAGATCCCTGGTGAGGATCTTAACTTGGCTGGCCAGCGATCTAAAGAAAAGGACATGGTGTTGCATTTGGATATTTTATAGAAGCCATCCAAGGAACTGCTGCATCCTTTCGTATTTTTTAAGGAAGGATTTCACTAAGAAGCGTGATAAAGAAAAAGGATCTGAGAAGCGATCAGCACTGTCCCTCTTGCATGGTGCTATGTCAATTCCTTCACAATAGTATTTCAACTCTCATACATACATTATGGATAATATCATAATGCATTGTTTACAGGCTCAGATATTACAGGAATCAAGTGTAAGGGATTAGTGAGAGAGATTTATAGTTAGTCTTGAGTAATGTTGCTAGAGCACTTGTATACAACACCCACAACATCCAAATATTATACGGTTACTTAAATACTCCAATTGTTGTTATCTTAACTTTGTGGGGGTACAAGGTGAATTTTTTGGTTTTATTTTTTTCCCTTTCTCTTTCACACCCATCTCCCATGGAGAAATTATTGTATGTTATTGTACGCACTACATATTTGTCATTGAGGACATCCATATTTGGTGCCTGCGCTTCTGTTTGAACTTCAAGTTCCATGTGATTGTCTTGGCTCCTGTTGCTTCCATTTTGTTTTGTCTTATGATTAATTGATTCAAGTTCCTCCATTTATTTCATTGATAATATTTAATATCTATTGATACAAAGTGAATACTGATTTGGCAAGGTGGCAGAGCAACTGATGATTTTGCATGAAGAATGTCTGAATGGTAATTTTGAGACATTATGTCAATTGAGGGCTTCTAGCCCTGCAACTCAAGCAGTTTCACAGAGTAGAAAGGTATACCTTGCTCTAGTTTTCATTACACGGCTTGCCATTTTTTATGCACTTAAAAACCAGTACTTCATAATTCATTGGAGGCGACTTTAGGTTCTTAGCGGACTTAATTGTTTTAAGAGAAAAAAATTGTTCTTTGAAAGACATCTAGAGCCTTTTGGGAGAGAAAGGAGATGTCAAAGATCATTCACATAAACTGATTAAATTAGAGCAATGGTACTTGCTTGATTTTTGTATTTTTTTTGTTTTCTTTGATGTTAACTCCGGACCTGGTGGGAATGGAACTAGATATCATGCAATGGCACCTGCCACCCTGACCACCTCTGCCTAGAGCCCCTTCTATGTTTATTTTCTTTTCATATGAAGTTTATCATATTGCAGAAGATATTTTGTTTCTCTTATGTGGATCTGAAATTTGCTTTGAGATTGATGTGTAAACAATGTGATTACAACTGTATTTCTTGTCTTGGAAGTCTCCATTTTCTTTCTTAAACAAGTAAGATTTCTTCAGTCTTTATATCATATCCAAAGCACAAACTGCAGAGATATGCCCCTTATAAATTAAAAAAAAGAAAAAAAAAAAGAACTGCAAGGTATATGCCTCAGGGTGCGTAATTAATAATGAGCAGGCATGGAACCACATTGAAATTACAAATGCACCGTTTTCTCTATCGTGCTACAATCCTTTAGCTATTCTTCAACCTGGACAACATGGGCACTTACTCAAAGAATATTGTTTTGTGATCCTATATGCGTAAAAACCCATTTATGTCAGGTCTCCGAAGAAGAAGGCTCTGATGATAGCACAGATGATGAACATGAGCCTGCTTCTGATATGGCTTTGGACATTGAGCCGGAACAAATGGCTGTCGACCCAGTCAAGAGCAAGAGCTCCTCAAAGGTGGTTCAGCTTTCTAGTAAGGAAATTGCAGAGGGGTGGGCTCCTGTTACTTCAAGGAGAAACAGGGGAAAGAGATCAAGCTGATGCTTATACTTATTAATAGGTACAAGTTTTGCCGTGTAAAATGTTTATGGCCATCTTTTTCCACCTTTAATTTATATGTTGGATGAGTGGCATTGTTCGGAAGGAAATCGTGAACTTTCACTTTCATCCTTTGCTTGATTCTCGTCTGTATGTTTTTTTCATTTTCTTATGATTATTTAGTGGCAAGGAGTTGTCATCCCAACCCCAACTTTGTCCCCTCTTTTATTGGAGAAATATATAATAAGACAATTTACCTTTAGTCCAAGGAGGTACAATCACAATTGGCTATGGAATGTGAAATTTTGTACTTGAGATGGTGTTATTGACCGGCTCAAAGCCTAAAAAGAATTTTTTCAAACTTTGCGGCATGCTTCAACTTGTCGGATTTTACATCTGAAGTTAAGATTGATTGGGACCTCCGCATACCAAAGCTAAGTGGTCACTTAGTATACAATCCCGTTTCTATTTATTGTGGGTCGAGGGCACTCCATGAGCTACTGTCAGTTTCCTTGAATTGTTCTTGGGTCTTTTTAGATTTATTTTTTTTCCCCTCATCTATTATTTTGAAACTTCTAATGGCGACGACTATCAAAAGGGTTTTTCTTTTTCGACCGACCAGTACTTTTTGTTGTAATACAAGACTTGCATCCTATTTACTTTTTGGAAAATTTAAGATCCCTGAATTTTTTTGGAATAAAAATATATCCACTTCATGTTGTAATTTGCGATTGTATCCCCATTTTTTGTTTTTGTTTACTTTTCAAAATACCAGTTCGTATTTTCAAAATCTAAACCGGAACAGTTGAGAAACCGATTCAGAAATTTAAATTGCATACTGGTGTTTGGCGTAACAACATATTGGAATTTTGAAATTTTGAACTAGTTTATTTGACATATGCATGTGGCTTGTTTTGAGAGAGTTTGGGGTCTTTGGTCTTGCGAGAGTGAAGGTGGGAGAGTGTGAAATAGGTTAGGAGAGAGAGAGAGGACTTTGGGCTTGAATAAGAGATAAGGCGGGTGAGGGCAAGGAGAGGGAGCCTTGGCCGGCCTCTTTCCACTCGTGTATGTATCTGGGAAATGTTGGTGTAGGCCCATTAGCTTATCGTTACATATATATTTAATTCATATCAATTTGATGGATATGATTTTATTTTGTATTTTTTTTTTAATTTTTTTTTTATAAATTCAAATCATGTGAATTTAAGCATTTATTCTTCTCATCAATGTGCACTTAATAAAAATATTTTAAAACTAATTCACAAAATATAAATTGATTAAAATACACCTGCAATATTTTAGGGGTATTTTGATCAATTTATTTTTCACGAAATATTTTTTGATATTTTTATTGAATTTTAATATTTTTAAAGAAACACGTGCTCAAAATTTCAAGTTATTTAGATTGATATAAAAAAAATACAAAATGCAATCGTGATTATTAGATCGACTCAGATTCAATCTAGGCCGTTGGGCCAATAGATATAGCTGTAGGTTAGTGGGCTAACGCCAGCATTTTTCTATATATATATATATATATATATATATATATATATATATATATATATATATATATATATATATATATATATATATATATATATATATATATAGGAAGATGTTAGGATGAGCCCATTAGCTCACAAGAAAAAATGAGCTCAACGGTCCAAATTGAATCTGGGTCGATCTAACGATCACGGATATCCAGTAGTGTTTGAATTTAATTTTTTTTTACAAATTCAAATCACTTGAAATTTGGAGCGTGTGTACATTAAAAATAGGTGAATCTTCAAAAAAATATCAAAAAAAAATATTTTACATGAAATAAATTGATCAATACCCCTAAAATATTTCGGAGGTATTTTGGTCAATTTTGTTTCTACGAATTATTTATTTTATATTTTTATTAGGTGTGGCTTGATGAGAAGAACACACACCTAAAATTTCAAATGATTTAGATTTCTAGAACAACAATTAAAATTCAAACACTACCAGATATCCAGATTCGTCAGACCGACCGAGATTCAATCTAGGTGGTTGGACTTATACGATTCCATGAGCTAATGGGCTCACCCAAGCTTTTTCCACATATATATATAGGAAAAGTGTTCCCAACGCCTATAGGCCAAAATGAATAGTGATTTTGCCTACCCTCATCACCGTCCAAATTTCATCACGCGGTCACGATTATCCGGTACTATTTTATTTTTCATTTTTTTTCTACATATCGGAATGACTTGAAATTTGGAAGGTATGTACATCTTACTGAGGCGTATCTAATAAAAATATAAAAAAATTATCCTCAAAAACAAAATAGACCAAAATACCTCTGAAACTTTTCGGGGGTATTTTAATCAAATCTTTTCATATAATTTTTTTTTTATATATATTTTTCAAAGATTCCTCTATTTTTTATGAATATACCTGTCAAATTTCAGGTCATTCCGAATTGTAGAAAAAAAATGAAACACTACCAGACAATCGTGACTGCGAGATGAACTTTGGACAGTGATGGGGTAGGCAAAATCGCTGTTCATTTTCACCTATAGGCCTTGCGTAGTATATATATATATATATATATATATATATATATATATATATATATATATATATATATATATATATATATATATATATATATATATATATGTGTGTGTGTGTATGGAAAAAGCTAGGGTTAGCCTACTAGCTCATATGAACATATGAGCTTAACGGCCCAAATTGAATCTGGGGCCGATCTAATGATCACGGTGTCCGGTAGTGCTTGAATTTTATTTAAAAAAAAAAACAATCTAAATCACTTAAAATTTTAAGTGTGCGTTCTTCTCATCAAGGCGTACCTAATAAAAATATATAAAAAAAATATTTACTAAAAGAAAAATGACCAAAATACCCCCTAAAACTTTTCGGGGGTATTTTGGTTAAATTATTGCAAGTAAAATATTTCTTTGAAGCGTCACCTATTTTTTATTAACACACGCTTAAAATTTCAAGTATTTGGATTTGTAAAAAAAAAAAGAAAATTCAAACACTACTGGACATCTGTGATTGTCAGATCGGCCTAGATTCAATCTGGGCCGTTGGGCTCATATGTTCATATAAGCTAGTGGGCTAACCCCAACTTTTTCATATATATATATATATATATATATATATATATATATATATGAAAAAACTAGCGTAGGCTCACTAGCTCATAGCTACATATGAGCCTCACGGTTTATATTAAATCTGGGTCGATTTGACAGTCACGATTTCATTTCGTTTTTTATTTTTATTTTTTTATATAAATCCAAATCATATGAAATTTTGGGTGTCTATACTTTTCATCAATGTGCACCTAATAAAAATATTAAAAAAATAATTCGTAATAAATAAATTGATCAAAATACCTCTGTAATTTGGGTGGTATTTTTGTTAATTAATTTATTGTAAATTATTTTTTTGATATTTTTATTAGATTCTCTTATTTGTAAGTATACACTTCCAAGATTTCAAATGATTTGGATTTGTAAAAATAAAAAATATAATTCAAATACGAAATAGAGTCGTGGCTGTTAGATCGTCCTAGATTAAATATAGGCCGTTAGACTTATATATAGTTATGAGCTAGTGGGCTTATGCCAGCTTTTTTTCATATATATATATATATATATATATTGAAATCTTGTTGGAAATATTTTGGCATCATAAACTTTTGTTTTGTATTACAAATCGATTCTTGGCCCTTGGTGTAAAATTTGATGCTCTTGTTGCAAATATCACAGCTCTGCAAATACTTGAAAATTTGAAATAAATGGTTTAGAGAGCGTGTGACCAAAATTTTATAGGGTAAACTATTTTAAGGGCTTAAAGCTATTACTATGTTTTAGATCCAAATAACCATATCAGATGTTTTGGAGCTTTGAAATTGCATTTTCCAACTATGTTTTGGGTAAAGGTTTCTAAAGTCGGGGGTTTACAAATACTCTCCCTAATTTAAAAGGATGTTGTTTCAGTAAGGCCCAGGATTTTTTATAAAAGCAAAGTCTCATCTCGAATCTCATCTGGAAAGCACTTTGGGATTCAAAAATCTTCATGGTGATTCTACAATCAATTTCCACACCAACTGTGAAATTTGGAGTTCAAAAAATAGTAATTTACAATCAATTTCCACCACCAACTGTGAAATTTGGAGCTCAAAAAATAGTACATATCGCGGATCGGTGAATACTTATTTTTAGGGCAAATTGGACAGTCTAGATAATATGTTATAATATAAATTATTTTTAAGGTTTGAAATCCTAATTTTTTTGTACAATAATAATGGTCAAGACCAAGATGATCGATTTAAAGGTTTTTTGATACCAGAACTATATTTTCGGTGAGTTTTGAGGTGAAGTTTTACTTATTTTAATAGAGTTGCAGCGCTATCAAAATATTTTCTAATTTAAATTTTAAAAACCCATTCAGAACACTTAAAAATATTAACTACTTAATATTTTTCGTGTAAGATGCAAAAACAATTGAGTTATCATATACTCATGTATCATTCAATGGGGTTTTAAGGGTGAGGTTTGTATAAGGTTGTCTCCTTATACTATACATGTAAAATTTATTTAGAGATGTTGTTTCAGTATCAAAAGCCTCATGATGGCTTGGAAATCTCTTTTCTCCTTAGTTATAAAATTTAAAATTTTAAAAATAGTGCAGATCGAACGCGTATCAGGAAACATTTAAAAATCTTAAAAATAGATTGGGCATATCAAGAAATATTTGAAAGTCCTGAAATAATATAGTCCAGATAACTTGTTATGAGATGCACTATTTTTTTGGATTTGGAATTCTGTTTTTTTCTTTATTCCATATATTTCGAGATCAAGATAATCACTTGGAAGGTTCTCCAATGCCGAAACACTCATGTAGGATTTTTGAGGTGCACTTTACTTCAACAGTATAAGGCTGCAACTTTATATAAACTTTTGCATTTATGTAATTAAAAAAAATGGTTGAAGCAATATTAAATAGTTAATATCTGTTAAAGGCAAGTTTTATATGCTTCCCTTGCGGCATGAAACTTATATACTTCCCCTTATCCAACCGTCCTTTCTAAATGGAGGGCTAAGATTGCCCCAATCACAATGGCAAGTCTCTACACTATTTTATTTTTAATTTTTTTCTATAAACTATTTTGATACTAAATTTTGGACGTCCAATCCTCTAAACTCGCACTAGCGAAAAATATTTAAATAAAATATTTTCAATGAAATAAAATAACCAAAATACCCCTAAAAGATTTAAGGGGTCTTTTGGTCATTATATTTTATCAAAAATTTATTATTAATATTTTTTATAGGTGCACCCCAATGAGAAGATGGCACGTATCAAATTTCATATTCATAGAATTTGTATAAAAAAAACTAAAAATAAAATACTTAAGATGTCGGATCTAAGATCACACCGTGAGTGGCTCTCTTGATCCAAATTGGACGGCTGGATGGTAGGGGAAGCATAGATCTAAGTTATTAAACCAAGACACAAGAAGTTTATTTTATAAATATATATATATGGACAAAACTTATATAAGGATGCTACCTTATAATGTAGAACTACGAATGCCCCTCAAAAATCCATCGGAAAAGATAATTTTAATGATGAAAACCCCTTTGATCGATCATCTCGACATCAAGATGTATGACTATGAAAAATAAAAAGATTTTAAGTCTAAAAAATAGTGCATTTTACAACATATTATCTACACCATCCATTTTCAAGATTTTCATATGTTTATAGATCCACTTGATTTTAACCAATTTTGAAAATTAAAATTTTATAATTAGATATAAAAATAGATTTTGAGATAATCTTAAGAACATTTTACATCAGAATTATATGATAAAATTTGAAGGTTCACCTAACCTCTACACCTACGGATGCATCCGTATGCCAATTGCACCCATATATATATATATATATATATATATATATATACGCCCCATCGTATATTGCATGTTGATGCGCCAACGGCCAGGATTAATTCGCTGAAGATGGACGGCCGCCATTCAAAAGAGAAAACTCACGCTTTTTGCCTTTGAAAATGGAGCCTGCATAGCCCAGCAAACTCCGTCCCAGTATACAGAGATGGCAAGCCTACCTACTGCCTCAAACCCTTCTCATACTCAATTTCTCTCTCTACTAATGCTACCATTCCCTCTCTTTCTCTATACCAGATGACCAATGCTACCACTCCCTCTCTCTCTAAACCAGACGAGTCATCTCTCCCTCATGCCCTCTCTCACTCTAAACCATAGCCGCAACTATTGCTCCCTCTTGCCCTTTCTGTTCTCTCTGCTCCTCTCATACGCAATATCTCTCTCTTTCCATTTTCCTTTCTCGCTCTCACATACTACTGCAAAGAAGCCCTACCAAACTGTCGTCTCTCTCTCTCATCCAGGCTCAGTTGTGCTTCTCCCTCTTTTTGCGCCTTCAGGCAACAACAGAAGGGAAAGCCCTCTCTCGCTTTCTGTCACAGAGATACGAATAACTTGTATTAGATTGTATTAGTACTGTAATTCAAAGTTTTTTGGTTTTAAAACCCTGTGATGGGTTTGTATTTATGGGTTTGCATATGAGAAATTTTAGTTCGTATTAGTACTGTATTTCTGGGTTTTTTGGTTTATTAGCTTTTGATTGGCTTTGTAGAGAAGCTAAAGGACATAATTTTGGACCCAGCATGACACGACATAAAGTATATAAAATATGTAAAATATATACTAAATAACATAAAATAAATTTAGTATATATTTTACATAAAAATTTTGTATATATAAATAACATAAAATAAATGCTCAGAGTCATGTCTAGGTCCAAATGATTTGGACCCGTCTGGGTCTGACCAGACCCAACCAGCTGTCACACCCTAGGCGTCCTGCCTTGCCCACCGACTCTTGCTGAAATGCGAAGCTACCGATACCATGCCATCACCAATAATCCCTACAAGAACACTCCCCCCCTCTAAAATGGTGGAACCTGATCCGATCCCGAACGATGATTTCTCGCCCCTCGACCTTTGAAATGAACTTGGTCGCTGAGTGACAATCCCCACATACTCGTAGGTTCTTCACCACCCTTATTGGCGTGCCTGGCATGCTAGCAATGAGCCCGAAAGCAATTGCGAGCTTCTCACTGTGCACATTGAGCGCATGTTCCTTCTCTTCCTCGCACACGTCATGCAACACCGAGCTAGTGCTTGGGACATAGCCAGCGAGCTTTAGCCGCACATTTAGTTCCTCGAGCTTCTCATAAATGGCCTTGGACAATGGGTGTGATTTATCCCCAATAACGAACTCATGGATCATGCCCTGGATCTCTATAGAACTCGACCCTGGAGTCTTCCTTACCTTAACACCTCTCATCCTCTCTCTAACTTGCTCGACCTCGTCCCACCGAGAACTAGCAGCATATATGTTTGAGAGAAGCACATAATTCCCTGCATTATGAGGCTCGAGCTCGAGAAGTTTAACTATGGCACATTCCGCTATTTCTATATGGCCATGTGTCCTGCAGGCCATAAGTAGCGCACCCCAGATGCCAGCATCTGGGGTCACTGGCATTGAATTCACTAGCTCATGGGCTTCATGGACCTGACCAGCTCGACCTAGGAGATCAACCAAGCACCCATAATGCTCAACTTTGGGCTCAATCATATGCTCATTAACCATGAGCTCAAAGTAGGTCCGACCAGCCTCTAGCAACCCAGTGTGTGTGCACGCGCACAAGACCCCAATGAATGTAATATCATTGGGCTCGAACCCCTGGGCCTGCATTTCAGCAAAGAGATTTAGAGCATCTCTACCTTTGCCATGAGCTGCAAGCCCCGAAATCATTACATTCCATGAAACAACACTTCGTTCATGCATCTCATCAAACACTTGTTTTGCTTGATTAGCACTACCGCACTTTGCGTACATATCTATAAGAGAATTGCACACGAACAAGCCCGGTCCCTTGGGTTTCGGCCACAATCGATCAATGAACCCATGAACCCACCTTCCAACCTCAAGGGCACCCAATTGTCCGCAAGCCGAGAGAACACCAACAAATGTGATTCGATTGGGGGTCACATGCTCCGCTTGCATTAGCCTAAAGAGGGCCAAGGCTAGGGCTGGCTTGCCTTGTTGAGAATAGCAAGAGATCATAGTATTCCATGACACGACCGATCGAGAAGGCATCTGATCAAATAGATCACGAGCTGAACCCACGTCCCCTAGCCTAGCCAAGCCTGCAATCATAGCATTATAAGCCACCACATCTCTGTCAAGCATTTCATCGAACACTTGTCTTGAGTCCACAACACACCCACATTTCCAATACATGTCAAGAATCGAGTTGGAGATATAGGGGTCACGTAACAACCCATACGTTAGGGCTTGTGCGTGGATCGCTTGCCCTAGCGAAAGGGCTGAGAGGGCCGCACAAGCCTTTGCCACAAACGGATACGTGAAATTGTCAGGGGGAAGACTGTTCCGACGCATTGCGGTGTATAAATCGATAGTTTCGAATGGAAGGTTGTTTTGTGCTAGTGCTCGAATTAAAGTGTTGTACAGGCAAATGGTTGGGTTTGATGCATGCTTAAAGGCTAAGATTGCGTGGTTTATGGCCGAGACTGAGGAGCACGCACCCAATATTTTGGCTGCCAAGAAGTTGTTTTGGTGGAGGCCAAGGACGAAGATGCGAGCATGGGCCTCACGAATGTGGTTATGGGTTGAACAGTGATCAAGGAGAGAGAAGAGAGCCTCCTCAATGAGTTTGTTTGGGGACAGAGCGAATGGGGAGTGGAGGGGCGGCCGCATTTGAGTTGGGGTGGAGGGTGGGAACGCTCCCCCATCATGTACAGTTTGGCAGGGCGGTCGACAAGCACAATGCACTAGACCCCATCAAACCTCGAGGCTCAAAGGCACCCTAGAGAGAAAGAGAGAGAACCATTCATTTGCTGTCAAAAGATCATGGAGTTTTAAACTTCTACCCCTTGGTGAGGAAGATCAAGGCAGTACATTACTCATACAAAAGACGAGGCATGTTACCTTTCTCTGTTATGAATCCGGTGCAAGTGGATAGAGAGAGAGAGAGAGAGAGAGAGAGAGAGAGAGAGAGGTAGCGGTATCCCCTTCAAAAAAGAAAGTAGGTTTAATGCAGCCCACATATTTGACATGTCGGTCAATATATTATATCAGCTGCCAAAGCCCTTGGCATAAGTTCACTCTTACCTTAAGCTTATACTTGTCATCCGTACACTGAAATTTTGTGACTGTACATGTCTGTGACTACATGTATATTTGTGTAAACATGGAAAGGCTAACATCTAGCTGAAAAATAAATGACCCAATCACTATACAAGATATTGCCCAGAGAACTCAGACATCATCTGTGATTTTTCCAACTGCTCAAAGCCGAATAACTCCTCGGATCGGAAGCTTTTCAAAAATATCCTACTGAGCTACGGTTTCTGTCATGAGGTTGTCAAAGAGAAGTGAGTTTGGATCCTTGGATGATTTCATAAACAGAGAGTACACATTCCAAACTGATGAGTATTATGATGACCCACTCCAAGAAATCCGATTTCCGGTTTTGAAGTATTTCCTGAAGAAAGTGAATGTTGTGCTGCCAAGGAATGAAAAGCCTGATTAGCTGCCAGTTATTACTATATAATCTCTCTCTCTCTCTCTCTCTCTCTCTCTCTCGCACACACACTAAATTAATCTCGTAACTGTGGAGTGAGCAGTGGCCTAGTGTGTGCATGTGTATCAGTAAAGAGACTGTATATAGGAGTATTCCCTAATTTCTTCGTAACCACAAGTAATAGTACTATTTACATCATATGTAATAACTTAATAATATTTTTTCAATGTGACTTGCAGTGGAATGAGGAACTTACTTCAACGAATTTTAGTTTAAAATCCAGGCTTGCGAAGCGGGGTGCAAGCTCATATTCATCACGCAGGTATTCCCATACCTGCGCATAATTTGCATTTCTCCATGCGATTTCTGATCTGCATCAGTCAAGACAAATAAAGGTTAAATATTCAATAAAATAATGAGAGAGAGAGAGAGAGAGATCCACTTTAACATCCAATATATTTTAATATAGTCCAAGCATATGTTCTATGATCCATAGCCTAATATACAACGGGTGCGGTTTGCATAATAAGCAATAAAAAAGGCGTACCTCCAAATTTTAACATAGGATGCAATTTTGGTGTCAAAAATTCTTAGGATGGCTTGAGAATCTATTTTCATCTCTAATTATAAATTCAAAACTCAAAAAATGGTTCAAACAAATAGATCCATAAACACATGAAAATCTTGAACATGGACAGTCCTCATAACGTGTTGCAAGACGCAATTTTTTTTTGACTGGAAATTTTCTTTTTTTAATTCATTTCCATGCATCTCGATATCGAGATATGATCAATTAGACAGTTTTCCGCATAAAAACAACCTTTTCTAATGGATTTTTGAGGTGCACCTTAATTCTATAGTTTAAGGTTGCAAACTTATATAAACTTTTTCCTATATAAAATGGATGTGCAAAATTCAAATGATTGGACAGAGTAACATGTAGAAAAGATGCCAAATGTTACTCAAAATGTAGATCAGCTTAATATTAAGCCTAGGAAAAAACAATGATCGTAGTTAGGATTGTTTAAGCTAAACCAGCTATGAACCATTAGAAGGAGTAGGAAGAACAAAGCAAACACAGGTTATTGGCAAAAAATATGATAAGAGGTCAAATAGAAGGTAAAAAGGGACCAAAATAAGACCATATAAGATTTATCTACAGTTTTCCCCTTTGAAACCAGCGCCAATCTGAAAATCCCAATGGCATCAAGAGAACCCCAAAAGTGGCTACATATCAACAAAGTGTACATTCTATAGCAAATGCCAATAAGGCCTATATATGGAAATAGCTAAAGTGTGCAGCCTAGTTTCGATAAACTAAATGCGCTAACGGCCCAGATTGAATCTGAGCCGATCTGATGATCACGGATGTCCGATAGTGTTTGAATTTTAGTTTTTTTTTCTACAAATCCAAATCACTTGAAATTTTAAGTGTATGTTCTTCTCATCAAAGCGCACCTAATAAAAATATAAAAAAAATTATCCGCAAAAAAATAAGTAACCAAAATACCCCTGAAACTTTACAAGGGTATTTTGGTCAATTATTTTTATGTAAAATATTTTTTAAATATTTTGCGAATATTCACCTATTTTTAATGAACACACGGCTAAAATTTTAACTGATTTGGATTTGTAAAAAACAAATTAAAATTCAAACACTGTCGGACATCCGTGATCGTCAAATCAGCCCAAATGCAATCAGGGCAGTTGGCGCATTTAGCTTATCTAAGCTAGGTTGCGCACCCTATCTTTTTCTTATATGCCTATATATACATATATACACATGCCAATAAGACCTGTATATAGTTAAGAAATTCTATAGAGAAAAAAAGTGCATTCTATTGTCTAAGATGAGATGAATTCAATGAAAAGTTAGGCCTCATTTGGATGTCCTGTTAGCCATATCATAAACTTATCTTTGCCTGCCTTTATGGGCAGTCATGAAAATAGAAACTCTTAAATGGTCATAATGACCTGTAAGTTTTCCTGAGAGTGGGAAGAGAGTTCCTTTTGTTTTGGTCACTATTGGCAGAATTTTGTCAATAAGTGGGATTACATTCCTGGAAATTGTGCCCTCGATAGAGGCGTCAATCCATTCCGGCGCAACCATAAGAAAATTTGTTCCAACATCTAATGTCCAAACGGGGCCTTAATTCTATAAACTGAATACACGATCTTATTTTCTTTTTAATAAGTTTTGAGCATCATAGCATTATGTGGTCATGCGTGTTCTATTCTTCATTGAATTTTGTTTTACTTTATTTGTTTGTCAGATAGGCAAGCTGGCAGTAGAGTTTGTTGTTGTGGTGAGACCCCTATGCTCACCAAAATAAGAGGGCGAACACCAGAGTGGACATGAGTTCTCAAAATGAAAAACCCACAAGCTGGTGCCAAAAGATAGCTAAAATAATCACAAAAAGTAATTACTAAAATATGAGGTTACAGTTTTCGAGATTATTTGGTATCCTGCCTGCTTCTTAGTCGTAAAAAGAAAAGATTTCCAATGCATAATTGGCTTGATGAGCAATAAAATCTGACAAAGTCTGACACCTAGAAAATGAGTACAACAATATGGTCGACAACTCTGCATGCATCACCAGCCATCAAGTTAATTGTAGTCCACTGCTCAAGCATTCATAGAAAAACAGCGGTATATTGCAAACCTAACAACCTTCAGCCTGCATTTGAGACAACTCCTCCTCAATCTTGTATTTTCTCAAGTACCTCGTAAAAAAGAGAAAAAGCCACGACATTAGAGCCCTCTGAATAGCATATCAAAACACTAGAGCCATGTCTAGCTACCAATCATATGTCAAACAATCTCCAAAGCCACAATGCCCTTCCCACATGTCCAAGTAAGAAACACTACATTGTGAAGAGCCACAACTAGGATCAAAATATATTCACCAAACCTCACTATCATTAACTACATACATACCTAGAAACACAACTCTTGGCAGACATCAAGTACATGCCTATTAACCAAACTAACATTCTGAACACATTGTTCCTCTGATTCAAGAGAATGGACTTCCCTGCTAGATGCATTGACTCTTAGGTAAGTTCCGCTCTAAAGGAAATCTGTGGCACTTATCAGAGAAAGATGTAAATCCCAGTATCCCACCTGAACTAGATAAACATGAAAATGTTCTCAAGTGGCCTCGATAAAATTATGACCTTAAAGTAGAATACCATAAAATTCCACGCAACCAGCCTCATATTCACCTGTTCACTCCCCTGTCCTGTAATTGCCCCTTGGAGCACAGACACATAAGAGAAACCAAGGATTTCAGTAGCATTCCCCATCAATCTAGCCACCTTCTCCACTACTTTTGTCCAACTTGAAACCCTTGGCTTTTCTTCTGGACATGTTTACATTCTACTCCAAAAGTTGTGCCAGAGCATTTCAAAATAAATCTTCAAACAAGGGCTTGCTCCCTATATGGTCCTCTAAACTGCAGCACCATCGACATGCTGCAAATGTGGAATGTTACACATTCCAGTTTCAGGAAAGAGGCCTTCAATCCACCCAATTCCACACCTTCAAGGAGGAATATCCCAAGGGAATTTACCATAGTAGTAAAACGGAAGGCAAAAGTGGATGCCCTTGTATGAGACTCTTAGAAACTCTTACAAAACATCTTGGCTAGAATTCAACAACATATGATAACCGTGTACAGAAAATCAACAGGCACCAAAACCAACATCTCAACACACTACTGCCAATTCATATGATCATGGGCTGTTCCCGAATCAATTTTAGGGGATGGCAACAAGTTCGTTGTACTTGAATCCAGGATCACAGTTCATAGGTAAAAAATGTACCATCTAAAATCTTGCTTCCCCCACCAATTCTCACTAACAAAGGGAAATCATCAATGGCATGACCTTCTCAACTATTCTTGATGAAGGCTTTGTGACAAACTTATACAGTCCCCCTGGGCAAACATCCTATTCTTTTTTCTTAATATGCATTTCCGTCTTACAATTGGCCTCTAAGGGCAATATGATCATAATGATTGTATGCAATTTGCATAAATAGACATAAGTTGATCAATTCATTAGCAAAAGGACAGGTCATTTTGTCACCAAATTCTTGGCACAGCCTTTAATTTTTTTCATTTATTAAAAAGACATGTTTTTCTCTATTAGTGCTCCCGAATATACTAAATTGTGGTACCTCAACGGTAGCAATACCTACAAGGCAGTCGTGCAATCAACTATTGCAACCTACTTTCAACAATTAAGATCTATTACTCTCAACCTTACCATTTAAATGATAATCCAAATAATTTTTCAAAAATCCCATTAAACTACAAGTAAACCAAAAATGAGATTCCCAAGGATTATAATAAAAAGATTACCTCTCAAAAAGACCAAGTTTAAGAATTACATCTGCTAAACTAGAATTGCTCCTTCCAACTAATTGAAAGAGCTTTTTCCTTTGCATGGTGAAAGTACCAGTCTTCTCCATACCACGATTTATATCTGT
Source organism: Amborella trichopoda (assembly GCF_054954075.1). Taxonomy (NCBI): domain Eukaryota; kingdom Viridiplantae; phylum Streptophyta; class Magnoliopsida; order Amborellales; family Amborellaceae; genus Amborella; species Amborella trichopoda. The sequence continues at coordinate 4,202,328 of NC_142345.1, forward strand.
AAATTCATCAACCATATCATCAACCTACAAAAGAGAAGAGGAATTAGTAGAAAATACCTTCGAAAAGACAGAGAAGCAAGCTGAATTCTTTGATACCTGACGAATAAAATAATCAAGAGCAGTACTTTGACCTAGTATGCTTCCAATGATACGAATGCCATCAGCATCGAGGTGTTTAAGGACAATATAATCATGACCCCCTTGCATCCATGTCTCCAACGAAGGCTTTTCAACCACAGCATATTCTATCATTTCAGGACCAGTAACAGTCAGTCACAAATAACAGAGTTCAAACTATGCGATTTTCTTTTGAAAGATACATTTAGTTTCAAATTGCCATGATTGCTGAACTCAATTATCAAACTTCTGGCCAAAATTTGAAAATAAAGATGACCTCCTAGCATGCTGCACTACGATATAGCAATGTGAAAACTTTAGCCTTATATAGGACACATATAATGGACTTAATGGTAAAAACATCAAGACGTCAACTTAACACAGACTCAATAGCCCCAGTATCAAGCTTCAGCCACTACTGGAAGTGCTTCCACCTGGAGATCTAACAATGTGTTGTTTTCCTATCTTTTTTTTAATAGTGAAAACTCTGATCATAGTTACAAAGAAGGAAAACGGGAAGAGGAAAGGATCTGCACCAGTTCCAAATGGGTTTCCCAAGAAATGCAACACACATCCTCATTGTCTTATATGGTACATATCAGGTCTATCAATGGCTCTAAATTTATAACACAAGGTTCTATGTTCACAATGGGTTGGATTGTGATGTTATGTTCATAATATATGGCTCACAACTGCATGACATGCCATCATGTATTGAGTTCCTTTGTTACTTTTCTCCTTTGCATATATAACTCTAATAAAAGAGTTATTTATTGGACAAAATTTCTCTGTGCAAAGTGTACTTGTCTAAGTGTAGTAGTTACACTCTCAAGGGTCAGAGTCACAATAACCTGGTTAAATTTTTTCGATTGATACATATGACCAATGCAGGAACTTCACAATGAATAAATCATATTCAATCTCCAAATCAGTGCAACGGCACAACACTCATGTTCATTGATGTGAGGACGATGGACACAGTGCCATTTCATATTTGATACCAATTGAGTGTGCTCAAGATAGAAGGCCAAAATTGTGATTGCAGATATGGAAAGTCCAGACAAAATAAAAAAGTGTAAATACCTACTGAATCTTAAAAAATTAAAACATACATATACTTAAATTCATAATAATAATGAACAAGGGTTTCATGAGACATGAGATACTAAAAAAACATGTTGCTGAATACTCATAATATTATTACAGTATGTAGCAAATGCAGCATAGCCTACCTATCAAATTGTGCATATATGGCCTATGTAATAAATTATATGCATACAGAACATCTATACAGAATACTAGCATATTATATTATATTATATTTAATGGTATATAATTCAATATGTTAAAGAACAAGAGAAAACACATGCCAAGAGGACTAAGATGCCTTTGAATCTTTGATAACCTCCACTTTTCAATTTAATAACCCTAGTTTCTCATGGTAACCCTAATCTCTTCATTTCTCCAGCTAACCCTACAAGGAAAAGGAAATTTAAAAACCAATATGAGGAAAGCAAAATGTTAAAGAGACACTCCTAAAAAATAGATTTCAGCCAACCCTTCAAGATCCCAAAAGGGAACTGATGAGGATGCACCAATTTTCCAGCATGATTGTCTTAAAATTTTACAAGAAAAACTTTATCCCTGTTTCAAGGTGTGAGTCGGTGTGTGTGGGTGTGTGTAAGTATTGTAAAAACATGGACCACTAGTACTGATTAAATAAAAACAAGCGGCCACAAATCGTAACAAATGGAAAAGTAAAGCTCTAAACAACAGTATCCTACCCCATACCAGCTGTGACAAGAAATCCTACGTTAGGTTTCAAGTCTGCTACCTCGACAGTTTCCTGTAGGCGTAATATCTAAAATCTGGAATCCAATATTCATTAATATCATGTGCAAGAGAAATTAAGGACTTCTATTTTTTGCTGGAAAAAGTTGGTAAAAACTGATATTTTCTGTCCATCATCAAGTTAAAATGGCCCGTTAATGAGCAGTAACAGTCTTTTTTTTTTTTCGGTAAATAAGCAGTAACAGTCTTGTTTATAATCCTTCAGAATTTTATATGGCAACATTCCTTATATCACTAGAAACTCAAAAGCTTAAATAATTGAAAGAAAATTTAAAAATATTTCTTCCTTTCATTAAAAAGGTCCTCACACATCCCAATGTAATGGAAATTGGCCCAATAAAGCATTCCACTTATTCAAGTTTCATTCCTTCATACCGAAAAATGCTTCCTAGCTATCACAATTTAACCAAAAACAAACATGGAACTTATTCACCGTGAGGTACAAATTTCAACCCTAAACACAAAATTCCCTTCCAGAGGGTTCAAACAGATTCGACCAAGAAATAAATCAAAAAGATAAAGTAGGGCATCCTTGGGAAGGGTTTTTACCATCCTTTCTCATCTCAGGGAGCAAACCAGAAGCATGCTTCCTAACAATCTCCAGATATCTATCCACTTCATGATCCCCAATGTTAAACATGACGGCAGAGCCATATTGAAATACAACCATGTAACGAGAGCAACTTGGGATTGTAAAGTCTTCCAAACCCTATATTAATAATCAAACAAAATAACTACTCGATAAGTAACTAGACTGATAGCTACCCAATATAACAACATACCACATTCAAATTAGTCCATGTCATGCACACATGATTTATACGGTAACACCAAATGATGATATCAGTAAATACGACATAAAATATAAATAACTGTAAAAAAATTTGATCCCATACTAGTAATGTTGCAGACATGACCATCAATCATTGCAGTACAAGCAGGGTTTGGCAACGACGATTGTTGTCTGTTAAGAGATGAATGTGCAATAGTAACCAATAAATGTGAAAAAATATTTTAAAAACTTAAAGATTGAATGTAAATATAGTCTACTAAAAAAAGCACCAATAATTCCAGCCCAGAGACATTACAGTATAAGTAATCGTGCTGAATATGAACTTCAACAATGGCAAGTTTATATGGTTGTGAATAAGTAGTCAGATCAGAACTGAAGTTGAAATTTTGGTGACCCGAACTTCCCTTAAGTTTGTCAAGAAAAAAAACAGAACATGAGGCTCATACCATGTTTATATTTTCTCCATTCAGGGTGAAATTAGAAACCCTTTTGCAATCCAATTCTCAATTGAATTCATTTTCAACATTCAAGAAAAATAAATAATTGGAGCTCATCGCCAATTTAATCTATTTTTATTAATTAAATTCAATTTTCTCCAACTCATTTTGTTAAGGTGCATGCCAAGGTGATTTTGCTGTCTGCCGTAGTGTGATACTCTGGATGCATGCACTCATGCAGTGAATTATCCCCTAATATGGCATGTAATGATGCAAAAGACATCTCCTATGTTTATTCCTCTATAGCAACTAGTTCTGTAAGTACAAAGAAAAATTAAGATTCTTAGTCACATTCTCTCTTTACTATATACACTTTGGGGCGCAAGGGTAAAGTTGCATTCCTAACATAAAACACTCAAGGCCTTTCTTTTTTTTATTTTAATCAGTGCTAAAGGCCTTTCAATTCCAAAGATTCTCATTTTCACTTTTGCAATATGATACACCACAAGAGTTTATGAATATAATTAGGAACACCAATCATAGAAGAGCCAATTATAGAAATTAGCTAATACATCAGCCTATGAACATAGTACAAAGAGACAGCTAGGTTTATGAAAATTTTATGAAGTTCTTCTACCATGTAGATGGGCCTCTGGGGTAACGGAAAAAGAGTGACACTATACATTTATTATAATATAAGTTTTACAAAAAACTCACGAGAAGTGAGTATGGGCATCCCACAAGTCGGGTGCTCTTACAAAAAATACATAGTAAGCAACCACAGAAGCTTCAGTTTAAAAAGGTGAAGAAAGAAACAAGAGAGATCAAAGGTGAGTAGAAGTGATAGTGAAGGGCGAGAATTTTTTATTTTTCTATTTTCTGTTGGGGGGCAGGTGGAGAAGAGGAATAAATAGGGGAGAGAGAGAGAGAGAGAGAGAGAGAGAGAGAGAGAGAGAGGGAGAGTTGTGGGTTTCCAGGTCTGCGACCCACACAACAGTACAACGGGAAGACCTTACTAGCCTACTTTATTATTACATTCAAAGAGTTTCCCTCCATGTCTAATGATCATGAATGCAATCTCAAATAACAGTTGTATTATGAGTTGGCAATCAACCTTCAACAGGTCTGGCCCATCCATGCATCTAAAGTACCTATTTTTGAATTATAAAATATTCCCAGCAAGTTTTGTTAACACAACAACAAGGGGAAGCCCAATATTTGTTTTTGATGGATCTCAGAATAAATACTCAAACATAATGCTTTTGTAATTACTATCATTGTTATGTTGTGACTGGTATGTATGGTCAATTTAATCCCACAGCATATGAAAGTCCCACCATATAGACCTCGATCTTCTTTAAATAAAGGATGTTAGATCTCTTTATCATAAGGATATGAGTCAAAATGTAGTGTCTTTAGCACCTAGGTTCTCTTCTTAATAGCACCCCAACCTTTTCTATGAAGGAATATTTGCATATGTCCTTTACAAGTCAATGAATAGGCTCCCAAGTTTCTACCTTCAATTCTCTAACTTCTTTCAGTTTATACATGGTATCAGAGCCATGTTCCATTATGCGCTGTTTTGAGTCGCTGAGTTTCTTGCCTGACATATAGCACACAGCATTAAAAATACATAATGAGCGAACATATAATAATATCATTTATCTTGTGCACATAAAAGGTCACAATCACTAGCCGCCATTGGTGGAATCAAGCAGCAGGGGCCATATCAGTGTTTGATTAAACGACTCGGGCCTAGAACTCGGCCCATGCCCGAGCCAAGTACTCAGCCCGAGTTGGGCAGAGTATTGTTCAAGCTAAAAAATGTCTAGGAAAATTAAAAGATACAAAAAAATTAAAAAAAATAAGAAAAATATGTTTTTATTTTTTATTTTGATGATGTTAACCTTTGATTTAAGAAAAGAGAGTACAAAAACCTTGGCTTACCACAAAAAAGGTGCTCAAGGATAGGAAAACGAAAAAGAGTAGTGGAATCAAAGCTTCTTTCGAAAAGTTACTGTTAAAGGGCAGCAACCTAAGAAAAGAGGCCGATCCATCATACAAGAAGAGAAGAAGAGATCTTCTAGAGTCCATCCACCTCCACTGCTGCTTTTGCAAGGGAATCAGCTTCCTGGTTTCCTTCCCTCCAGGTATGCATATTCCTGCAGAGGTAATGAACCTGATCAACTGAATGAGCCAAAAACCAGGAGGGGAGGTTGCAGGGTTTTGTGCCCAAGTTATGGTGTTCGTGGAATCACCCTCGACAATGAGAGAGGGCAAGTTAAAATGTTGGATCAGTTGTAAGCCTTCGAGAAGAGTTGTCACCTCAGCCTCCATCAAATCTTTATGCCCTATGAATTTAGACACTGAAGCCATAGTAAAACCAAGGTGGTCTTTGAGGATAGCTCCAATTCCTGACGGCCCTGGGTTACCTAGGGAACAACCGTCTAAGCTGAGCTTGAGCATCCCCTGAGGTGGTGGTTTCCAGTGAGAAGATCTAGAAGAGCAATGGATATAATGGCGTAAGATGCTGCTCCAATCTTGATGAAAGGTGGAGGCCGGTATGCCTTTGAATCGAGGGTCATTCATAGCCCAGAAAATTATGGAGGATTTGAGCTTATTGAAAATTTTGGGCCAAGCCCCTCTGAAAATCTTGTGGTTACGCTCTATCCATAAGCCCCATATAGATGCAGCCACCACTAATTCCGAGAGAATGATCCCTGATTTGGCCCAAGGAAAAGGCTTGATGGATGAGAGAATCAAACTCACTTCTGCAAGCAATACCCATTCCACTTTGAACAATTTGAGGACTACTCCCCAAAGGTTGAAAGCGTAGGGACAGTGCAGGAATAAGTGGTTGTTAGTTTCCTCCTTAGCTAAACACAAGACGCATCGATTGGGAATGGGGATGCCACGTCTCTGTAATTGATCAACAGTTAGTACTCTCTTAGAGAGGGCTAGCCACGAGAAGACCCTGATTTTTGGGGGAGCTAAGGAGTCTCAGGCCTGTGCTACAACAGATGTGGTGCTAAGGGAAAGGTGGGGGGTAGCGACAAACTGCGATAAAAGGAGGAGATCGTGAAAAAGCCTCCCAGTGAAGGAGTCCAAAAGATGCGATTTGGACCCGCAAGGGCTAACAAATAGGTATGAAAGTCAACCGATAAAGTGGCAAAACTCGAAAGTTCTGAGTCGTTAAGGGTTCTCCTGAAAACTGGGTTCCAAGAGCGAGAATTCCTCATCAAAAGCATTTCTTGCACCACCGTTGTCCTTTGATCTCTAGCGAGAAGGTAGAGATCAGGGTATTTATCCCTAAGAGGAGAGTGGCCCAACCAGAGATCGTGCCAAAAAAGGATTCTGTTCCCAAATCGCGGATGGAATCTGATGCAAGGTTTAAGGGATAGACCTCCAGAAACCAAAGGCCTTATTGTTAGCTCTGAAATCAGAGAGCTAGGGAGAATCGTGAAGACGGTACTTAGTTTTGATGATGTTGATCCATAGTTGGCTCCTTTGGGTGACCAGGCACCAACACCATTTACCAAGTAGGGCTAGATTCTGAGTACCCAGTGTTTTGATTCCCAGGTTGGCAAAGCTTTTCCTAGGCGATGAAGTCAAATTTATGATCGAAGTCAGCCCCTGACCAAAAGAACCTCCTCATCAATTGTTCGATCCTCTTACTAATGGTGAAAGGCATGTGAAAGATGGACATCTGGTAGACTGGTATGTTGGCCAGAGTAGCTTTGATAAGCGTAAGCCTTCCTCCTGGGGATAGAAACCTCCCCTTCCAGCCTACTAGTGTACGGTCCACTTTGTCCACAATGGGAGACCACAAACTTTTATTGGGTTTTCCTATGTAGAGAGGAAGACCTAAATATTTGGAAGGTAAAGCTTCCTTTCAACAACCCCACATTTCAGCAAAGGAGGTAATTGTGGTGGAGTCAACGTTTATCCCCATCATAGTAGTTTTATCGTAATTTACTTTGAATCCAGTAGCGAATTCAAAGCATCTGAGGAATAGGGAAAGCTTGTGGATTTCCTTGAGAGAGGCATTACAGAACACTAGGGTATCATCTACATATAAAAGACGGGAAACAAGGGGGACCCCTAGTCCTATAGAGAAGCCGTGTAAGAGGTCTGATGAGTACATTTTGTCGATTGATCAACTGAAAACCTCTGCGGAGATGGCGAAAAGAAAGGGGGAGAGGAGGTCCCCTTGTCAGAGTCCTCTGGTGGAAGGAAAAAACCCTTTAGGTTTGCCATTGATAAGGATTGAGAAATGAGGGTGAGAGTAACAAGCTCTCATCCAAGTTCTCCACCAAGCACCGAAACCCATCATAGATTGAGTTTCTTCTAGGATTTCCCAATCCACATAATCATATGCTTTTTCCCAATCAAGCTTTACTATGATGCCAGGGTCTTGTTAAGATGTCTGGAGTGGATGCATTCATGAGCCACTAGAGCTCCATCCAGGACTTGACGGTCTTTGATGAAGGCACATTGATTGGGGGATATGACTAGGTGCAAGACTTCTTTGAGATGAGAGGCGAGCACTTAGCGAGGAGTTTGTAGGAGTTAACCAAACTTATAGATCTGAAATCTGTGAGTTGTTTTGCACCTTGGATTTTGGGCACCAGAGTTACATAGGTTGCATTCATGGCTCGGTGGATAACCCCATTACAATGGAATTCTTCGAAGAGGTTTAGGAAATATTGTCGAAAGGACTCCCAAAAAGTCTTGAAAGGAGCCAGGGGGAATCCGTCTAGTCCGGGGGCTCTATTTGAGTCCAAATCAGATACAACAGCTAGAATTTTGGATTCGAAGAAAGGTCTTTCTAGCCAAAACACTTTCTCTAGAGGTAAGACAAGGAATTCTAGATCCCACATTTGGGTGCGAGGAGACGAGGGAGTCGAGAAGAGATTTTGAAAGTAGCCAAGGATGGCTTGCTCTATAACTGGGGGATGATCTAAGAGGATTCCATCCACCAACAGCTGTGAGATTGCATTATCCCTTCGCCTACAGTTTGTTGTTCGGTGAAAGAAAACTGTATTTAGGTCCCCTGTTTTCAGCCACTTTATTCTAGATCTCTGGTACCCGTAAATTTCCTCTTTCTTGAGAAGAGATTGGTATTGAAGCTTTAGGCCATCCCTCTCTTGAATTTCGGGATCCGAGAGAATCCTATTTTCTTCCAAGTTGTTTAAGGCCTGGATGGCATGCAAAGTGGAAGTTTTCTGGGGTCCAAGGAACCCCGGAGGTTCCGACTCCAAAGTTTCAAATGGCCCTTGAGTAACTGTAGTTTTTGCTACTGTTTAAAGCCAACCCAGCCGACTACCATATGAGAGAGCTCCTGCCACCAAGTCGGGAGTTGGGTTGAAAGAGAAGGTTCTTCTAGCCAAGCTAATTCAAATCTGAAAGGTTTTGGGCCACTAGGAGAAGGGTAAATAAGAAACATATGTTTCAAGTAAATTAAACAAAACTATTCCAAATGAAGTTAAGAAAGTAGTGAGAAAATAGATTTTGAAAAAATCAATTCGTGATCGGGGGTAGTTTTGAAATAATCCAAAAAGAAAGGAGAATGAACAAGTAAATATTCATGGCCAAAATACTTTCCAATCTTCACGAAAATGATAGAACACATAAAAAAATATGTTACAAATAGATTTCCTTTTTTTTCAAATTTTTTGTAGTTTTTGTAATTCTTTTTTAAGATCCCCGAGTTGGACCCCAAGCTCGGGGATACTCGGGCTCCCTAGGGTGGTGAGCCCAAGTAAAACTAGGCCCGAGTACTCGAACATAAGGGCATACCATTAACCACATTCATAGTATGAGAAAATCGTCCTCAGACTTTATGTGGGGAAATGACACACCCCAAATGTTTGAGTTTACATCTGACAGCTTGAGGTGCTTTTGACTTTTGTGTATGAAAGGTGAAGGTCTCATTGTATTCAGGCCCAATACACAATGGGTGGGAACAAAACCATTCAGCAATTATGAATATTCATATCTCACATGTTAGATGCTACATAAGGAATGCGTATAAACCATCAAGCACAAGGATACACATGGAATGGTTAACATCCTTCTATAGCAGCTTCAACAACAACAATGACAATAAAAGCAAGAATGAAAATAGTCAAAACATGAATTATATGAAGTTAAATGATATAGGGTTCCATTACAGGAAGGTTACAGTATCTGAACAAAATGTAATTTGCAGCGCCCACACGTGAGGTCGGGGGGATGACATTCTTTCCGTTCTCAGCTTGCAAGCTCTTCAAATCAACACTGAAAAATTGATCAAAAGAATGGGGGGAAAGAACCAAAACTGAAATGAATAAGAATCACCCATTTGTCATAAATGTGAAAAACTCATGTGCAAAACGCCAAGAATACTTAACCAAACAAAATATACAACATAATAGAAAATAATGAATCCTTTAGCATGCCTTCGAAAGTGAAAAATGCCGGCAAAGAAAAGAAGAATAACGCAACCGAACAAATAAAATAAACTGGAAATACTCAAAGAAATAGAGAAAATAAACAATGATCAATCAATCACCCACAAATTGGAATAAGAATCACAGATGAAAAATTAAAAACTTGTGAAAAATAACACCAAAACCAGCATGGGAAATGATAAAACACATAGCAAAAAGGGGAAAAAAAAGAAAGAAAGAAAACAAAACAGAGAACCCAAAGAACAATATTAACAAAATTCATAGAAGAGTGAAAGAAAACCCAGAAAAAAATAAAGATAAAAACTAGAGAGACCAACAAATGACATCAACAAAGTTCATAGAGGAAGTGAACAAGAACCCCACCTAGTGCAAAGGAAGAAAGTTCGAACAGGGATGAATCGATTTCGCTCCTCCTGCCTAGGCTCTGAGCCTTTCAGTTTAGCTTCTTCTATACAATTTTTTGAATCCCCAGCTTCCAGTTCTCTCTCAGAAGCATCATTAACTGAAGGTTTTGAATCCCCAACTTCCAATTCTCTCTTAGAAGAATCATCAATGGAAGGTTTTGAAACCCCAGCTTCCAGTTCTCTTTCATGAATATCAAAAATGGTGGAAACAGTGGATGAAAACCTCAGATCATTTAGCTTTGAAAATCCCCAACTAGAAATGGTGGTCTTTTGAAGGTGTTGCAGAAGCGATGGACCTTGACCAGTGGGCTTCAACGGAGGTAGCCGAATTGTTGAGGAGTGGTGGTGGTTTAGAGAGAGAAACACGCTTCTGATGTTTCTCCAAGCCATTGACGTTAGTTCTCTAAAGCTCCATATGGGAGTCCGTGTTTCTCACTCTAAAACATTTGGCCGTGTTTGTAATGCCTGAAACTTTTGAAGTTCTCTCTATTTTCTTCACTATGGACTCCTACTACAACAGTGTAAAAATAGTTATTCAAAATTAAAATTAAATATTCTATTTGATCTAATGCGAGGTGTAAAACAAAATCGAAATAAAAAAATTAGAATGTAAGACCTGAACAAAATGTAGAAAAAATAAAATTTAAATTTAAGATTTTTTGCTTTGACTAAAAGTTAAAAACCAATGGTTTAAAAAGGGGATCGGTGATTCGGATTGGGCACCTCAAAAATCGATCTTGATCGACGAATTGGCGATCCGGATCGAGAAACTCGGAATCGCCACATAACCATTCTGACACGTGCAACAAGCGGACACGTGCACACGGACATGTGCGACAAAATCACGTGTGAGGTTGCCCCAATGTTTCCGCGCGAGTGCCTTAGTTCATAGTACATAGGTATTTATATACCAAAGTTGAATACCCATCTTTCGATGTAGGATAATTCCCAAACATCATTAAACAAAAACCAAATGTAAATATATTTTATTAATCAACAATTTATGTAGTTTTTGTTGTATAAAAAAATGAAAAATAAAAAAGTTATTTAGTTGTATAGTAGTTTTTGTTGTATATAGTAGTATAAATATTTTTGTAAATAATATAAAAAGCATAAAAAATGGAAATTAAAAAAGTTAATTTTTTGTATGGTACTTAATTTTTGTTATATATAGTGGTATAATTATTTTTGTAAATAATATGAAAGGTATAAAAATATAAAAAATAAAAAGTTTATTCTATTTGATATCTCCATCTTTCTACTAACAATCTCTTTCACTAAATTTATTATAGAAACCTAAAAAAATAAATTTTTGAAAAATTGAAGTGTTATTTTCAAAATTTATACGTATTTTATTAATTTTTACATTGATAACCAAATCTTTTATTTTATTTATTAAATTTTACATTATAAATCATGTAATGTACTATTTTTCTTACAGTTGTCAATAATACATTTTAATTAGATAATTTTATAAATTTTTTTAATTTGTTATTATTTGTCTAATAAAATAATTATAAAATCTAAACTAATAATTATAATTTCAGTATATAATATTATAATTAATTAGGTTGTAATGATTTTGGATTATAGTTAGTTAGGCTGTAATAATTTGGGGTTTTTTAGCGGATTAGGGTTTTTTGCCAAAACGATATTTTAATGGTCGTTCTTTACTCTTTATTATAGTCCATGTATAATTATATATTTTATCCATGACAATTCTATGATTTTTCTTTTATGTGATGCAAATTTAGTACTTAAGTTTATACAAGAGCATCTCAATATTCACAAATTGATGAAAAAAATGAAAGTTAATAATGTAGTACCCTCATTTTTTATTGGATTTCTAAAAAATAATATTTATAACGAATTTTGATAATTTTTTCGGATTTTTTTAAGCTTTAATCTGATCTATTCAGGCAATTTCCGATCCGGATCGCCGATTCGCTGATCCGGCTCGATTTTTGAAGTGCCTGATCCTGGTCATCGATCCGCTTTTTAAACCATTGGGTTGGATCAATGGTTTAAAAAGCGGATCGGTGACCCAGGCAACTCAAAAATAGATCCGGATCGGCGAATCGACGATTCGGATCGGAAATCAGCCGAATAGGTTGGATTAAAGCTTCAAAAAAATCCGAAAAAATTATTAAAATTCATTATAAATGTTGTTTTTTAGGAATCCAATAAGAAAGAAGAGTACTACATTATTAACTTTCATTTTTTTCATCAATTTGTGAATATTAAAATGCTCTTTCCCTATATAAACTTATGTATTAAATTTGCATCACATAAAAGAAAAATCACAGAATTATCATGGATGAAATATATAATTATACATGGACTATAATAAAGAGTATACTAAATCAATGAAAGAATGGCCATTAAAATCTCGTTTAGGCGAAAAACCCTAATCCGCTAAAAAAACCCAAATTATTACAGCCACACTAACTATAATCCAAAATTATTACAACTTAACTAATCATAATATTATATACTGAAATTATAATTATTAGTTTATATTTTATAATTGTTTGATTAGACAAATAATAACAAATTAAAAATATTTTATAATATTATCTAATTTAAAATGTATTATTGACAACTATAAGAAAAATAGTATATTACATGATTTATAATGTAAAAATTAATAAATAAAATAAAAGATTTGGTTATCAATGTAAAAATTAATAAAATGCGTACAAATTTTGGAATAACACTTCAATTTTTCAAAAATTTAATTTTTTAGGTTTCTATAATAAATTTAGTGAAAGAGATTATTAGTAGAAAGAGGGAGATTTCAAATACAATAATTTTTTTATTTTTTATTTTTTTATGCCTTTCATATTATTTACAAAAAATAATTATACCACTATATACAACAAAAATTAAATGCTATACAAAAAATTAACTTTTTTTTTCATTTTTTTATGCCTTTTATATTATTTACAAAAAGATTTATACCACTATATATAACAAAAACTACTGTACAACATATATACAACAAAAACTACAAAATATACAACAAGAAGGGGATTCGACCTTGGGACAACAAAGGCAAAAACAGAAATCATAACCATCACACCGTCTCACTGGATATGATTATTAGTTGCTGATTAATAGAATATATTTACATTCTTTTTTCATTTTAATGTGCTTGGGATTTATCACACAACGAAAGATGGGTATTCAACTTTGCTTTATAAATACCTATGTAATATGAAGTAAGGTATACACATGGAAATATGGGGCAACTTCACACGTGGTATGTGGCACGCGATTTTGTCACATGTGTCCGCTTGTCGTTTAAAACCGCTCAGTTCTCTCTAGACACGGGCGGTTCTCGACTCGGTTTTTTTTTAAACCTTGTTTAAAACAATTGTTAGGGCATTTTTAGATAAGTTTATATAAGGCCTAGGCTTTATGAAAACAAAATAAAACCTCACCTCAAATCCTCATATAGAGAGTAATTTTGGCATTGAAAATCTTCATGATGGCTCTAAAATCAATTTGTTAGGAAATTTTTAGATAAGTTTATATAAGGCTTAGGCTTTATGAAAACAAAATAAAACCTCACCTCAAATCCTCATATAGAGAGTAATTTTGGCATTGAAAATCTTCATGATGGCTCTAAAATCAATTTGCTCCATCGACAGTAAATTGTGAAACTTAAAAAATAGTGTAGATTTGTGAACACTTATTTTTAGTTCGAAATGGATGGTCTAGATAATTTGTTACAATAGACATTATTTTTAGAATTTGGAATCTTAATTTCTTTTTACAAACATAGTATTCCAGCTGAGATGGTCGATTTAAAAGTTTTCCAGCACTTAAATTGCAATTTTCGATTAGTTCTGCAATTTTCGATTAGTTCTAAGGTGATGCTTTACTTATTTTGATAGGGCTGCAGCCCTATAAAACCATTTTCCTTTGGGATCATGGTGATAGAAATATTTTAGGACACATTTGAATACATTGGATAAAAATGAGAGAGAAATTAAAAAATATATAGTTTTGGATTAAATAAACCGCAAAAATTTGAACTCTCAAACTCTTGTATTCCAAATTTAGATCCAATAAATTTTTATGGAAATCTATTGGGAGAATCCTATGCCAACATTTTAAATCAATTCTAAGATGATTTGGTTACGAAATAAGAGAGATTGTAAAAAAGCAGGTTGGGCTTTGGGGCTAAAAAATTGGTTGATTTTTTGAAAAAATCTTGCCCAAATGCAATTTAATAATAAAAAAATTGATTTGCCGGGGCTAACATGGGTGGATTTGGGTTCAAACCATCAATGGAGCTTGGATATGGATTAAAAGTTGTTAAAAAACATTAAATTTTTTCATAAAAAAAAAAAATTCATTTTCCTTTTTCTCCTGAAAACATAAAAAAAGGCACCTAGGCCAACTTGCTTGAGTCTAAGCAAGAACCGACTATGTGCGCGACATCAAAGATTACCGAGTAGGCTTTACAATTTTGAAAAGCTCATTACAAGCAAACAACTAAAAATTTGAAGCCTTATTTAAAAGCCTAGCTCCATGACCGGAACTAGGACTCCAAACTAGACCCCGGTCATATGAGCCCGATTATTGAAGGGAATTTAGCTAATGTTATTTTATGTCGCAAAGACCTTGAGTTTTACTAGAAGAGTCTCTAAACAATCAAATTCGAGCCTACCTCAAAAGTTTTCACTAGAAGAGGTTGTTTGATGCCCAAATATCCTCAAATTCATTATCTCCACATCAAGATGTATGGACATGAGAAAAAAATGGATTTCAAGATTTGGAAATAGTATATTTTATAACGTACTTTTGGATAGTCAATTTTCAAAATTTTCGAGTTTTCATTGATCTCTCAATCTACAGTATTTTTGTAGCTTTAAACTTTATGAATAAAGATGAAAATATATTTTAAGGCTATCAAAAAGATTTTCAATATTAAAACTATATTTCTTGATACTATTTGAAAGTAAGCTCCAATTTGATTGTTTAGAGCCTAGGCGGTTCTATACAAACCATACCGTTAGTCAAATAGCCAAATTGGCAACTATGTTTTACTATTACTACCCCTCTTAGAGAGGTCTTGTAGCCCTTTTTTTTCACTCTCTTTTTCTCTCTCTCTCTATCCTTCTCTGCTTCCTTTTTTTTTATTCACATCTTTCTTTTTCTTTTCTTTTTATTTTATGCCAGTGTTTACTTTTTCATTATTTCAATAAAAATTTACGAAACATTTAAAAAATAAATAAAAAATACCAGGACTTTATCTCTCTACTTTTATAAAGAGGCTAATGGACCAATTTGCCCCGATTTTAAAAAAATATTAAAAATTTATTTATCTCATCTATCTTTTTTCTAACGGTTTCTTTGTTCCGCTCATATTATCTCTTTCAAAAACCCAACACATTCTTTCTTCCTCTCTATTTTCTATCTCTAAAAATCCAACTCATTGTTTTCTTCCCACACATCCTCCCTCTAAAGGCCAGCTAATTATCCCCTTTTCTCACATTCTCTTTAAAAATATTGCACATTTTTTGCGTCCTCTTATTTTCTTTCTTTAAAACCAAAACTATGAAAGAAGAAGAGAGAGGAGCAAGTGAAGAAGAAAAAATTATATCATACATTTTGAAATCCTAAAAATGTGAATGCGAATTATCTCCCTTCTTTGATTCTCTTCTTTAGCGATGTTTGGTCTATGTGAAAATATTCTTGTGAAAATATTTTCATATGCAAGAACTTCTCTTTATGATTCGGTGTAGTTTTTTTTATCAATAGTCCCAAGTGTATTTCTTCGTACCAATTGACATCCAATTGATATTAAAAAAGTCTCAACTCTAATTCCACAGGGAATTCTTTCATATGAAAATATTTTTACACACATACTAAATGCATTCTAAATTTTTTCTATTTTTCTTATTTGAATTTAGTTTTAGAGAGAAAATGGGAGGGTATCAAGAAAGGGGTTGGGTTCTAAGGGAGAATGCGAAAGTGGATTTGGTGTTTAGAGAGGATGTAAGAGGAATGAATAACGAGTTATAGTGTTAGCGAGAGAATGGGAGAGAAAGAAAAAACTTAAAAATTGGGTTTTTAGGTAGAGATTGTGGAAGGAAGGGGGAGGCGCAGGAAAAAACGAATGTATTATACAAGGAAAAGTTTATACAAGGTCTCAACCATTCTTTTTTTCCCTTTTTCGGAACATTTATATAAGGTGTCCATCTAAATATGGTGCACCTGAAAAAACTTTATGAAATTGTTATTTCGATGTTGAAAAATCCTACAAATTGATCATCTAAACCTTGAAATGTATCTATTTGAAAAAAAAAAAAAAAAAAAGATTTCTAGTTGTAAAAATAGTGCATCTTGTCCGTCCATTTGCTTAAAAAAATTAGTATTATAAAGGAAAAATTAAAAAAAAACACTCTAAAATGAACTATCTATGCAACTTACCCCACTCCAATCTTTTCTCACATTTTTTTTCTCCAAACAACCTTTCCACACAAAAAACCCCCAAGGTAAAAAGTTCTTATTTTTTGGACAAAAATGCCCTTCCCGTACAAACCAAATCAATTCGCGGATCCCAAGTAGAGTAGTGCCGGAGCGCAGTATACTACTGTTGGAGTGGAATGTCAAGAAGCAATGTCGGAGTGTGGTGCTACATTGCAGGAGCGTTGTGGCTCTAAAGACTTCATTACAGGAGAGAACTGCCAGAGTGCGTATTTTCACTGCCGGAGCACAGTGGGTCACACAAAGCACTGCCGGAGTACATTGTGACTGCCGGAGCACGCATTCAGACTGTCGGAGCGTAGTCCTCCATTGCCAGAGCGTTGTGGGTCAGAAAAAGTACTGCTGAAGCGTACATTGGGATTGCCGAAGTGCATCTTTACTGTGGGAAACAGGAGAGAGAAGGCTGTGTGAAAAGAAACGAGGGTACTTTAGTTCTATTTCATGTTACTTTGGGTTGGGGGGATTTGCGAGAAAATGTAGTTTGGGGGGGAAAAGTGTGAGAAAGATAGGGGTGGGGGTAAGTTTCATAGATATTTCATTTTAGGGTGTTTTTTTATAATTTTTCCTATTATAAATATGTTTGTTCTACCCAATTTTTGGAGCATTAAACGTTACAATTAGATGTGAAAATATATAGAATACAAGTTTACTTATAATAAGAATAGAAACAAGAAAGTAACTTATATTAGTGGCCAAAAAAACCCTAAAATAGGTTATTTTTGATGTCTTGGGTCAATAATCCAGGAGAATAAAGAGATTGAGGACGATATCACACATAGAATTATGGTTGGTATATGAAGTAGATATATATAACTGGAATTTTATATGATCACCTCATACCAATGAAACTGAATCAAAAGTTTTATACGTTGTTATAAGACTAGCCATACTTTACAGAGAGCGATAACAGAAGAAAGGATAAAATCCAAAACGAATATATTTAAGGAAATTTGGATGTGGTTTCAATAGGTGATAAAATGAGAAAAAATAGATTTAAGGTAAACCTAATACAACATTAGTTAAGATATGCAATTTAGTTTTAGTGGAAGGTTCTAAAAGGGACAAGGAGAAACCCAAAAAGGCCGATGAAATTAGTGAGAGAAGATATGGTAACATGTGGTTTTATTGACGGTATGGCTCTTGATAGAGTAAAATGACCAAACAAGATTAATATAACTGACTCTAAATAGTTAGAATAAGACTCAGATAATGATAATGATAACGGTGGTGAGATGTGAAAATAAATTCTTAAACCATCGTAATTATTTGTGGCATCCAAATTGCATCTTCTAGCAATATTTAAAGGTGGATACTTTGATTGTTGAAAGTTCATACCTCATAAAAATTACTGAGAAAAAAAAGACCTTAGATTTTGTCTCTAAAGGAGAGGGGTGAAACAATCAATTTATCCTTCAACAGAAAGTAGAAGAGCCAAAGCCAAAAATAAAATTTTAAAGAGTGTATAAGGTTGCAACCTTAAACAATAAATAAAAAACACATCTCCAAATTTTATCATAAGATGTAATTTTGGTGTAAAAAATTATTAAGATGGTATGCGAATCTATTTTCGTCATTAATTATGAAAATTCAAACTAAAAAAAGGTCAAATCAAGTAAATCTATAAACAAATAAAAAAAATTGAAAAAAGACGGTCAAGATAATATGTTGCAAGATATATTATTTATAATATTCAATGTTTTTCATATTTATATATCTTGATGTCAAGATTATCAATTAGAGAATTTTTCAAACATCAAAATAGCCATTGCGAATGAATTTTTGAGGTGCATCTTAATTTTACCTATTAGTGTTGCAATCTTATATATATATTTTTTTCAATTTTAAAAAGTCCTTGAAAACTACATCTTGTAAGAATTTTTTCATAAAAATCCAATAACTAAGTATTAGCTCTATTTTAAAAAAACAAAAATTTCTTTCCCCGAGAGAGAGTGAGAGGGACGAGACACCACAGAGGACAGAGACGCCAGGTAAAGAGATACCCAGGTATCATTTCCTAGAGAGAGAATGCGAGAGAGAGAGAGAAAGAAAGACGAAAATATCATTTTCCATAGAGAAATCCAAATTATCATTCTCTAGAGGGAAAGATTTTATATAAAGTGTCAATTTGTATCGTACAAGTAAAGTGAACCTAAAAAATCTATTAAATTTTTTTATTATTATATTAAAAAATTTTAAATTGATCATCTCCAACTCCACCTCGACATTCATACAGAAAAAAAAAGAAAAGCTTTTAATCTTAAAAAATAGTTCATCTTTTAATACATTATTTATACTATTTATTTTTAATATTTTCGAGTGTTTATAAATATGCTAGATGGTGATCATTTTTGAAACTTTAATTTTCATAATTGTCGGATTTTCGTATGGTCTCAAAGCTTTGCACTTGCAGCACCATAATTGCATTTTCCGCTTAGTTTTGAGGTGAACACCGTATACAAAGATCACGTATAGAACCCAAACAAGAAACCCAAAGAGGGACGGAAATATCATTTTCTAGAGAGAGAAACCCAGATTTTATTATTTTCTAGAGAGAGAAACCCAAATTATCATTTTCCCTGAAAGAGACCCAAACCCGACTCTCATTTCCCATCTGAAGATATAAAACTCCTCAAGTAAGACCAGAGGCCATGGAGCCGTTGAGGAACTGAGACTGAGAGAGCAGAAGCCATAATCTTAGCGATGGCGATCGTTCCGTCCACCTACTTTGAAAACACCATCACCATGATTTCATCATCGGCTAGTTTCAGTGCCCTCTCCAACAAGAGGCCAAGTCTCTCTCCTTCGACTCTCTTTTCTCACCCTTCGATCTTCATTCCGTCCTACTCTACCAAGGTCAGTCTCTCTCTCTCTCTCTCTCTAGATTTTGCATCAGTTACCAATGCCCCATCTTCTGCATGGATACCTCTGAATGTTTCTGGGGTACGTGTCTCTCGCTTTATTTCTATCTCCATCATTCTCTCTGCTCCTATGAAACTGAATCTCCATCTATTTCTTTATGTTCCTATGAAACTGAAATTGGGTTTTTGCTTTCAGATTCATTTTTGAAATCCTTTCTCTTCTCAACCCTTTAAATCTGATGTTTTTTTTTGTTTTCTCTATCTCCCCTTCCCCTCCATTGATACCTTTCAATACTGGAGTTCTCTCTCTATACTTTGAAAATTGATTTATACCTTTCAATACTGGAGCTCTCTCTCCATACCTTGAAAATTGAGAATACTATAGCGTGCTTTACCTTGAAAATTGAGAATACTATAGAGTGCTTTACCTTGAAAATTGAGAATACTATAGAGTGCCTGGAACGTGCATTTTTTTGAGGTTTTCCTGCACGCTCCAGAAGATCAAAATATATGCTCCGAATTGTTTTTTTGGTTCCACAGTTCCTGTTTATGACTTTGGTTTTTGGCGTTTGCACAAAGAATTGTGGGTAATGCTATGGTTGATATCATCAATTTCACTATTCATTGCTCAAATTTCATCTTTTCTCGATTAATATGTCAAGTTTTTTTTTTTTTTTTTAAATTGTGTGAGATGCGTGTATTGGTTGTTCTACAATCAAGTTTTTTTTTATTCTATTTTAATTTGAGAATTTAGCATCCATTCATTGAAGGGAAGATATGGATGTACATAAAATTAGAATTTTGCTAATGCAAGCTTTTAGTTTTTATTTTGATATTCTAGTTGACAAAGATTGGAGATGGAAATGCAGTATTGTGACTCTTTATCGAATCTAAATGGGTTTGTCTTAGTTTACCACAACAGTTGCCTCAATATAGCTTGATACCCAGGCTAGTAGTGTACAATGTCGATAAAAATTTTCATCTCCATCATAACAGGCATTTAGAAACACTGCACTATTTCTATCATGTGTTCTTTGGGTAGTTTAATCATGCTATGGTGTTGTTTTTCATCCCCTTCTCCCTATAACGTTTAACGTTCAATTGTATTTGTCTGTCACTTGTCATCTGTGTCGCATGGGCATGGCACAGGTGTCAATGTGTCAGTGTCTTGTACCATGGAGAAGAGGATTCTGTAACACAGCAATATTATGAAGAACCAGCCAAATCCAACAACATTTTGCTATTATTTCAATTCACGATGAGTAGAAGGAATGATCACTTATACCTTAACTGGCTGAATCCTTTGATATTTCCAAGGTTCCATATATTTTTTCAAAGTTCACATGTGTCTACTCAAAACAAAAAAGAATATCAAATGTCTAAAATGATGTAATCAATGGTTACTAAAAATGAAGAATCCAGAAGAGTTTATGCCAGTATGTGTTTTGGTATGTGTTGGACACAGGTATGGCACCTAACCAAAAGAATCCATGTAACATAGCTTAGCATGATTTGGTTCTTGAGTGTTGGAATTAGGAACACTATATCATGTAGCAAATAATGTTGTGACACATGATTGTTTTCCTCAACTAGGAAGATGCCACCTATGTCTCTCTTAGAGTAGTTTTTAAATGGCTGGATGTTATAGTTTGAAAATTTCTTTTTTATTTTATAGCAGAGCTCATGCTTGTATCATGATTTACTGGTGGATGTGCATACCTATCTGTGCAAGTATCATCTTATGGGGATGTTTGATAAAGGTTCGGGATGGGGGAAGATTTAGTTTTTAGGAGCCTCGTAAGGCTGTGAACGTGTCGATCGGATAATAAGTAACAAATAGTAGTTTTAACACCCTGGTGTTTGGCTTCAACAGTAATAAAGACAGTTTATCAGATGAAGGGTTGGATTGTTGGTGTTTTTTTACTAGTGGGGAAAGTGATATTGGGGAAGAGTTTATGTCCCTTACAAAATAGATATGATAGGTATCTGGATTACTAGGATGTGCCCGATCAGATTTGTCTATTGAAGTTTCTTTGGAGATAGCAACCAATTTACCCCACATTCCTTTTTCGTGGTATGCTTTAGTCCCTCCTAAAATGACTGCTTTTTTGTTGGTTTGCCACCATGAATAATATTTTCAATGGGAACTATTTACAAAAAGAGGGCTCACACTATTTTAATTTTCATGTTCTTCTCTATGTGAAGAGCAAGTCGAAGAGCAGTTTCTGATATATTGTGTGTTTTTGTGGGAGCATGTTTCTAGTCTTGGGGTTTTATCGAGGTCCTGAGTGAATGTGGTGATGGCTCCCAAACTTCTGAGTTTCCTTGGTGATCATGATTTCTGTTTAAAGGGGGGTTATGAGTTTGTGTTCCTTTGTTGCTATTATTTTTGGTGGTTTTTTAAGTATAGACATGGTCATTCTCGAAAAAAGAAACACGAGGAAAGATGAGATATAGTAGGATCACGTGTAGTCAACATTAGTTGATCAGTGGCAGAAGATAAGCGGTATCAGCAAGTGTGACCCAAGTTGAAAGCTGTATCCGTAGAAAACTGAAACTAGTGAGGAGGTGTCATAATATGCATGGAGCCTCTACCCTCACCCTCTATACGGAAGGTGTCTACTTCTGCATTAGTTGTGTCCCTTCTCTAATTAGGCACAAGGAGGCTAATATGGAGACTGGTTTGTTTGCAAGTTCAAATGTCAATCATTATTCTCTTTCATAAACCTCAAGCAGTCATACTCTAATTCCAGTGAGGTATTTGCTCTGGTGTTAGTACAATTACATCATGACGTCTGGGGTGGTTTGAGGAAAACCAAATTAAGAAGAGACCATTTTCTGCTTTTGATAGGTATTAAGAAGAACAGAAGTTGAGTATGTGGGTATGTTACTTACAAATACAATTGTGTGCATTATATGTATTTACATATGTTACATATGTAAAGGCAATACAGATGTTGATTTTATCGGCTCTGCAGCTTCCCCTTTCCCAATCCTGGAGCTTCCACCTCCAACCCATGCAACTATACTCGCCTGGCATAGCGAATTAAAAATGTGATGAGAGTTTCTAATGTTGAAGTGTTTATGCTTGATTAATATGCAAAGAACCTGCAACATAGGAAGAAGTGTTCTTGCTCTGCTTGTGCCGATGAGTAATGATACAGTTATAACATAAATGCAAAAGAATAGACCTTTGGAGAAATGAAGACATGAATGCAAACTTTAACATGCCTAAGGATTGTGGCAGTCGTGACTTGGTTTTTCTATTTCAGTTGCTTTTTGTAAATTAAATAAAAATTTGAAGTGAGATTTTGAAAAAAAAAAAAAAACAATTTTTGAAGTGTAGCTTGCATTATCGTTGTTTATGTGAATGTGCAGCCATGACAAAATGATTACAATTGCATTAGGTTAAAGCATTTGTTACTCCCCTCATCTTTATTCATCTACCACTCTGGCCTTCTAAATGTTTCCCATACCCTAAATCTTTGACATGATTGACTGCACCCTCCCCCTCTCTCTCTCTCTCTCTCTCTCTCTCTCTCTCTCTCTCTCTCTCTCTCTCTCTCTTTCTCTCTCTCTCTCCCCACATTTGTCACTTCTCCCAGGTTGGTTTTCCCGGTAACCCTATAAGAGGAATGCATACTTTCGGACACATTCCCAAATGGCCCTGCGTTGCGGTGGAAAGCCACCATCCCCAACAAATTTCTCACCAAAGTTTCAGCCTTGGAGACAACCTCTCAAGCTCAACCACTAGCCAAGAGGCCGAGGGCCTCCTTCTTGATGCAGTGAAGATGAGCTTCTTCGAGCGCCTCAGCTTGGCTTGGAAAATATTATTTCCAACCATCGTGAAGAAGAGCACCAATGCTAAGATTGCAAAGCAAAGGCTAAAGATGATCCTATTCTCCGATCGATGTGCAGTGAGTGATGAAGCAAAGCGTAAGATAGTTAGCAACATTGTTGGGGCACTGTCTAACTTTGTAGAGATAGAATCTCAAGACAAGGTTCAATTGAGTGTTTCTACTGACCCGGATTTAGGGACAGTTTATTCGGTTACTGTTCCAGTCAGGAGGGTAAAACCAGAATATCAAGATTCTGGGGACAGTTACAGGGGAATAAGCAATATCGAGTTCAAGGATACGGGAGAGAAGTCAGGCTCGGTTGACGTGAGGTTTGATTTCTTTCTCCCTGCCAATGAAGAGTAAGTGATGAAAGCCGTTGAGGAGTTTTGGCTATGTCTGGTTTTCATGCCATCTATGTGACATTGTGAAAAGGTTGGTCTCTCAGGTTTAGGATCATATGGTGTTTTCTCTATACAATTTTAGTTGGGCTGTTTGGAAACATTAATCTCTTGTATATATTGTTGAATGGTTGAGATTTATGCTGTTTATTGGTTATTTGATACGCATGTGCACAACACAGACACACACAAACAAACGCTCTCGCACACATCCCCCCAGGGGCAGGGGGGGTAGGGGGTGGGTGGGTTTGGTTTCATTTTATACTTTCATGTCATGGAGATGATTTGCTATATATCCATTAATGCTACAGTTTTTTTAAGCTGAAGGATGGTTGCTCATTTTCCTGAACTATCCATTAGAAGTGGACTGGGGACCAATCGTGTTAAGTTCTATGGTAGATTGCAGGGATATCCCCCGTTTGTTCCCAATGACTGCCGATGGAGATTAACCTAGTTGGATTGGCAGTCACCCAGTCATAAGGAACACACAGTAGAATACTGTCGTAAAAGATCATTTAAAGTTTTTGAGAAGGATTCAGCAAAAGCTTATTGCAAACCAAGGTTACGTGTTGCCATTTGAGTCGTGCAGTTCTAAGCATGGCCAGCCAAAGATTACGCCACTTTTGGCCAAAAGTTGGCACGATTTGTGATCTCCAATGGCGAACAGATAGCAATCGAATTATAAAAGGACACAGTTAGCATGCGGCCAAGCCCGCACATGTACAAATGTGGGCTTGGCAATAAATATGTTTTTTAAATATGATTTGATCCTAATTTTTAGAAAATATATAATCTTTAACATGGAGATCATGAATATAAAAAATTAAATAAATTTTGAAAATTAGAAATAATAATTATATTAAGAAAACATTTGGATTGATGTAATTGTTTTTTTGATGGACCACATATTTGCATTCATCTTTAAGATGGGTGCTTTATACATTTGAACCGCATATTATACAAATGCGGTCTAGCCCGCATGAAACAATTGTTTATTATAAAATGCGGTGGTTTTACGTTCGCTGCAAAAATCTAACTAGATCTGGTAGTGGGAAGCGAGTGCCAAGAGTTTAAAAATATTTCTTAGAAGTGCATATATATATATATATATATATATATATATATATATATATATATATAGATATATATATATTTATTGGTACTTCTTGGGGCTGATTTGTATGTTGTAATGCCCAAGATTGTGGTAATATAATATCTGACCATTTAATTGTTCTAGGAACAATTGTATGAGATTTTTCTATATTTGTTTGGAATAATATGGTTTGATCTTTTGGATCCATTCGTATAATATTTGGACATAAGGTATTCATAACCTTATAATATATTCTATATACTATGGCCAAATTTTGGGAACCATGTATCATATGGAATCCATGTGTTTTTAAATTAATTGATAATATATCTAATATATGTGGGTCTGTTAAAGAAACTGAAAAATTTGGAAAACAATTGAAATATATCGGTCCACTACAAAGGCTGGATTCAACCATGCCAAGTAGTGAATCTGTGAAATTATAGTGTTTTGTATCTCTTAGGCATACAAGCACAGAGGTGTTTAACCCAAGTCGGGTTAAGGGTTTCACTGCTATTTGAATTAATCTAATGTGTAAATATTTGTATTTATTGTCTATATGTTTTTCAATAACTTTTTTCGATAGTAGTTGGAAGTTTTCTTGGTTCTGAGTGACAGATAAGCTTTCTTCTACTGTTTTGATGGCATAACCCATCTTTAATTTGAATGATCCTTTATTGTAAATGTCAATAATTGGTACTTTGGGAATATTCCAGTTTTGAATATGATCTTCAATATCATTAATTACCCAGATGGAAATATAGAAATAAAATTTCCAAATCAATCACAAGATGACAAAGAGGTTCATAGAAAAGGGAATAAAAATAAAATGATTCCTAACAGAAAATCTTGTTCAACATCTTCTAATGTTATTATACTTCCACATTCTTCTCAATCTATTTCCCATACAAATCCTCAGTCAGAATTTCAATTCTCAAGAACAAGAAGAACACCTGATAATATTGTTCTTCCCACATATACTGAATCCACATATATTCCAGTATCTGCTCCTGAACCCAACCTAGAGGAATTTCAAATATTAACCCTCCAAATAGAAGACAATATAGATGATCAATATTCAGATGAATATATAGCAGCTTATTTAGCAGCTAAAATAAAAAGAAAAAAGAAGAAGATTGATCAGAATTATATCAAACAAGATTATATGTCAGAAGAAAATAAACACATAAGACAATGGTATCATACAAAAGTACCATTACAATTAAGAGAAATATTACAAGCAAAATATAATAAATTTCTTAAAAAAGAAAAAGAAACAGAAGGATATTTTCAATGGTTGATAAGCAATTATCAACATAAACTCCATATCGCTTCATTTGATAAACTCCAAACATTGGAAAAAAAAACCTATCTAAGTACTGATGGTACTACAACTGCTAGTACACATCCACCTGCAAAAAGCATAATACTCAAGGCAGTCATCCCATCAAAGGATGAACCACCACAACCTCAATCAATGTATGATATAATTGCTACTCCATATAAAATCTTACCTAAAGAACTTGGTAAGAAACAGGAATTAATACCTCATATAATAGAACAAAATAATTATACAAATCTATATATGCAATCTTTAGGAAAACAAGCAGAAAGAATAGAAAGATTAGTTTCTACAGAAAAAACCCCAACTATTCCTACTACTATTCCTAAAGGTGTTTTGTTTAAACCTCCTCCAGAATTAAATAAAAACAAATTTCATATCGGAGATAATAATAAATCCATGATGGATCAATTAATAGCAAAGTTATCACAACTTGATAAAAAGGGAATACCTTCTCCCCAAATCAGTATTCCTAAACCAATTACACCTGTTATATCTAGTCCCCTTCTTGAATCTTCAGATAAAGGAAAGGCGAAAATCCCAGAGCATGACACTATGATGCTCCAAGAAATAGAACAAAAAATTGAAGATACAATAGAAAACCAAGAAAATGCTTTCATGGATACTACACCTATTGATTTGAATAGAATAGCCTATGGAAAGAATTGGAAACCAATAACAGCACTGCTAGCAGCAAGAGCAGAAGACCTGCTCTCCAACCTACGCTGTCCTACCTTATCTCATTACAAATGGTATAAAGATATATTTTTCTCAAGATTATTAATAAGAGAAGATTGTCAATTAGATCATTGGAAAGAAAAATTCATATCAGGATTACCATATCTCTTTGCAGAAAAAGTCAAAGAAAGACTGCAAAAGAAAAATAATGGAATAATCATATATTCAGCTTATACCCTAGGGGAACTCTCCGCAGAAATAAGTGCTGAAGGCTTAGCCTTATGCACTGATATGAAGCTCAAAAGACAATTAGATAAACAAAAGATCACTAAAAGAAAAGAGCTTGGTGACTTTTGTGAACAATTTGGATATTACCTTGATAGAAAAAATATGCCAGAAAAATTATATAAAAAAAAGAAAAAATACAAAAAAGACAAAAATAAATCTAAAAATAAAGATTCATATAAAAAGTTCAAAAGAAAATTAATCAATAAAATTTCTCCTAATACTAAGAAGAAAAGAAAATTACCTGTATGCTATAAGTGTGGCAAAGTAGGACATTATAAACACCAATGTAAATTAAAAAAGAAAATAGAGTCATTACATCTAGAAGAAGCAATAAAGGAAAAATTATATAATATAATCAATTATGATTCTTCATCTTCTACTTCTACTGATTCTCATATAGATCAAATCCAAGATGATGATTTGATATGGACAGAGTCATCTGACTCTTCCAATACTTCTGATACAGACTCTTCTATGTCAATACAAGATAATGATTGTAGTTGTCCTATACCTACACATAATGTTCATACATTCACATAAGAAGATAATTTCATATTAGACATTATTGATAAGATTTCTGATCCGAACGAAAAGAGATCTGTCATTACTCAATTTATTTCATTAACAAAAAATAAGGCAAAATCACTTCCCATCAATAAACAATCGGAAGAATATAATTTCGCCTCAATAATGAAAAGAGTAAGTCAACAACATAGTTCTCAACAAAAAGAACCTTCAATTTCTGACCTCAAACAAGAAATCAAAGAAATTAAGAAAGAAGTATCTCAATTAAAAAATAAAATTAGAACTTTGGAATTACAAAACTTATCGCAACCAAATTCAGATACTGATAAAATAGACTTTGATCAATTCATGACATATGAGACAGGCTTCTCACCAGATATTCCAGAATCTTCAGAAGTTCCAGAAGCCAAAACACAAGTAATACCACTTCCCTCTGTTAACCTAATAGACAAAATAATGATTCAAAAATGGTTTGTTCAAATCAAAATAATTGTTGCAAAAGACTATAGTTTTGAAACTTCAGCCCTAATAGATTCAGGAGCTGATCTTAATTGCATAAACGAAGGTTCAGTCCTTTCTAAATATTTTGATAAAACTACCCAAATACTTAATACTGCAGATGGAAGTAAGTTGTTTATCAACTATAAATTATCCAATGCTTCTGTTTGTAATAATAACCAATGTATCAATACACCATTTATAATGGTAAAAAGATTGAGCCAAGCAGTGATACTTGGAGTACCATTCCTTACCCTTTTATATCCTTTATCAATAGACCAAACAGGAATATCGTCAAAATATCAAAATGAACCAATACATTTTGAATTCATCCATAAACCTACGTTAAAGGAAATCAATAATGTGAAAGATCAATTACATAATAAAGAAAAATTTCTTTGTACTCTTAAACAAGAAATTAAATATAAATATATTGAAGAACAAATCAATACTCCTTTAATTGAAGAAAAAATTAAAACAATACAGCAACAAATAGAAACATCTATTTGTAGCGAACATCCTAATGCTTTTTGGGAAAGAAAAAAGCATAGTATTAGTCTTCCTTATGAACAAGGATTTGATGAAAAACAAATACCTACTAAAGCTAGACCAATACAAATGAATACTATTCTATTAGAAATGTGTCGCAAAGAGATTACTGAACTTCAGAATAAAAATTTAATACGACCAAGCTCCTCACCTTGGAGCTGTGCAGCTTTTTACGTAAATAAAAATGCAGAGAAAGAACGAGGAGTTCCTAGACTGGTTATCAATTATAAACCTTTAAGATGGATTAGATATCCTATTCCTAATAAGAAAGATTTATTAGATAGAACCGCTCAAGCTTGTATCTTTTTCAAATTTGATATGAAATCAGGATATTGGCAAATACAAATCCAAGAACAAGATAGATATAAGACGACATTCAATGTACCATTTGGCCAATATGAATGGAATGTAATGCCTTTTGGATTAAAAAATGCTCCATCAGAATTTCAAAAAATAATGAATGATGTTTTTAATGCTTATCACCAATTCATGATAGTCTATATAGATGATGTTTTAATATTCTCTGGCTCCATAGAGCAACATATTAAACATATTAATACCTTTATACAAGCAGCCAAAAATGCTGGATTAGTAGTTTCAGCAGAAAAGATTACTTTATTCCAAACTAATATTAGATTTCTTGGCCATATGACTCATCATGGCACAATAATTCCTATTGATAGATCCATACAATTTGCTGATAAATTCCCTGATCAAATACTGGATAAAAAGGAACTTCAAAGGTTCCTAGGTTGTTTAAATTATGTTAGTGATTTCTATCCTAATCTTGCTATCGATTCCAAGCCTTTATATGATAGACTCAAAAAGAATCCTCCACCATGGACCAATATTCATACCCAAGCAGTACAAGTAATCAAACGAAAGGTAAAGACTTTTGACTGTCTTTCTCTTCCTCATCCCACTGCTTTCAAAATCATAGAATGTGATGCCTCAGATATAGGCTTAGGGGGTATTCTTAAACAAAAAATAGATAATCAAGAACAACTACTTCGATACACTTCCAAAGCTTGGAATTCCACCCAAAAGAATTATTCAATGGTTAAAAAAAAATTATTAGCCATTGTTCATTGTGTTTCTAAATTTCAAAGTGATGTTCTTAATCAACAATTTTTTATACGAACCGACTGCAAAGCAGCCAAAGATATTCTGCAAAAAGATGTCCAAAATTTAGTTTCTAAACAAATATTTGCTCGTTGGCAGGCAATACTTTTTGCCTTTGATTTTACAATTGAACATCTTCACGGGTCTTCCAATTCTTTGCCTGACTTTTTAACCCGTGAATTTTTGCAAGGGGGGCAACACTGACTCAAACGACGAACCGCCCTTATCACTTGCACTGCAATTGTTCGAGGAAAATAAGAATAATAATATTTTACCTTTACCTTCACCTACTAATATGGGTTCTAGAGACACTTCTCGTAGAAATAAACAACCCATGACCAGTAAAATAATACCATATGAAGGGGAACAACCGCCTTTGGCAATCCGTTCACCTTCCCATTCTCCTGTCCATCAAATTACCTATCCGGAAGCTACGGCTTCAAAACCCATATATTCTCCAGCACAAAGCAAATCTGCTTCTCAAACCAATATGCCCACATCTATTTATATTGAAAGAGTCTATCTCATGGATATTACTATCGATGAGAAACATATAAATACTGAGCCCATAAAACTTGTTCCTCTTTATCTGCTCAATCATCTTAACCCTTCCAATGGGGTTAAAACAAGAGAATATTTTGAAGCAATATTGATGGAAACAGGATCCATATCTGTTATCCATTACTACCAACAGAACACAAGG
Source organism: Amborella trichopoda (assembly GCF_054954075.1). Lineage (NCBI taxonomy): Eukaryota > Viridiplantae > Streptophyta > Magnoliopsida > Amborellales > Amborellaceae > Amborella > Amborella trichopoda. The sequence continues at coordinate 4,232,776 of NC_142345.1, forward strand.
ACCATTGCATATTCTAAGGTCCAAATTAAAAATATACTTTCCTATGAAGAGTGGGGTTGCAATCCCGCGCATGGGAAAAAACTTCATAACCCAGATTTTTCATATAAATATTTCAAGTATGCCGAATACATTGAGGCATGGCATAAATTTTTCTATTATCAAAATCCCAATTATACTCATAGCTGGTACATCCAGTTCAGACTACCTGTTTTCGAAAGATTCCCCACCTGGTTTAAAAACTGGTTTTTTGTGTGGGGTTCAACTTCTCAAATTTTACCTCCTGCTTTCCAAACAGTGCAGGAAAAGTTCCAAGAATATAACCAGAGTGATAATACCATAGACATTCACCTATATTTCATGGCCTTATACCAAATACCCTGGATAATGAAATGGGAGTATTCTATCTCCCCTGATACCACCTCTGATTACTCATATATCCCTAGACTTGGTAAGACCATTTCGATTAAGTGGTGGGACATATTCAATATAGACCCATCATCACTAACTCCAAAAAGAATACCTCAGAAAACCCTGAAAAAACCACCAAGCCAGAATACAGCCAATACTTCCTTTGATTTTCCCACATACCTAAGAAATATGCTTCAATCAAACCCTAATGCCTCCAAAGAGACATTAGAAAAACAAATGAAAGAAATATTTGCTGAAGCAAGGAGAAAGCCAGTCTCCTCTGAAGAAACAGTACAATCATCTCCCTTAAATACCAATCAATACCTCAATCTCCTTATAGAAGATCCGGAAGAAGAAACTGATCCCGAAGAAGATGATCCGAATGAATTCAGTCAGAGACCCTGAAGAATATTCCAGAATCAAAATAGTTACTGACAAAAGATTCCAAGATATTATCACCATACATATGACCAGGTGACTATATTATCAGCACAGTCTCCACCGACGCTGTCACTATCTCCACCGACGCTCCACCGACGCAGTCACCTTCATCAACCAACACAAAGCATCAGGAACAGTAATCACCGACACAACACGACAAGCAAAGACTATTCAAGATGCTTTTATTGTAGCCACCATAAAAAAAAAGACAAAAATATTGTAGCCACTTCGTTGCTTTACACTGTAGCCACTTGGCACTATAGCTATTGGCACTGTAGCCCCTTTTCTTTTAGTCTTGTCTTTCTTTTCTTTTTGTCCTTTTTCACCGACATTTGCTTTATCCCTTTTGTCCTCTTCTACCGACACTTGCTTCTCCCCAAAGCAAGCTCATCTATAAAAGGGGACGAACCCCTTTCATTCATGAGGTCTTCCCCCGTCTTCTTTCTCTCTTCTAAAAAACTTAAGGTCATCTATTCCCTCTGTTCCTTCAGCTCTCACCTTTTTCCAGAGGTCTCTCTCTCCTCTGCTCCACTTCCCTCCTTTTCTCTTCAGCTTCTTCTTATCTCAAAGATAGATCTACTCTTCTACCATCCCTCCGAAGTCGTCACAAAGTTTCAGGTAGCACCTTCCCTCTTCTCAGAGTTGTTGTCTTCTTTCCCAGTAACAGGTTTTGCTATAACTCTCTCTCTTTGTTTCAATATCAGCAAGCTATCTTGACCTCATAGCTTCAATATCTTTTCTCTTTCAAAATGTGTGATTGCAATATTACTTCGTTACCTTCATACTGTCCACACTACTGAAAGTTATTCTCCAGTTACTGTATATGCACAAAGTAAGTAGTTTTGATTTCCGTTTTCCTGTTTCTGCTTTCTTGTTCAATAGTTTGTAAAAACAGTAAGTTGTGTGCTACAGAAATACATATGTGAATAAAGTTTGGTATGTTATGAATTATGCAATTTAAGATACTATTCAGTATAAAAGTTGGCGATTTAAATTATGCTCAATGGTTTGTTATAGATATCTCTATTATTCCGCTTATCTGCATATTACTGTTCATCCTAAATTATTACAAGATTTTACATGAATTAATTAAATATAATAGTTTGATATTTACATATCTACTTTAAACATCTTTTAATAAGATTGCTTGTTCAATTATTACTTTAATACAATAAATAGGATCGGACTGTAAGGTGACTGCGTCGATGGAGTGTCGGTGGAGATAGTGACAGCGTCGGTGGAGACTGTGCTGATAATATAGTCACCTGGTCATATGTATGGTGATAATATCTTGGAATCTTTTGTCAGTAACTATTTTGATTCTGGAATATTCTTCAGGGTCTCTGACTGAATTCATTCGGATCATCTTCTTCGGGATCAGTTTCTTCTTCCGGATCTTCTATAAGGAGATTGAGGTATTGATTGGTATTTAAGGGAGATGATTGTACTGTTTCTTCAGAGGAGACTGGCTTTCTCCCTGCTTCAGCAAATATTTCTTTCATCTGTTTTTCTAATGTCTCTTTGGAGGCATTAGGGTTTGATTGAAGCATATTTCTTAGGTATGTGGGAAAATCAAAGGAAGTATTGGCTGTATTCTGGCTTGGTGGTTTTTCCAGGGTTTTCTGAGGTATTCTTTTTGGAGTTAGTGATGATGGGTCTATATTGAATATGTCCCACCACTTAACCGAAATGGTCTTACCAAGTCTAGGGATATATGAGTAATCAGAGGTGGTATCCGGGGAGATAGAATACTCCCATTTCATTATCCAGGGTATTTGGTATAAGGCCATGAAATATAGGTGAATGTCTATGGTATTATCACTCTGGTTATATTCTTGGAACTTTTCCTGCACTGTTTGGAAAGCAGGAGGTAAAATTTGAGAAGTTGAACCCCACACAAAAAACCAGTTTTTAAACCAGGTGGGGAATCTTTCGAAAACAGGTAGTCTGAACTGGATGTACCAGCTATGAGTATAATTGGGATTTTGATAATAGAAAAATTTATGCCATGCCTCAATGTATTCGGCATACTTGAAATATTTATATGAAAAATCTGGGTTATGAAGTTTTTTCCCATGCGCGGGATTGCAACCCACTCTTCATAGGAAAGTATATTTTTAATTTGGACATTAGAATATGCAATGGTCCTTGTGTTCTGTTGGTAGTAATGGATAACAGATATGGATCCTGTTTCCATCAATATTGCTTCAAAATATTCTCTTGTTTTAACCCCATTGGAAGGGTTAAGATGATTGAGCAGATAAAGAGGAGCAAGTTTTATGGGCTCAGTATTTATATGTTTCTCATCGATAGTAATATCCATGAGATAGGCTCTTTCAATATAAACAGATTTGGGCATATTGGTTTGAGAAGCAGATTTGCTTTGTGCTGGAGAATATATGGGTTTTGAAGCCGTAGCTTCCGGATAGGAAGGTGAACGGATTGCCAAAGGCGGTTGTTCCCCTTCATATGGTATTATTTTACTGGTCATGGGTTGTTTATTTCTACGAGAAGTGTCTCTAGAACCCACATTAGTAGGTGAAGGTAAAGGTAAAATATTATTATTCTTATTTTCCTCGAACAATTGCAGTGCAAGTGATAAGGGTTGTTCGTCGTTTTTGAATCATTATTTTGTCTATTAGGTTAACAGAGGGAAGAGGTATTACTTGTGTTTTGGCTTCTGGAACTTCTGAAGATACTGGAATATCTGGTGAGAAGCCTGTCTCATATGTCATGAATTGATCAAAGTCTATTTCATCAGTATCTGAATTTGGTTGAGATAAGTTTTGTAATTCCAAAGTTCTAATTCTATTTTTTAATTGAGATACTTCTTTCTTAATTTCTTTGATTTCTTGTTTGAGGTCAGAAATTGAAGGTTCTTTTTGTTGAGAACTATGTTGTTGACTTACTCTTTTCATTATTGAGGCGAAATTATATTCTTCCGATTGTTTATTGATGGGAAGTGATTTTGCCTTATTTTTTGTTAATGAAATAAATTGAGTAATGACAGATCTCTTTTCGTTTGGATCAGAAATCTTATCAATAATGTCTAATATGAAATTATCTTCTTGTGTGAATGTATGAACATTATGTGTAGGTATAGGACAGCTACAATCATTATCTTGTATTGACATAGAAGAGTCTGTATCAGAAGTATTGGAAGAGTCAGATGACTCGGTCCATATCAGATCATCATCTTGGATTTGATCTATATGAGAATCAGTAGAAGTAGAAGATGAAGAATCATAATTGATTATATTATATAATTTTTCCTTTATTGCTTCTTCTAGAAGTAATGACTCTATTTTCTTTTTTAATTTACATTGGTGTTTATAATGTCCTACTTTGCCACACTTATAGCATACAGGTAATTTTCTTTTCTTCTTAGTATTAGGAGAAATTTTATTGATTAATTTTCTTTTGAACTTTTTATATGAATCTTTATTTTTAGATTTATTTTTGTCTTTTTTGCATTTTTTCTTTTTCTTATACAATTTTTCTGGCATATTTTTTCTATCAAGGTAATATCCAAATTGTTCACAAAAGTCACCAAGCTCTTTTCTTTTAGTGATCTTTTGTTTTATATATATATATATATATATATATATATATATATATGGAAAAGGTTTATATAAGTATCCAACCTTATAATATAGAACTACGGATGTACCTCAAAAATCCATCGAAAAAGGTAGTTTTAATGTTGAAAGACCTTTTGATTGATCATTTCGACATCGAAATGTATGACCATGAAAAATAAAAATATTTTTAAGTCTTAAAAATAGTACATTTTACAACATATTATCTACACTGTCCATTTTCAAGATTTTCATATGTTTATAGATCTCCTTGATTTTAACCATTTTTGAAATTTAAAATTTTATAATTAGAGATAAAAATAGATTTTGAGATCATCCTAAAAACATTTTACATCAAAATTATATACCATGATAAAATTTGAATGTGCACCTTACCTCTACAACTGCGGATGCATCCATATGCCAACTGCACCCAATATATATATATATATATATATATATATATATATATATATATATATATATATATATATATATATATATATATATATATATATATATGTATATATATATATATATATATATATATATATATGTATATATATATATATATATAGATATATATATATAGAAATTTTTCCCAACTCCTATAGGCGAAAATGAACAGTGATTTTTCATACTCTCATCACCGTTCAAAGTTCATCGCAAGGTCACGATTGTCTGGTAGTGTTTTATTTTTTATTTTTTTTCTACATATCGGAATGATCTGAAATTTAGAGCGTGTGTACATCTTAGTGAGGTGCACCTAATAAAAATATAAAAAAATAATTCGCTAAAATAAATTGACCAAAATACCCCCAAAAATTTTTGGGGGTGTTTTGGTCCATGTTTTTCATGTAAAATATTTTTTTGATATTTTTCGAGAATTTTTATTTTTTTTATGAATACATGCTCCAAATTTTAGGTCATTCCGATTTGTAGAAAAAAAAATGAAAAATAAAATACTAACAGACGATCGTGATCGTGCGATGAACTTTGAACGGTGATGAGGGTAGGCAAAATCACTGTTCATTTTCGCCTATAAGCGTTTTGTAGTATTATATATATATATATATATATATATATATATATATATATATATATATATGAAAAAATCTTAAAAATGCCTATAGGCAAATTGCTATAGTGTTTCGCCTCCGGTTTTGCCTAAAAACCACCACGGACCTATGGGCGGTTCCTCTATATTTTTTGCATCGCGTGAAAAAATCCCATCATGGACATGTTATGTCTGTGACGGTCTTTAATTCATGCCGTCCAAAAAAATCAGATAATGCCTAGCCTATGGGCGAAAACACTATTCATTTTTCCCCATAGGCGTTTTGCAGTCTCTTCCCCATATATATATATATATATATATATATATATATATATATATATATATATATATATATATATATATATATATATATATATATATATATATATATATATATATATATATATATATATATCGTGATCATGCGATGAACTTTGGACGGTGATGAGGATAGGCGAAATCGCTGTTCATTTTCGCCTATATATATATATATATATATATATATGGAAAAGTCTTAAAAATGCCTATAGGCAAATTGCTACATTGTTTCGCTCTGGTTTTGCTTAAAAACCACCACGGACCTATGGGTGGTTTCCCTATATTTTTTGCATCAAATTTGTGTGAAAAAATCCCATCATGGGCATGTTATGTCTGTGACAGTCTTTAATTCATGCGGTCCAAAAAAATCAGACAATGCCGAGCCTATGAGCGAAAACACTGTTCATTTTTCCCCATAGGCGTTTTGCAGTCTCTTCCTATATATATATATATATATATAGATCCTGTGAGTCAATGGACTCACAAGTAAAAATGAGCCCAACAACCCAGATTGAATCTGGGCCGATCTGACGATCACGGATGCCTGATAGTGTTTGAATTTTAATTTTTTTTATATACAAATTCAAATCACTTGAAATTTTAGGCGTGTGTTCATCAAAAATAGGTGAATCTTCGAAAAATGTCAAAAAACTATTTTACATGAAAACAATTGATCAAAATACCCCCATAAAGTTTTGGGGGTATTTTGGTCAATTTTGTTTTTGCTGATTATTTGTTTTATATTTTTATTAGGTGCGACATGATGAGAAGAACACACATCTAAAATTTCAAGTGATTTTGATTTGTAAAAAAAAAAAATTAAACACTACTGGACATCCATGATCGTCAGATCGGCCTAGATTCAATCTAGACCATTGGACTCATTTTTTCTTGTGTGCCCATTGGCTCACAGGATCATTTTCTTTTATATATATATATATATTGGTCTTGTCCAAATAGCCGTTGAACCACTAACAAGGATATGGTTAAATAACTCTGTTTTGCTTAAGGGATAATAAACATAGAAGATTTACCGATTCTTTATTAGGAATTGTCGAGTCAACCATTTGCAATGGACATATATATTTTAACCGGTTTTCAGATTTTTCTGTAACCTTATCGGATCCTAATTTATTAAAATTTCTAACTTTAAACCTTAAAACTCAAGGTTTTGATATGGACCCTGGATCTCAAAACTTAGCTTTTGTTTATAGCAACAAAACTTAGCTTTTGTTTATAGCATTTGTTATAAGGTAATGAACACTCTGTGCCCTAATATTAGGCAAATGGATACTAAAGGACAAACTCTTTTTCTATAGTGGTATACTATTGTCACAGATCATGTTTCCATGAGTATGGCTTCATACCATTCTCTACATTTTTCTCCCATATTGGGATGAAGATGATTTCGTAAATATATTGTTGCTATTTAGGTAGGGTCTTTTCCATGTGATTATTCTCAACAATTATGAGTAGTATATATGTTGTTTCCAAAAACTAAGTTCTATTAACACTCGGGTTATTAGTGCTTAAAGGGGATTTTTTGGGAGATATCTCAATCTATTGCTTTCTTATTAAAGCTCTTGGAGTTGATGGTGAAGCCAGGCCTTTTCCTGAGACAAGAACTATATTCGTTGGATGATTATGCGGAGCTAGGCTTTTACCCGGGTTGAGAACTATATCCATCGGATGATTTTGCCTTTTTTTGTCCTCCCTATAAAAATTCTAGGGTAAAAAAGTCAGGGAGATGGTTATTTTTACCATTAATGTGTTCAATTGTAAATTCAAACGATGAAATGTTACCTTGCCATCGGACAAAATTTTGTTTTGAGACGATATTTTTTACGTCTTTTTTAAGAATATCTTTGGCTGCCTTACAATCAGTACGAATAAGAAACTTTTGGTTTAGTAAGTCACTTTGGAATTTAGTCACACAGTGAACGATAGCCAATATTTATTTTTTAACCGTGGAATAGTTCTGTTGGGCAGGATTCCAGGTTTTGGAAATAAAAAGCACCAAATGTTCTTGCTCTTGAAATTTTTGTTTGAGTATGCCACCTAGTCCTTGTTCTGAAGCATCAATTTCAACAATTTTAAACGTTGTAGGATTATATAATGCTAAGCAAGACCGTTCTTTAACTTTCAATTTTAATTTTTTGACCGCCATGATATGCTCGTTAGTCCAATCAGAAGGGTTCTTTTTTAACTTTTGAAACAAAGGCTTAGCATCTAAAGCAATGTTTTTATAAAAATCAGTGATATAATTCAGGCAACCGAGAAATCGTTGAAGTTCGGTTTTGTCTTTAATAATATCTGAGAATTTTGATGCAAATTCAATCGTCATATCAATAGGGATTATTCTCCCTTGATAAACATTATGTCCAAGAAACCTTATTTTTGTTTTAAAAATATTTATCTTTTTTGCTGATACAACTAACCCAACATTTTTAACAGCTTCAAAAAATGTGTTTAGATGTTTCCAGTGTTGATCTATAGTTTCATAATAAATAAGACTATCATCAATGTATACAATCATAAATCTGGTATAAGGATTAAATATGTCATTCATGATGTTTTGAAATTCAGAAGGAGCATTTTTTAAACCAAAAGGCATAACATTCCATTCATAATGTCCGAAAGGAACATTGAAGGCGGTTTTATATTTGTCCTTTTATATTATTTGTACTTGCCAATATCCAGATTTTAAATCAAATTTTGATAATATGCAGGCATTAACCAATCTATCTAAGATGTCTCTTTTGTTTGGAATGAGATATCGAATCCATCTTAAAACCTTATTTAAAGGTTTGTAGTTTATAACCTGACTAGGAGCTTCTCTTTCTATTTCAGAATCCTTTTCAACATAAAAAGTTGAACAGCTCCAGGGTGAGGAACTTTTTTTGATAAGCCTTTTATCAAGCAAATCTTATATTTCAGTTTTGCAAATTTCAAGGAGCCAACTATGAATAGGCCTACCTTTTGTAGGAATTTTTTGCTCATCAAACCCTAGTTCGTAAAGAAGTTCAACAATATGTTGTTTTCTATTCCAAAAGGCATTAGGGATATCAAAACATATTTCTTTTTCGAGAATAGTTTTGAAACTATTAATTTTACTTTGTATTTGAGGATATAGTATTTTTTCCCCTATGGTTTTAAATTTGATTTCTTCTTTAAGATGAAAAAGAATTTTTTCCTTGGTAGAGATTTTATCTTTGATATTATTTATTTCATGAGCTCTGGGTTTATCTATGAAAGTAAACTTTACCTCATGTCCTTCTATGTTAGCTTCAATAGCAGTATTATCAATTTTTATAGGGTAAAGCATATTTAGGAATCGAGTTCCAAGAATAACCAGTTGACTTAATCCTTAACACGGATAAAAAGAAATTTGAAGCAAGTGTCGTTATTGCAAACAACTGCATTTGAAAGCTTGTAGTTTATTATCATCTTACTTCCATCAGCGGTATTTAGAACCTGTGTAGTTTTACTAAAATATTTTGATGGGACTAAGCCCTCATTTATACAGTTCAAATGAGCTCCTGAATCAATAAGGGTTGTGGTTTGGAAAGTATATTAACTTTGGACAACGATTTTGACGATAGTAAACCATCTTTGAGTTATGACTTTGTCCAACATATTAATATATTCACAGTTTTGAATTTTCTCTAACATATTATATTTGGTCGAGTTTTCGGGGTCATCATTTTCCAGAACCCTTGGCATAGTGTCTTCAATTTCAGGAGGCAGAAGAAAGATTATGGCTATAATCTTTTATCAAGTTACTGAATTCTTCTTCAATATTTTCCTCATTGTTACATTCGTTTTTGAAAGTAGTATCAACCATTTCTAAGATTTGTACTCTATTTTTGAAATTTATTAGTTCATTACGAACTTCATTTATTTCACCTTTTAGCTCAGGAATCGAAGGTTCCCTATTAGTTTGAGTTTTGTTTTGAACTCTTTTAAGAATGTCGTGAAAACTATAATATTCTCTTGAAGGTATGAGAGAAGGTTTAGTAGTTGTGGGTCTAGAAAGCTTTTTAACCATGTTGATATATTGCATCTCATTAGCCAAATTGATAAAATCATAGAACTAATTTTATCAATCAGTTCTATGATAAGATTTTTTTCTTTTATCAAAGTATTTATATTTAAACCATTCATATCAATGATGGCTTTTAAAAATTTATATTGGCAGTTATCTTCAGGAGCATTCTCGGAGTTTAGAATCAGAATCCGAGCTAGTGAAGATCAAATCCTCGTCATTAATTTCTCCAATTAATATTTCATTATCAGAGTTAGATGATTCGTCGGAGTCATCTCTTTTTATTAATAGAATATCAAATAATTGTTTTTTGATATCTAGGTCTAATTCTAGTGCATTAATTTTCTTTTTAACTCTGCATTTATTTTTGTAATTACCCACCTTTCCGCAGTTGTAGCAAACTGATATCTTTCTTTTTCCCCTTTGTTTGAAAAAGTGATCTTGTAAAAAAAATTTGGGAAAAATATTTTTCTTTTCATGTGAATGTCTAGATTTTGATTTCCGTAAATTTTTGTATTTTTCTTTGTGAGTAAGTTTAGAAGTGGGTAAAGTATTATACCCAAATTGTTCACGGAAATCTCCAAGCTCTTTTTTCCCTGTCATTCTCTGTTTTTCTAATTGTCTTCGCAGTTTTAGGTCTGTGCATAAGGCAAGTCCTTCAGTGTAGATTTCCGCTGATAGTTCACCAAAGGTATAAAAGGAATAGGAAATCATTCCACCATGTTTATTTTTAAGTCTTGTTTTAACCTTTTCAGCAAAAAGATGGGGAAGTCCAACTATAAATTTTTCTTTCTAGTGATCAGTCTTACTATCGTCTTTAGATAATAATCGGGAATAAAAAATATCTTTATACCATTTAAAGTGAGAGAGAATTGGATAACGTAAATTTGAAAACAGGTCATCAGATCTAGCTGATAAGAGAGTCGTACTTCCCATGAAGTGGAGTGTGATTGTATAGATTAATGTATTTACTGCATCTCATTCATCAACTATATTTTCTTGGACCTGTCCAGGTCTGATTTCAGTTTTAATAATCCATTGCTTGGTAGCATTTAAGATTTGATCATTTGCAGCTTCATATATATGAAAGTCCCACCATCCTCTAAGCCATCCTGTAAATCGCATATGATAGCTTTGGCAATTTCATGATTCTTATTTCTACTTGCTTTGCAAGCGGTGGCATACATTGTCATGTGTTTCATAAGGTTAAGAATCTGATTTTCAGACATGCCATCTATATTCTAATTTACTATAGATTTTCCTGAATAGGACACAGAACTAGCAATAAGGTCTTCTTCTATTTGAAGATCTACATGAGTAGGTCTAGGATAATATATTCTAGTTAGAGCAACATGCCTGGTTTTCCTCCCATAATCTATTTTGCTAATATCTAAGCTCTCAGTTTTAAAAGCTTTTTTTATTTCAGATACATCTTGACTTATATACTTTGGATCTTCTTGAAGAACTTGCAGTTCACCAACTATTAATTTTCCCTTATCATCAATATTCCATTTTGCAAGCCTTTTAATTAGCTCATCTACCAATTCTCTATTATCTTCTTTCTTCTTGATCCCTTGTAGGCTGAATTTTCTTGTTTCTATACTTGGTGGTGGTTTGAATAAAACTTCTTCCTTATCCTTTTCTACATTTTTCTCTAGTCGTGGAGGTTTCCAGTTATTTAACACAGTTTCAATTCTTGTAGTTTGTTTTCCTATTGATTGTAGGAAGAGATTTGTGTAATTATTATGTTCTATAATGTGTGGTATTCCATCAAGTTTGGCCATTTGGTTTTTTGACGCTTTAGGTCCCAACTTAAAAGGTGAAGCTTTTATTTCATGTTTTTCTCCTTTTAAGTGTAAACCTGATTCAGGGGGATGGATAGATTCTATTTTTTCACCTTTGATTGCATGAAAGGTTTGGAAGGCATTTTGAGCCATATTTATTTTAAATTCAGGAAGTTTGATCCCTTCTTTTTTAATGATGTATTTAAGCCATTTAAAGAATTTTACATTTCTTCTGTTCTATGTCATAAATTTATTAAATTTTATATGAAAAGTGTTTCTTAGTTCTTCTTTAAATTCTTGAAAAAGATATTCTCTTATATGCTTATTTTCGTCTGAGAGGAAATCTTCACTAATCCATTTTTTATCAATGATAAATTTGTCTATTTTTTGGATTGTTAATATTTCGAAATCAAATTCAGATAGGGTTAGTTCTTCAAGTTCAGTTGGGGAAGAACCGGGAGTGTCAATCTTATATATTTGATGGTGGACTTGATTTGGAGCCTTTCTAAGTCCTTCAAGAACTATTCTCTCATTATGGGCCTTTTCATAATCAGATTGAGGAATAGAGGAGGTTGAGGTCCTAGGTGGATTTCTAGGAAGTGTATTTGCAATATTGAGCCTAGTCCTTTTAGAAGATGAGAATTGTATTTCTATCTTTGTTTAGGTTCTCTATTTTCAGGGATCTTGGTCTGAGTCTTAGACTGGAGAGACCATTTTTCTAGTAATTTAATCTATTTCCAAGACACAAACTTTGGTATGACTAAATTAGATTTATTCATATTAGTCTGAAAGAAAATAGTATATCCCTTAGTATTCATTTGCCTAGCATTAGGGCACAGAGCTATTACTTTATAACAGATCCTATAAACAAAAGCTAAGTTTTGAGATCCAGGGTCCATATCAAAACCTTGTGTTTTAAGGTTTAAAGTTAGAACTTTTAATAGATTAGGATCCGATAAGGCTAGAAAAAAATTTGGAAAGCATTTAAAATACATAGGTCCATTGCAAAGGGTTGACTCGACAATTCCTAGTAAAGAATTGGGAAATCTTGTATGTCTGTTATCCCTTAAGAGAAGCAAAATAGAGTTATTTAACCCTGTCCTTGTTAGGGATTTAACGGCTATTTGGACAAGACCAATATGCAGGTAGTTGAAGTCTTTCTTTTTGTATTTTTCAACAATCCTTGATGATAGAAGTTGGAAATTATCTTGAGTTTCCATGACATAAATAGTTTTCTTAATAATTTTAATTGAAAAACTCATTCTAAAATAAAAAGTCTTTTTTTATAAACATCTGTTATAGGTACTTTTGGGATGTGCCAATTTTGGATTTGCTTTTCAATATTATCGATAATAATTTCTTCTTTATTATTAACACGTAGTGTACTGGTAGAAGCAGTTATATTCGATAATGAACTATATATATATATATATATATATATATATATACACACACACACACACACACACACACATACACACTTATGGGATGGTATACAATGAGACCATTTACCTTTGATACAAGGTGATCACAATTCCTTATAACCATTTGATGTGAAATTTGATAGCCTGGATGTATCACAAAGTTCGAAAAAAAAAAAATTTGAAGTTTGAGCTCAGTCAATTCAATAATTGCAACCACCCAATTTCACATCCAATAGTCAAGATTAACGTGAACACCTTGTATAAAAGTAAATAATCTCATTATATACTTTTCTATATGGGAAAGCCTTATGCAACACCTATAGGCAAAAATGAACAGTATTTTTGCTTATAAGCTCATTTTGTGTAAACGATGAGAAAAAATCAACTGCTAAGGATATAGTATGTCTGTTGCGGCCTATTTTTCACGTTAAACCGCAACATACATATTATGTCTATTGCAGGGGGCAAAATACTATTCATGTCGCCTATAAGAGTTGGAAAGTGTTTCACACACACACATATATATATGGAAAAAACTTAAAAACGTCTATAGGCGAAGTGCTACAGTATTTCGCCACCGCCATGGACCCACAACAGTTTATTGAATGGACCCACAACGAATGACACACCTTCTGTTGCGGTTCCACATGAATTTTTGACCGTCACGAACATGTTAGGTCCGTAGTAGTCAAAAAACGCACGCTGTCCGATTTTTTCGGACGGTCATGAGCCTATGGGCGAAAACACTGTTCATTTTGGTCCACAAGTGTTGCGTAGTCTATTCCTATATAGGTGTAGGTGCTCACCCTATAAAGCATTTTATAATTGTACTTAACAAATTTTGGACACTTATATTATAATACAATATTTCTTGATTATAAATTTTATTTTATAATATTGAAATTATTAAGATTTATTAATCAAAATTTGAAAAATGTGAGCTTTTAAAGTTATTTCATAAAACAAAATTGTTTCGGTTAAATTTTCAAGAATAAACCTTTTATATTAACCTCTAGCCTTTTAATAAATATTGATAAATAAACTGGATTTGAAATTTATCTAAATTGAATAATATATTTTTTACTATGCAATTCAAATTATTTTCATAGTATGTAGTTTTTTGAAAAGATTATCAAATCAATGATATATTTTTTAAAATTGATAAAAGGCTATATTGCCCTTTGGTTATGAGATGCTCGTATTTTTTAAAAAATACAAAAATTGATTGTAGGACACATAGGCATATTACTTCAATAAATACCATAACAATAAGGAGTAATGATCCTATAGGACCTTCCCCCACCCATGTTTATAGGACCCTAAAGGATCACTATTAAAGTTGACATGGATCTCTAAAAAAGTTATCACATGGGTGTGATACTTGACTTTTCTATAGATATGTACCAAATTTAATGGGGATCCTTTGATGTCATACACACATGAGTGGGTGAGGGTCCTATAGGATCATTTCTCAACAATAAATACCATAAACACTTTTTTTGGTGACCGATGGAACAAATTATATGTTAAGGACTTACGAAGGGGCAGTTTTTCAGTAGAAAGTTTAGAGATATATCACAAGGGTGCGGTTTGTACAGAGCCTAGGCTCTAAACAATCAAATTAGAGCCTACTTTCAAAATAGCGTCGAGAAATGTGGTTTCACTACTGGGAATCTTTGTGACAGCCTTAAAACATATCTTCATATTTATTTATAAAGTTTAAAGTTTTAAAAATAATGTAGATCGACAGATTTATGAAAATCTTGAAAATTGACAGTCCAAAAATGCGTTACAAAATGTACTATTTACAAAACTTCAAATCCATTTTTTTATCATGTCCATCCATTTTGATGTTGAGATGATCATTTTGAAGATATTTAACCATCAAAATGACATCTTCTAATAAAACTTTTGAGATAGGTTCAAATTTGATTGTTTAGAGCCTCGGCTCTATATAAACTTTTTCCATATTATTATAAAAGTATATTTAAAAATAGAAGTAAAATTTTAAATTTTTAAAAGCGTATACCTCAGGGATTATAGAATCTCTAATTTTTGTTATTTCATGATGCATAATAATGTTGTGGAACTCTTTTTCACTATCCTACCTTATCCTTCTGAAAAAGTATATAATGAGATCATTTACCTTTGGTATAATGTAATCATAATTAATCTTGACTATTGATCGTAAAATTGGGAGTTGTATTTATTTTATTGTCTAAGTTTAAAATTAAAAAAAAAATTTCTCAAATTTTGAGACGCACTCAAGCTATCAAATATTATATCGGATGGTTGTAACTTGTAAGTAATTGTGTTCTTTATGTAGCAAAAGTAAACGGTCTTATTATATACAATCCCTTCTCTTTTTTGTATTAACTTGTTTTTTTCATTTTACCAAACCTCCATCCAAACCTAAGTACCAAACATCTAAATGCTTTTTATGATTGCCACATGGTCCCAAACCATTTTATAAATGCCATGTGGTCCCAAACCAATGACATATATGTGAGCTTCTAAAACATTCCAGAACGTAGCAGACAACTATGAGCTGAAAGTGAAGCCTTAAAAGAGTGTTCTAGCGGACAACAATGAGCTTAAAGCGAAGCCTTAAAAGAGTGTACTTTATAGGGGTGGCAATGGATCTGACGGGTATATCCGACCGGATCTAGGCATGTCTAAATTTTGGGCTTGAATACTATTTAGGTTTAGGTTCGAATTTGGATCTGGGTTCAGGTCAGGATTCAATCGGGCCCGACTCGTACCTATAGTCATAGGGTATATGGTGGTATTTATGTTTTTAGGTGCTAACGAGGTGTTCATATTATCACAATATTTACAACATTTACAGTATTATTGATAAAAAAACTCATAGTCATATAATATAGTGATAGGGTGGCAATGGATCTGACCATACTCAACCTAACGGGTAAACCCAATACCCAACGGATCTGAAGATGAGTGCAAATTTTGGACCTAAATACTATTTGGGTCCAGGTCCGGATCCAGCAGGATGCGACCCGTTGCCACCCCTATTTACCTGTGATCTGCATCTTTCTAAAAGCGACTTCCTTCAATGCCCACTCGGTTTTGCTGTACATTTTCAAAGTCTTGAAGATGCTTTTCAAAGTCGTTTCCCCCTTAAGACGCGTCCAGAATGGATGGAGTACCATGTGTCCGTTATGTAAACTCCACCTCTCCATTTCTAACGCCAGCTCTCCATTTCTTTCTCCAAAGAACCAGTAGACCAAGTGCAGGAAATTTGCAGAGTCTTTAATGGTGTCCTCAATGGCCACATTTCCTCTTCTTCTTTATTTCCTTGTTCCATTGTTTCTTATTGTTTCTCTCTCTTCAGCACAATCCTCCTCTCTCCAAAGCACAGGCATGGCTTCACCAACTCGAATTCTAAGCATGCCTTCTCCTTCTACTTACCCATTCAGAAGAATAAGCTTGGGTTCTTCTCTTTCTACAACCCCAACTGGTAATAATCATAGTTACTGGCTCTCCCCTTCTGGTACCTTTGCTTTTGGTTTCTACCCTGTCAGCAAGCCCCAACACTTCATGGTAGGAGTTTGGATGCCTAGAACCCCTGAAAAAACACTGATTTGGACTGCAAATAGAGATGATCCTCCTCTTCTCAATGGAACCTCCATCATTCTAACCGGTAATGGTAAACTCTTACTGAGAAACAGAGGAATCCAAGAAAGATCCATCACAAACAATTCAATTTCAGTAACTTCAGCTGCCTTTTTCGATAATGGCAACTTTGTTCTTTACAGTTATACCAAGGTTGTATGGCAGAGCTTTGATGTACCAACCGATACTATCGTGAGCGGCCAAAGGCTATTAAATGGCTATGAGCTCCTCTCTTCTTACTCTGATACCATCTTCTCCTCTGGTAAGTTCAGGCTCAAAATGCAAGAAGATGGTAATCTTGTGCTTTACCCGATAAACACCACTGATACAGCTGATAATTCTTACTGGTCCACTGCAACCAATGGCCAAGGTAACAGTTTAACACTGAATTTAGACCCAGATGGTCGCTTATATCTCATGAATTCTTCTGGTTACTTTGCAAGAAACTTCTCAGAAAGCAAAGATTCAAGCTTTATGTATAGGATGACATTAAGTTCTGAGGGTAAGCTTGAATTATATTCTCATGGCCCTGAAAAAGATGGTAGCCTGACTTCCTCTATCATTTGGGCAGCTATTGGAGCGCCTTGTGATGTGAAGGGGATATGTGGGGTTAATAGCTACTGTATTTTGAAGGAATTGAAATACCCAACCTGTAGATGTGCTCCTGGTTTTAGTGCGCCTGGCCCTGAGAGAACATTTCTCGACTGCGCAAGGAGCTTCAAAGATGGGGAATGCGAAGATGGAAAACTTAATTTCACCATCCAATCTATTGAAAACATCATATGGGAAGGCCCTGAATACACTAATGGCTTTGTGACTGAAGATGATTGCAAAGAAACTTGTCTTGAGGAATGCACATGCATGGCCGCTTTCTTTGATGCTCAAAAGTGTGCTATAATGAAATCCTCTTTGAGATATGGAAGAAGAACTTCTGGTTCAATGAAGGCTTTCTTCAAGGTTCCACACAATGTGACCACTAATGGTTCATCCAATATTTCGCCTAAAAACCCTCCTCATCCTCCTTATTTTTCAGGAAACTCAAATGGTTCAGTTATAGGGGGAAATCTAGGTGGGCCTTTTAATAAGTGGTTCCCCATTAGCTTGGTGCTTGGAAGTGCTCTTGTGTTGTCTTTAGCATTCTCTGGTTTTCTTGCCTACCGAACAAGAATGGGATGGCACTACAGGCTTTCGAGTAACCATTCTCTTAAAAACATAGTGAATTTGAGATCTTTTGCTTATGGTGAGCTTTATGAAGCCACTAGGGGCTTTGCAGAAGAACTAGGAAAAGGCTCATTTGGGACAGTATTCAAAGGGAGTTTATGTAACAATGATGAAGTTGCAGTAAAGAAGTTGGATAAACTCGGAGAAGAAGGAGAGAAGGAGTTTCGAACCGAGATGAATGTGATCGGTCGAACCCATCACAGAAACCTGGTTCATTTGCTTGGCTTTTGTGATGAGGGTTCTCACAGGCTCTTAGTCTACAAGTTCATGAGAAATGGATCTCTTGCAGAGCTCTTATTTAACGGAGAAAACCAACCCAATTGGGAGGATAGAGTGAAGATGGCTCTTGACATAGCTCGAGGACTCTTATACTTGCACGAAGAGTGTGACACCCAGATAATACATTGTGATATAAAGCCTCAAAATATACTCTTGGATGAGTTTCAAACGGCTAGGATATCAGATTTTGGGTTGGCAAAGCGGTTGAAGCCTGATCAAACGAGGACATTAACGGGTGCTCGAGGAACCAGAGGGTATGTGGCCCCAGAATGGCACAGGAATGTTCCTGTCACTGCTAAGGTGGACGTGTATAGCTATGGTGCAATGCTACTGGAAATCATTTGTTGCAGAAAAAGCTTGATGGTGGATGCCCCTGAAGATGAGATAATACTTTCAGATTGGGTTTACAAATGCGTTCAAGATGGTTGCTTGGAGAAACTGATAGCTCCTGAAGAATTGGAGGTTCAAGAGGAGACGAAGAGACTGGAAAGGATGGTCATGGTGGGGCTATGGTGTATTCAGGAAGAACCTGCATTGAGGCCATCCATGAAGAAGGTGGTCTTGATTTTAGAGGGCACAGTGGAGGTGCATGTTCCTCCTGACCCTTGGCCCCATTCGGGCCAATCTATAACCTCATGAATTTTAGGTGCAGAGGTGATGGATAGAAATTTGAGGGAAAAGCACCACTATGTTTCATGGTACACAATAAGGGTGTTCGTCCTAATTTCATGACGAATGGTAGAGATCGATTGTGGTTAGCTGTAACTAATGAATTCCATGTTCCATGTTAGTTATAGGGTTAGGTTAGGATGCTCACACTATAGAATATTTTATAATTATATTCAATAAATTTTGGACGTTTATATATCTTAGTTTTATACATTAAATATTTTTTTAATAAGGGTATTTTTTACCATTAAAAGGGGTGTCATATCATCTGTATGGGATGTGATGTAACCTATATGAATTAAATAAATGATATTTAATATTTTATGTGGATGATATAACACCCTTCTTATCAAATTTGTTTGAATACAATTATAAAATGCTTTATAACATAAGCACCTTAATATAACCCTTATTTATATCCACAATTTGTGATCGGAATAGATGGTAGATGTTCTTGTAGTGGATTTCATAGTACCAAAAAATGGTGTATGGTATAGTTCCTCATGTTTTTATGGTCTCTTTGTAAGCTTCTCATTGAATGGCTTTTGAAAAATCCAGGCTTAATTGTTGAAAGTTTGATGATGATGATGATGAGGCCAAAACGACATGAACCTGACCCTCCGAGTCCATTTTATAGGTTTGGACCCAGACCCGAGTCAGATCGGCCCGCCCCGTTTGACAGCCTTAGTCCACGTTTTAATGCAGTAGCACGTGTTTGCATATAGTGGGCTGAAACTATAAAGTTTCCGCCAAAGTTTCGTTGCTGCATAGAGAGATACCTAAAAAATGGTCATGTGAAAGCATAATCATACATAATATGTCATGACAAAGACCTAATAAAAATTATTTTTTAGATTTCAAGATACGCTTTAATTCATAAAAATGAGCATTTAAAAATGGAAATACCAAAATTTTAAAACCATTCGATAAATTAATTTTAGTTGAGGGAGCAAATACCCACTGTAGCACCTTTGTGAGTTTTCTTTTGAGGATGAGGTTTATATAAGGCCTATGGGTTTTATGAAAACAAAATATAGCCTCACTTCAAATTCTCCATAAAGTACTTTCAACAAAGAAAATCTCTATGGTTCTAAAATCAATTTCCAACACCAAGAATAAAATTTGAAACTAAAAAAATGGTAAAGAACTTGTAGATCTATGAATACTTATTTTTTGTTACAATATATATTATTTTTTTAGCTTGAAATCCTAATTTTTTTAATAAGTCGAGATCATCGATTTAAAGGCTTCCAATCCTTGCTCTCTCTCTCCTTAATCCCACATGCTACACCCTCCTTTGCTCTATCTTTCTCATCCCAAATGCCAAGCCGTCATGTCTCTCTTCCTCAAGTCAATGTTCTGTCTGTTTTTTTTTTCCTCCTAATTCTCACCCCATTAGCAGGCCTGTGAAGGTAACCTTCCATTATTCTCCCCTAAAATTTTCTAGGGTTTTCATTATAAAGGCCATGAATTCTATCAAACCAAACCATAAGAGGGAGAAAAACCCATCAAAAATCGAAGAAAAAAAAGACACACTGGTTCAATACGTAGTTTTGAGTAGAGATCTCATTAATAATTCACAAGGCCTATATATATATAACATTTCCCCTCATTCTTTGACGTACGCACTCTTCCTATATAATCCTTCTCTTATTTTGTCTTTTTATATTGGGTCCTCTGATTTCTTTCAAATGATGTTTAACGGGTTTTATGATTCCTGTGTTATGATTTCTCAACTAGTGGGATTTGTTATGAATAACAGTGGCTAGTTCAGAGTACTTGATTGGGGTGAAGTTATTAGTGTTTTTGGCATTAATTTCAATTTCTTGTAGAATTTTAGGGTTCTAAGATTTATAATAAGGTTTGTGAATTTGTCCAATCCATGCATACAAGAAAAAAATAGTTTATGTTGCTTATTGTGGTAAAAATTGTTATTGATAGTTATGAATTAATATTGGGACAAAATAATGCTGGAATATATTGTTCAGTATTATAAATCTTTATGATAGCCTAAAAATATATTTTTATCTCTAATTATAAAATTTAAAGTTAAAACCTAGTGTAGATCGAGCGAATCTATGGGACACTTGAAAATTTTGAAACATGACAGTCTAGCTAATACATTACAAGATGTACTTTTTTCAAGACTTCAAATCTACTTTTTCTAATGTCTATACATCTTGTGGTTGAGATTATCGAATTGAGGGTTTGTAAGCATCGAAACAATCTTTTGTTTGAGCAAGATCAATAATTTTATTAGATTTTAATCAAAGGAAATGACATCATCAGAAACAACTAGAGAGGATAAAGAAGTACCCCCTTTGACAAGAAGGTCAGCCACAAAATTGGCCTCCCTATAAACATGCAAGAAGAATAGTGTTAAACTTGTCGCTAAGTCAATGACATGCAACCAAAAAGACCGAAGTTCCCAAGGAACTTTTTGTTCCAATCTACACCACTTAATCACATTTAGAGAATCACATCGAAACAACCTTTTCTAATGAATTTTTGTGGTACGCCTTAATTTGATTGTTTAGGGCATATATAAGGCTGAGGCTCTACACAATCAAAGTAGAGCACACCTTCAAATAGTGTCAAAAGATGTTTCAATACTGGAAATCTTTTTGATGGATTGAAATTTTATTTTCATATCTAATTATAAAATTTAAAACTCTGAAAATACTATAAATCAAGCAAATCTATGAACACTTGAAAATCTTGAAAATTGACGGTCCAAAAATACATTACAAGATGCACTATTTCTAATACTTGAAATCCATTTCTTCTCATGTCCACATCTTGAGATCGAGATGATTAATTTGAGGATTTTTATGCTTCAAAACAACATCTTTTAGTGAAATTTTGAATGTTGCCCTAATTTGATTGTTTAGAGCCTCACCCTCATATAAACTTTTTCATATATATATATATATATATATATATATAGGCAATAATGGCATAAGCCTACTAGCCTACAGTTACATATGAGTCCCACGGCCTAGGTCGATATGACGGTCACAATCTCATTTTTTATTTTAATTTTAATTTTTTTTCTACAAATCCAAATCACATGAAATTTTAGGCATCTATTCTTCTCTTCAAGTCGAACCTAATAAAAATACTAAAAAATAATAATTCATAAAATATAAAGTGATTAAAATACCCCTTAAATGTTTCTGAGGCATTTTGGTAAATTTATTTCGCACGAAATATGTTTTTGATATTTTTATTGGATTCTTATATTTTTAAATAACATACACCCAAAATTTTAACTGCTTTAGATTTATATATAATAATAAAATAAAATAAAAATCAAGCACAAAATACAATCGTGACCATTGGATCCGCCCAAATTCAATTTGGGTCGTTGGGCTCATATGTAGTTATAGGCTAATAGGTTTATGAGAAATGATTTCATTCCACTGTATCATTCTAATAAAATGAAGGGAAAACGGCAAAAACCCCCCAAAATGATTTTTTACGCACTTATATTTTTACCCCACACATAACTTTTCCTAGCAAATACCCCCATACAAAAGTTCTTTTTTTTGGATGAAAATACCCTTCCCTTACGTAACAAAATATTTTCTTTGGAGAGGGCGGTCCGGCATTTTGAACAGGCTATCCGATGATTATTTTTGCTGAAATGGCCGGTCCGGTATTTCATGGTGGCGGTCCAGCGTTTCATGGTGACGGTCCGATATTTCATGGTGGCAGTTCGACATTTCATGGTGGCGATCCGGCGATTATTTTTTGTTGGAATGGGCGGTCCGGCATTTTGAAGGCGGTCTAGCATTTTGAAGGGGCAGTTCGGTGTTTTGATATGGTGGTCCAGTATTTTGAAGGGGCAATCTGGCGTTTTGAAGTAAGCAATCCAACATTGTACAAGTGTTGTCCGGCGTTTCCTTTTATTGGGATCCGCAAAATTATTTGTTACATGAAGGAAGGGTATTTTCATCAAAAATAAATAATTTTTTGTATAGGGGGTATTTGCTAGAAACTTGATTTTTTGTGGGAAGTTGCTAGAAAAAGTTGGGTCGGATAAAGTCCGCAAAAAGTCCATTTTGGGGGGTCTTGCAATTTTCCTTAAAATGAAACCACTCTTCTAGAAACCCATATTTTTGGCATTTCTATAACCTCAAATTTTGCACACTCTCGTATCCTCATAATCAATCCGAGAAAAAATAAAATTCAATTTGCACCTTAAATATGGTCAAAATTAATGCTCTCCAACAATAAACTTCGACCGTCCATTTAGTGAATTTAAACGCCTATATCCACTGAAAGTTTGGAACTTGAATATATGGGTGTATCGACCGATTTAGGCCCTAACAAGCATCTCACTAAATATTGATTGGGTTTAGAGTATTTTTTCCAAATTTTGTTTTTTTGTATTTGTTCTTTAGAATGAAAATAGTGTATATTTAAAAATTAGTGTTGAGAAAATGGCTCTAACATGGTTTTTTTCATTGTTATATATATATATATATATATATATGTATATATATATATATATATATAGAGAGAGAGAGAGAGAGAGAGAGATAGAGAGAGAGGTGCGGTTTATATAGAGCCGGGACTCTAAACAATCAAATTAGAGCCCACCTTCAAATAGTGTCGATAAATATGGTTTCAATAGTAAACATTTTTGTAATAGTCTTGAAATATATTTTTATGTTTAATTATAAAATTTAAAGATTAAAAAATAGTGTAGATCAAGCAAATCTAAGAAATCTTGAAAATTAACTGTCAAAAACTGTGTTACAATATACACTATTTTCTAAACTTGAAATCCATTTTTTTCTCATGTCCATCCATCTTGATGTCGAGATGATCAATTTGATGATATTTGGGCATCAAAATAACCTCTACTAATGAAATGTTTGAGGTAGGCTTTAATTTAATTGTTTAGAGCCCAAGCTCTATATAAAATTTTCAATATATATATATATGAAAAAAAATTCCTAAGCTACTAGCTATAATGAATAGTATAAGCTACTAGCTCCCAGCCATCACATCTTTCATCATGTGGTTCAAAATTCATATCATATATATATATATATATATATATATATATATATATATATATATATATATATATATATATATATATATATATATATATAAGAAAAGGTTGAAGTTAGCTCACTAGCTCACAGCTACATCTGAACCCAACAGCCCATATTGAATCCTGACCGATATAACGATCATGACATCATTTCGTATTTAGATTTTAATTTGTAGAAAACAAATCAATATCAGTCAGAAATTTTAAACGTCCATTCTTCTCATCAATGCGCACTTAATAAAAATACGAAAAATAAATAAATTCACTAAAATACCCTTGAAAAATTTTAGAGATATTTTGATCTATTTATTTTCTACAAATTATTTTGTTGATGCTTTAATAGGTTCTGGTATTTTTAAAGAATAGACACCTAAAATTTCAAGTAATTCGGATTTGTGTAAAAAAAAAATTAAAATTCAAATATAAAATAAAGTCGTGACCATCATATCACCCAAATTCAATCTGAGCCGATATCTAACCTCACCATATATATATATATATATATATATATATATATATATATATATATATATATATATATATATATATATATATACTACAAAACGCCTATAGGCGAAAATGAACAGTGATGTCGCCTACCCTCATCACTGTCCAAAGTTTGTTGTATGATCACGATTGTCCGATAGTGTTTCATTTTTTATTTTTTATTTACAAATCGAAATGATCTGAAATTTAGATCGTGCGTTTATAAAAAATAAGCGAATCTATAAAAAATATCAAAAAAAATATTTTACATGAAATAAATTGACAAAAATTCCCTCTAAAAGTTTCAAGGGTATTTTGATTAAAAAAATTTCACGAATTATTATTTTTATATTTTTATTAGGTATGCATCACTAAGATGTACGTACGCTCCAAATTTCAAATCATTCCGATCTGTAGAAAAAAAATAAAAAATGAAACACTGCCATACAATCATGACTGTACGATAAACTTTGAACGGTGATGAGAACAGACAAAATCCTTGTTCATTTTTACCTCTATATATATATATATATATATATATATATGGCGATTACCAACGATGAACCACACCAAATAATGTTTACCAATTTGTTCTATTTCACCCATTTTTTTGGACATCTTTGCTGATTTGAAATCTAATTAAATTTAAATTGCAAAAAGGAAAAATAGCGTAACGCAGATGTACTACCTGCATCAAGTATCATCTCAACATATTTCTTTCAACTTTCCTCATTAAAAAAAAGGAGACCTTTCATAACGATGAAAATTGCATGGCCAATAAGCTCTTGACTCCAGTGTCTAACTGGAACTGATAACTTGAACCAGGTCGCATGCAATTATACATGCCCATATTCAGCTATGGCCCTTGATTTTTATTTTTATTTTTTAAAAGAGGTGATAGTGCTCCCACATGAGCATATCGCACACTTGCTCCCTTGGGCAAAATGCCTCTTAGGGGGTTTCCATGATCTCAAGTTCAGGAAACCATTTGGGAATCTTCAGAAGAGTATTCAAACGATAAGAAAATAATAATAAAAGAAAAAGCTATCTAAACGACTAGATCTAACGGCATAAAATGTAGATAACATGTGTACAGTCCACCAGCTGACCCCAATTAATTAGAAAAAGACTATGATAATGATGATGATGATGTGTGCAATCCACTGCATGTGTGCAATCTAAGGCACGATTTCTGAAGGAACTTCTGGGTGCAATCTAGGGCACGATTTCTGAAAGAACTTCTGGGTGCATATTGAAGAGTATTTCCCTTTAGGTAGGCAGCTGGGCTGAGTATGTCCTACCCAAAACTTTGGGTGCTAAAAGTACTCCTAGCTAAGGTTTTGTCCAAGGGAGGAAATGTATGTTTTACTACTGCAGAAGCATATAATCCAACTGGAAAAAGGCACTTGCTTTGCTGAAATTTATTGTCAAGTGTCAAACTTCACAATGATCAGCCAAATTGGATAATAATATTAATAAAATTGCATCAATAAATTAACAACTCAATATTACAACCTAAGGGGATGCTTCCTCACATTTAGCATGCACTTCATGGTTGAGCTTCTGCAACCCTCTGAGGTTGAGGTGCTCTTTTTCTTTCTTTGACTCCTTTTGGAGGTACACCGCCATCCTTTTTCTCTTCCCCTTTTCTCTCAATTCGAGCAAAAACAGGTTTAGGTTCTGCCATTACTTGCCCTGCTTTAAGCCCCCCCCATCGGGTGTCATCCTGCACAGTGACCACGAACAGTCTTGACCAAATATAACCAAGTACAAAGAAGCAGATTAATACTTTCATGCAGTGTTCGAGAAATGAGAAACTCAGCTCGAGGCTTGGCCAAGTAAAGCCTGGCACCCTGGCAAGTGCTGCGGCAAAGCCTGGGACTGCCCCACGCCCCCCTGTTTTAAAAGAAATTACTTTTTTTCCTTTTTGGTCACCAGTCCGACTCAGGACTCACATAAGTCAGAACAGTTGTTTTGGGATCAGGACCATGGCGAGTGCCAGCCTGAACACATGTTTCTAAACACTGGTTTTATGTTCTTGCTCTTTTTATATTTATATATCAGACACTCCTCTATTTTAGTTTGTAAGAGTGCTAGAAAGGTGACACATAATAGAGTAGGTAAATCGGAAACAAATGATCTAGACTTTCCACAAGCAAATAGGTGCTTTTAACCTCCAACTAAAATAACCACAAAGAAAGCAGAAAAATTCTCAACTGGGGGTTTGAATTTTCCAGAAGAGCAAGAGAACAATATCAAATTTAATCTGAGAATTCAGAAGGACCAAAAAATCTGCATCACCAATTTAAAAGAACCCATACATAGAATGTAGAAAGAGATAATGGTTTTCAGTTCAAAGTTCAGTTTAGAAATTTGGTATAATATGCAATTTGTTGTGTAAAATACCATTGAAAGATACCCTAGGGTAAAAAACCACATTTAAATCATAACTCTCCCAAGAACAAAGAGGCACTCTATAAAACAAATGTTGCATGTTTGTTAGTGCAATGATGACGAGTTCTATCCCAGCATCACTCGTATATAAGCTCCCAACAGAGAAAAGCACATCATGTAAGGACTAAAACATAAGGGAAAATGAAGATATTAAAAAACAGAGAAATACCCAGGTGACAGCTTCGAACTGTGCCCTTGAATATCCGAGCTGTGAATACATCCTGAAAGATAAGGTTGGAGTGATGGGGGATAAGGCAATAGCTATTATCCTCACTGTTTCCAATATAATCACAAGATCCTGCAAAAACCCCATTTCAGTTAAAAAACTTTATGAAAAGCGAAGCATGTGACAGATCCAGATGAGATTTCTCCAGAAGCATTGATGCAATTTATCCTATTACAAAATAATCAAACAGGGAAAGCAACCACCATGCCTCTGATTTCAATTGGAAATTGTTACAAGTTGGCACCAGTACTTTAGAATAATTGAAACTGTGTGTGTGTGTGTGTGTGTGTGAGAGAGAGAGAGAGAGAGAGAGTAGGTGCTGGTACGTTCCTTTCGGACTGCCCTCTGACCACCTTAAGGAGGTGGTAAATACTGAAGGCAAAATTATTACCTGAACTACTCGAGGAAGGTTTGGTTCTTTTAAAGATGGCTATTGAAAGCCAGTAAAAGTATAAGAAAAGCTCACAGTCCCCTAAAACACTACAGAACCAGTAGCATGTTTGCAATTAACCCTAAATCAAAATATGAATTGTGCTAGTTAAAGTCAAAGGACTGGTAACAATGGAAGGATATGGAGATAGATGACATTTTTGACTTAATAAGAGGTGTAAGGAGGCCCTCAAGACCTGTTTCACCAATTCTAAAAATTGGTGCAATGCAAGGCAATTTATGGGGAGAATTAGAAGAAGGGCTTTTCTATAAAGTGACCAATTTATCTTCGTACATGGAAGTCAAAATCATTATTATCCCTTAAATTTCAAAATGGGTGGTTATAAGAATGTCATTGGATGGACACAAAGTTCCAAAAACAAAATCTCAGACGTCGTAAGTCATGGCCAAGCCATCCAATTTGATGTCTAATGAGTGGGAATGATTGTGACCTCCATGTACAAAAGATAAATGGTCTCTTTCTAGATAATCCCTTAGAAGAATAGCTGAGCTCAGCATTCGTAAAAACAGCTTGGCGGCAGAACTCGGGCCTTGACTGGTCTGAGCGATCCAGGCGAGTCCAAGTGGACTTGCAAGTTTGCTCCAAGTCGTTGAGAAGCCCGAAAGGATACTGAAAATTCAGGAAAAATATGGAAATTCAGAAAAATCAGAAAAAAAAAATCTATACAACATGGAAACGATAAGAAATTGACATTATTTCTGTTTTTTCCTATTTAAATTTTAAAGTGAAAAAAAATGAAGTTATCCAAAATATTAAGCCAATCCTCCAATCTTTGAGCTCAGAGTTAATTGATGCCTCCAACCTTTGTCAAAGCATCCTCAAGCCACCCAAATGAAATCCCCAAAACCAGATTTGGTTTCCTAGTTCAGTTCTAGCTGATCCAAGCCCTTGGAAATTTTGAGTGAAATAGTAAATCCAAAATAAAAATCTGGCAAATCTGATAAAAAAAAATTTCTTTTAACAAGCCTATGATTTGATGAAAAACCCAAAAATAGGCTTGAAGAACAATTTTCGTTGAAGATTGACCAAACATTTGAAAAGCATTCACAACTTTTCAGATTTGGTAAAGCTAACTCGAAATACTCAATCTCCCAAATCTGTAAAATATTATTTTCTTCTCAAATCTGATCAATCTAATTGACAGATCATGTAAAGACGAGTTTAGGACTGAAAATTTGGACGCAATTCATTGAGTCTACAAAGAAAATTAAAGGAAAAGAGGGGCGGATTTCTTTCCCCCCTTGATATTCCTGTATTTTAATTGAACACGGTGAGTTTTGCATGACTCACCGAATCACATAAATACTCGTGGAGTTTTACAGTACCAAGGTGATTTGATACAGTAAACGGGAGTACTGTAGCACATGTAATACACCCACTTGTTGGGCGGGTTATGGATGAGGCACCTGCCAAGCCTACGCAGCTCAGGCAAATCCCAGTGGGCTCACCCAAGTTTTCTAAATATAGTTGAAATGTTAGGCATTATTCAGGAGATTGTTATATAAAGGGAGATGTGAAGCAAGTATTTGAGTCATTGGGGAGACTCTCAGTTAAATCTATCTATCAGAATTACCAATCAAAAGAAGAAACTACCATGCAAAAAAAACACATGCAGTGTGGCTTGCTTTCTAATTCAATGGGGTTCAAAAAAAGAGAGATCCCAGGATATTCACTGTTTCCTAACCTCTATAATAAAATGATCATCATCAGTGATCCCCATCATCTGAGTTTTGTATTGGCTATCTTGTGTAGGAAGGTGGAAACTTTAAGTGTCACAGCAGGTTTAATTTTCAAAGACATGAAGCAACACTATTTTGACATGTCCAACCAACACATCAAAGTCCAACACAGCAAAAATGCCAAAAATTGTGATTCCTTACTGTAAAAGACAAAATATAACACAAAGAACAAAAGAGACCCCAGCACAACAAACGAGAAATTTAGTTTGTCTCTAATTAGACACAATAATCAACATGAAAGAAAACAATACCTTAGAAGCAGCTTCCGCACTGGCACCACCTTGCTTGAAAAGAGACCAGGGTGCATGCTCGTCCATGTATAAGTTACCCGCATTTCCAATTTCCATGACAGATTCACAAGCAGAAGATATGGAAAGGTTCTCATAATGGATCCTGGCTTTCTCAACCTAACAATAAATCATACTATGAGCAGATAGATATGTCAGAGGACCACAAAACAAAATTTCAAGAGAAAAATGGTACTTACTAATTCCTTCACATTATGCTTGAGAGGAATTTCTTGAGCTGCAGAAGCGGAATCAAAAC
Source organism: Amborella trichopoda (assembly GCF_054954075.1). Taxonomy (NCBI): domain Eukaryota; kingdom Viridiplantae; phylum Streptophyta; class Magnoliopsida; order Amborellales; family Amborellaceae; genus Amborella; species Amborella trichopoda. The sequence goes on from NC_142345.1 coordinate 4,262,603, forward strand.
CTAGGGTAGATTCGCAATTTTTCTTCAAAAGGCCAAGAGTACGATTAAGAAGATTTCCTGCACAAAAATGCAAGAATCCAGTGACAATGAGTTCATGGTATCTAACAATTGTATCAGTAAATTGTTAACCAAAGTAAATCAGATTGAAAATAATATTTTGACACATCAAGATAAAGTCACAAAGGAAAATGTTGAAATTGCGTAACCAATTGTGTTGGCAAGGTGTGCATTGACGATGTTGATGAAACGCTCTTCCGAATAGTCACCATCATTTCCAAATTCCACTTCACGCAGGAAAAAATATCTGACAGCATCAGATCCAAATTCAAACAAGAGATCTTTTGGTTCAAGTGTATTTCCCAAAGACTTCCCCATCTTCATACCATCCTAAAAATTTTCACAATAAAAGCATTGCTGCATAAAATGAAAATCGAAAAATGAGATAGATAATGCAAGGCATTATAAACATTGTTTAATACAGAGTACGGACTAAACAATTGTTAGATAGGACAAATGCTTCATGGACTGTGAGTATATTTAATTTCTCTGCAATGGCATTCTTGAATCTTTTATTTTTTTTTTAAATATTGAGAAAACAAGATGAACCCACATTTGTATACAACTCCAATTTCTTGAAGGACAGGGTACAAAAACGAAAAACATAAGGCCATATTGATCACTTGATTCACAGATTATCTATCTTTTAGAACACAATTGTAGAATATACAACCCACTTGACAATTCATCATGCTAGTATTAGAACTATACAACTAATAAAATAAGCAAAATGTTGAAATAGCCATGAAAATGACTGATTCATACATGAAACCAACCATTTTGGTTAACTGCTCGCAGAAGAAACTATCTTGACTAAACCAAATGGTTCATCAGTACATCTGTTCTTTTCGTTGTCAAAATCTGACTTACAAGAAGTCTTTGATATATCATATACCTTACTTAACAGACCAGATAGAATAATTCTCTAAACATGCTAACAGTTTGCAACTATTTTTATGAGTAATAACAAATGCAATATTTCTAATTTATGGTATTCTTAAGTCCACAGCTCCATAACCCCATGAAATAATTTATGTGACTCAAAAGAAACAAAAAAAATTAAAATAATGTTTGGTACAGTCCTACCTGGTGAAAAACATACCAAAAGATAGTACAGCTGATGGAGGTTCACATTTTAACATCTTTTATAATGCCCACCAAATGGAGAACAACTGGGGGTTTACCAAGTGTCTCAACCATCTGATTTAAACAATTTCCCTCACACTTGATGTTTTCCTATCTAGCAATAGTTTACAGCTCCTCTTAAAACTAGAGATTCCAGCTATTCATTCACATAACTCTGCAATATCACCCAAACTGTATATCACATGCGACAATTCTGAAGAAATGGGTTGGTAGCCCATTCAGTTCAATGTAATAGGGCTTTCATTTGTTGCTTTGTTTTTAACATTTTCAGTTCAAGTAACAACTATGACACCAATCTTTCTACTCTAACTTTCAAGCTCTTATTAAATTTCTTGTAATATTCATCACAATTGGTTATGTGAAGATGATTAATGTAGTAACAAAACTTAAGTAAACTATTTTCCTAGAAGAAACAAATCAAAAAGCCAATTTATGGAACTTGGGAGATGACTCACCAAAAAGTGCAAGGCGCAACAAAAAAAACAGGACTATACTCCCCATCCTAAACTACTTAGAATGTGTTAGACCTCTCAAAGATTTTTACCATAATTGAAAAAAATGGTGTTAACCCCAGTTTTGCATAGCAAACAGAACACACAATTTTATCTCAGTACTCCATTGTTTGTTCTCTTACAGGCTTAAGGCCCACAATTGTACACAATACAGTATGCAATGAAAAAGGTCATTTATCAGGGGAAAAAAAGGAAACTGAATCCAAGGATTTCATGTATGTTGATGCGACAAAAGGTTAAAAAAACAAAGTACAAAGCAAGCAATGGAATCAATTCCTACTCATGAAAACTGCACGGGGCGCCATCTACAAAATTGAATTTAGCTATACACAGCTCCTAACATGATGACAAATCACAATAATGAGCCAATGAGAATATTCATTTCTAAAATTGAATTCAGTTGTGTGAAGTTCCTAACATGGTGAAATTGCCCAAAATATTGAGAACAGCAGAGCTTGCATGAAAATAAATCCAGATGAGAAGCAATACCTTTGTTAGAAAACCATGGCCAAACACCATCTTTGGAAGATCCAAACCTGCTGACATTAGCATTGCAGGCCAATAAACAGCATGAAACCTTAAGATGTCCTGCAAATGTATGAGATGGACTGTCAAAAAAAATGGCTATAATATATAACAAGTTCAACATATATTGCTGGAAAGAGGGCTAGCTGAATAGGATGGAAACTCTTCGTAGAAGATCAATGGTTCTCTTTCCATAGATAGCTTAACACCCAATGATGGGAATCAAATTAAGAGTCAAACACCCATGAATGCATATACAGCCTTCAAAACCATTCAGATAATAGGCTCAGCCATTGACGAAAGAGTCTGTGCCATAACAGATAATTATCGGACATCAAAACTTCTTATCCATCATTGGACGACATTGTATGCAATAAGGCATTGCTATACTTTTTTTTTTTTTTTTTGAGAGTGTTACAAAGGGATCCAGATAACTTACGGCATTGCTATACGTTTTCCACCATAATTTAGAAATAGTCCTCATAGGGTCCAATTATCGGAAACTCCACGTACCATTGTCATTCAAAAAAGAAACTTGAGAAGGTTAAAAATCGAAATTTAAAAGTTCACACTAACAAAATTATAGATAAATTAGAACTTGGCAATTGAGACTCCAGTTATAGAAGACAATAAATGGTTGACGATAGCATCAATAAGACATTTTTCTCTCACTGCTCTTCATCCAGTAGTGAAACACAGAAACAACAAACCGATAATTGTACACATTCAACTAGATTATCCAATTTTATTACTAATACCTAATTTTGAAATTTTACTACACAAGAAGGGATAAAATTCAGAATGACTACTTCGAGGGAACTTAGGGGTGACTCCAATAGGAGACAAGATGAGAGAATGTAGACTTAGGTGGGCTGGCCATGTGCAACGCAGACCCAATACAACACCTGTTAGAAGGTGCGATTCGGTTCAAGTGGAAGGCTCTAAAAGGACAAGGGGAAGACCCAAAAGGACAACATGGAAGTAGTACGAAAAGATATAGGGACTTATGGTCTTACAAAAGGTATGCCCTTAATAGAGCGGAATAGGATTCGTGTAGTGGATCCCAAATAGTTGAATAAGACTCTGATGATGATGACGCTAAAGTTTATCATGTTTCTGAATAAAAATGATAAACTTCATATAGATTTTCCTACAGCAATTTTATCATTCTACTTGACATCTCTGAGTAAAAGCATCCCAATCTCTATTAAAATTATGTGTCCCTAATGCTCCCCCACATGGTTTTTAGAGATACAGGCCAGTAGTTTGACTTAGACAATTGGATGCATTCAATAAAAGGTACATCTATACAATATACCTTTCCTATCAGGTGCAGTGAAACTGGCCAACCCGAAGAAAGTGCATTTTGCAAGGTTGGCTCCTCCCCTTCTTTCAAGAGTGCTGAAACATAACTGCTCCAGGCAGACAACAAAATACAATAAGTGCATAAACATGTAACTTGGAAGAATGTGAGATACAACTAACAGACATAAAAAACTGCTTGCAATATAAATATGATTTCCATGTAGTTCTTCCATAAGGAATTGCAGAACAAAAGCCAACTAGAGGTGCTGGAGTAGAGATCAGGAAACAAATCAAGTGGCTATAGTGATGTCATAAATCATTAATATATTGGGAATAGGTAGAAACTCTAGTTAAGGCTTATCCTCCTACTAACAAAGGACCATGCATCTCATAAAGGAGAACTGTAGACATTTGTGACACACTCCCAAGCTTCAGTTGACATAAGAAGCGGGAAAAAAAAACAAATATCATAACAAAACAATTAAACTCAGAAATGGAATAAAATCCTTCCAGTCAGATGGAAGATAAATATGTCAATTCAATATCGAAGAAAATTAAAAATGAATGATCAACTAGCAATAAAATATATACACATATACATAATAGATTCTAGAACAGGGTGAATTCACTGTATGAAAAAAACATAATACGAATATTTGTTATAACTTATCCTCCAGCGAAAAGCTCTTTAAGGAAAGAAATAGCCATCTCAAAATTTATAAGGCCTCCCAGTACCATACTCCTTGGAGACTCATGGGTATCTATATAAGATATCGGACTCAGCAAAAGCACTCAATGCGATATGTGAAAAAGAACAAGCTCATAAGGAGGCCAACTCCCCAGCAGATGATCTTCCACTATAGGGATTTCAAAGGAGAATGAGCCTTGGGGATGTGCTATCAATGCTTTTTATGTGGAAGCATAGTTAATCACACTAATCAACTAAATGGAACTGTAGAAAGAGTATTATAAGGTTTAAATAGGATTTCAAATAACTAAAAAAAAATAGACAAGTTTACGGAAAAGTAGAGCACTCGAAATAAATGTATGCAAGAGTTTAGGCATGCATGTATGTACAAGAATATTATGTTTATTAAATTTAACTAAAAATGGACCAAATCCTTAAAAGAGATAGATTTTGAGCATAACATCTGTAGATAAAAAAGAAATAAGATATTGAGAAAGAAACATTATTAGGTGATGAATGAGAAAGAAACATTATTAGATGATAAATGAAAACATTATACTTGAGAGAAAACTGAAACTTCTAAAAAGACAAAAACAATGATGTATAACATACTAGTATCATTGAGTCCTCAAACACCATAAACATAAATTTTGCATTTGCAAAACTTCGAATAATTGTATGAGGATTTGCTAATAGCCTATGATGCATAGATATTGATACAGACAACAGTACCAATATATTGATACAGACAACAGTACCAATACAGTAGCACATACACGACTCAGATTTTCTCAAAAATCCAGGACTAGGATACAGGCATATGGTATCCTATTTAACACATTGAAAATGCGGGATATATATATATATGAAAATGCTAAGGTTAGCCCACTAGCTCATATCAACATGAACCCAACGGCCTAAATTGAATCTGGGCCGATTTGACGGTCACGACCTCATTTCGTATTTGAATTTTAATATTTTTTTCTGCAAATCCAAATTACATGAAATTTTAAACATCCATTCTTCTCATTAAAGCGCACCTAATAAAAATATTAAAAAAATAATTCAAAAAAAAATAAATCGATCAAAATACCCCTGAAAATTTTGGGGGGTATTTTGATCGATTTATTTATTGTAACTTATTTTTAAAAAAAAATTATTAGATTCTCCAATTTGTAAAGAATGCATGCCTAAAATTTCAAGTTATTTGGAATTTTAGAAAAAAATTAAAATTCAAATACGAAATGAGGTCATGACTGTCATATCGGCCCAAATTCAATTTGGGCCATTGGGCTAATATGTTGATATGAGCTAGTGGGCTAACCTCAGCATTTTCTATATATATATATATAACTTTAAACTTTCCCTTGACCCATCCCATGACCGAGTAAAGGAGTTGGGTTGTGTTAAGTAGGCAACCAATGCAAAACTTTGCCAAAATTTATCATGAATCCTGAACCTACAAGCCGACCCCAATTACTGGGCAAAAGACTTTGACGATGATGATGATGATGATGATGATATATATAGATATATACATATATATATAACACAATAACTCTACCTGAAAATGTGACCTAGTTAACAAACAAGATGCATGAAAAATAGGGATTCATCATCCTGAAGTGTTCTAATATTATTTTGCACATCATCCTTAACATTACACAAGGATTCAAAAACTCAAAGAACTTCAAAGTACCAAACAGGATATTGCTGAACTGCTTCCCCACACTATCCTCTACTGGAACAGGTACCACACTATATCAAATGTGGTGCCTTGGGCATATAAAGCTATCCATGCATCGTAGCGAATAGTAATAATTGCTGGTATTCCAAATTGCATAGTATCGAACTTTGAGCATACCCCAACAAAGCATCAAACCAAACATAGATCGTTTGCTTATTGTCATTTGGCACAGGAATACCCCATTCTACTGATGCACGGGAAATGGAGAAATCCCGCAACCCATTCTTCACCCAGCCCAATACCTAGACAAAAGTTTCTATCAAATTAGAAATTACCAAAGAGAAAACAAGTTAATTAATTGCTGAAAGGAAAAAATGCAATGTAATATCGTATAATGTTCTCATTCTTACTGGGATATGATGCGCCCCTTCTTAATGGAGTATTGACATCTAGAATGAATTTTGATACATGTAATTACTAATTCATGGGTCGGTAAACTTGCCATACTACATAAAACGACTCTTTTTCTTTTTCCCTATTTTTTCTTAAACTAATGTTATAGAATTAAACATGGAAAGGTCCCAATAAGACATTAGGCTTAATCAAGTCAGACCCAATTACCTAAGACAAATTCAACAAAATACTCAGCTTAAAGCATTTTTTGCAAGTAAAATAGAATATCTCCAATCAGAGACAAAAGTTTACTGCTCAAAAGATGAAAATTCCCTAATAACATATGAAAGGAGGGTTCTCCATATACAGCAGACAATTGTGTTTTAAGTTTTCAAACACATTCCCATTAGTAAAAGACATAAGCTTTGTGGCTTGCCAAGCAAATTGTAATGCATCAAGCCCTAAAGATGTGAAAGCTCTATAGAGGGGAAAAATAAATAAATAAATAATCCCAACAAAAAAAGGGATTGTATACTATGAGACTATTTATCTTTGGTACAAGGAGGTCCCAATTGGTACTAGCCATTAGATGTACAATTAGATGGCTTGGAGTGTGTCACAAAGTTCAATAAAAACTTTTTTAAACTTTGAATTTAATCAATGACACTCATAACCAACCAATTTGAAATCTGATGGACAGGAGTGATTGTAACTTCCTTGTATTGGAAGTAAATGGTCGCCTTGTATACTTTCCCATGAAAAAATCAAGAAAAAAACAGTAACCATTTTGGTCAAAGCGGTTGGCAGAAAGTGTGTTGCTTTGCACCAAATAGGACAAAGAAGAGAACGCCATGGGCCTTCACAAAAAGTACCTCATTCAAGCGAAAGGGGGGCTGTACGAAATCAGACTGTGCGGCAAGAATATCTTCCAGTTGTTTTTGGTATTTAGATAAGCTAAAGAAGTAATTGTTTTCTTTCCGTAAAAGACACGGCTTTAAGTGCATAGGGCAATGGTTGTTTTCAAGCAGCTCCTTCTCATCCTGGACCAATTAGAATCAAAATTAAAGACAGAAACTGATGTTCAAAACAGATGATGGAAGTATACATTATTCATTGCTTCCTTTTTCAGATAAAAGGAAAGAACAATCATTCATTGAACATGAAATCTTGAAACATTGCAATCTTGTATCGGTAAGACTATCTTCTATGTACAATAACATGGTGGATAAAATGTCCCAATTCCAAGAAGTCAATGAATCAAGTGAAATACCATTGAAAGATAAAGAGAATTCTAACAAATCTTCTAACCTAGTGTCAAGAGTAAAAATAACACCTTGTATTCTTCACAATTGACACAATAAAGTCCCTCGTAATCTGCACAATAGATGTCACCCTTGCTGAAAACTTTTGAGTAGAATTCCTTCACAATTTCTTCATGCACAGGATCAGAAGTGCGAATGAATTTGTCATAAGATATGTCAAGCTACAAAAGGAGACAATATAAAAATGCCTCAAACGATGAAAACAAGGAGCCATTTGTTTGTATTGTAGTGGCAAATGTAGAGAACAAAAAATAATATAGTTATGAGGATGCATCAAAATGTGGCTCAAAGGACTCGACAAGAAATACGCACATTGTGAATATGAACAGAAATTATTATTTTTTTCATGCATCTATATGAATAGAAGAAACATGTGACAATAATGTACATCTTTCCAAAGCATCTGGTAAGCATGTGATATAGTATCACAATGTTCCTTGGGACTGCACCCATGAGCTGCTGCAGCTGTCGCAATTTTCTCCCCATGCTCATCTGTTCCCGTAATAAATATTACTTTTTTCCCCAGTAGTCTCTGGCAACGAAAAAAAAAGGGGGGGAGTTAAATAGTAAATTCCCATTCTTTAGAATTGAAACAGAGGTAAACTTTTCAATCAACGGTATGATCATATGAATGCATTCAGAGAGCAATCTTTATATCAATAATATAGACTTTTCTTACCAATTAAAAAAAAAAAAAAAAACAGTACAAGAAGAACCTTCTCTTTTTTCATAATGGGACTAGAAACACATGGAAATCCAGAAAAAGAAATGAGGAATGATAATGACAAAAATTTGGAAGAAGGTCTGATTTTGAGTATATATCCAAAAGGAGGGGAGAAACACAAGGGGTTGTAAAAGTGACAATAAAGAATAACTGATCTGAGTACATCCTAATACAATAAAGAATAACTGATACGAGCATATCACAAAGGAAGCTATTAGCTAGTCAAGCACACAGTACCAATCTATGTATCATTTAATAACTAAACAAACAGTACATCTGTATGAATAAACAGCATAGAACATAAAAAGTTATAAATGTTGTTTTGTCATGGATTGCATTACAACCACAAACTTGTAACAGTCATTGAAAACTCAGCATGTCCGGCTCAAACTCTCCCAAGTGACTCAGAGGTCAGAACCGGCACCTTCCGGAACAGAAAGACTTGGATGATCTGACTATGATTGAGTTTGACCAGAATCTACCTGAGTATTTCCAACTTCAGAGAATCCAGTGAATATTCTACAAAGAATATGGTTTTCTAACGATGAGACTCGCCTAGTCGACTCCCCCCAGAGCCAAGTCCAGGGGTGAGACCGATGTTGAAAACACTGACTCGTACTATAAAAACTTAAAAGAGTTTATCAAATAAGTCTGCAAATGAGTTCATGGCACAATAATGGGAACTAAACTATATGCTTCCTGTTGTTTCAACTTCAATTACAAATCATTTACCATGTGCTCATGAATTCTAGGTTCAATAAAACTGAATAAATGAGTTTCCAATTCAAGTTCTTCAAATGACAAGGGTTTTTCAGAAAAAGGGCTAACCTCAAATCAAACATGATATTGAAAAGCAGTCCAATTACTAAAGGAAAATGACATAAACTTTAAAAGACGATGTGAAAATGACAAAGCCGGCCAATAATTCCCAGATAGAACTCGTGTCTATTTTAAAAGTGTGGCAATCGCCATTGCCTCTGATCACATTCAATCAACCGGTGTACCAGGACTTGGCCGAGTCCACTCGAACTCAGCCGAATTACTCGGCCTCGCCCATAGAGATGTGTGACCACTAGGAATATTTAAAAAAATAAAAAAAGAAAGGAAAAATTGTAAAATCAAGTTATGTTATACAATTTTTGTTACATGATTTGGATGTAGTTGGCAAAGCGTGGTGAGTGCTTTTTGCCATAATCACATTTTTATATTTTCTATTTTAATTTTTTTTTTAAATATCCCAACTGTAAATTCGGTTTTTTTAAATCCATGTTTTCTCTATTTTTTTAAGCCTCTTTTAACTTTTTAAAGGTGTGTTAGGTTTGAATTTATTTTTAATACATGTTTTTTAATTTTCAACTTTTTTTTGTAATTTGCTTTATATTTTTTCAAGCGCCTTTTGGACCTGTGATGGACTTGGCCAAGCAATCTGCCTCAGCCACGGTGCGAGTCCCCTAGTTGAGGCGAGTCTGCGAAGACTGCAATCGACTATCACAAATCATGGCGAGTCTGCGAAGGCTGCAATCGACTATCAAAAATCATACCTTGAACAGATCAGAATTGATTAAATTTCTTCATTTTCCAAATGCAATTACTACTAGCAAAGAGGGAAAGTACACTGCTTACAACTGACACCATTCAATCAAAAATTGAAAGCAGAGATCAAACTTAATTAAATAAATAACTATCTTTTGTTAAATTATAATTATAGCAATTACGGCAAAGAGAAAACTAAACAGAGCAAATGATTTTTTCAGCTCTTTTCTCCTCTTCTGCTTTAAAAGAAAACAGAAAACAAGTGGACTGGTGACGCATGCATCTCCAAACAGTAAACAATCGCTTGAATGATTCCAATTATCAATCTATCAAACCAAAAGTAATCCTCAAATCCCCCTTTTTTTACTGATATAATCCCTCTCAAACTACTGAATCCACAAACTAAACTAAAGACAGAAACAAGGAATTATTGCTTCCTTAAACCCGAACAAAGATTGCAATCCAAAAAATGCTACCAACTGGTAAGAAGCTCCAAGTCTCAATCCTAGGTCTCAGACTCAAACTTACCACCATTAAACAGTGACTAAAAAAAAAAAATTCTCAAAAACAAAATTTGAAAAGTTACAGTTTACTATTAAGGAGAAAGCGAACCTGAAAACCGGAAAAAATGAAAGCAATGAATAAACACTAAAACTTCCCAAAACAACATAGATTGATAAGCTACAGTCCATGGCCGAGGAGACAAAGAACCTGAAAACGAGCAATGGCATCAGCTGCTATGGTAGAGTAAGCACTTCCCATATGAGGAGGGGCATTCACATAGTAAAGGGGAGTCGTGAGAACAAAGGGCTCAGCTTTCACGGAAGCTGAGCCAGAGGATTCAGACATGCTGCAATAACTTATCGCCGAAGAAGAAGAAGGTGAGAATCGACGAAATGAAAATGGCAAACAATGGATGGGGAATATTTTTGAAGAGGAGCGAAAGGAAGAGAGAGGGGGGATGGCTTGGTAGTTGCAGAGAGCTCGACCGGCCATCGTAGCGGGGACTTAGTAGTGAGAGAAAGCTTGTGCAGTGAGGGGACCGGGACTTGAAGGCTCTCGATAAGAAAAAGATAAAATTGTCTAAAAAGGGGGGAGAGAGAGAAAGAGAGAGAGAGCGCGAGAGTTTTGCCCTGCGATGAGAGAGAAGCTCTACACTGAGAGAGAGAGAGAGAGAGAGCGAGAGTTTTGCCCTGCGATGAGAGAGAAGCTCTACACTGAGAGAGAGATGAGGGCAATCTAGAGAGAAAGGGGGGAAGTCTACAGTAGAGACAGAGGAAGGTAATCTAGAGAGAGAAAGAGAGGGAGGGTAATTTACAATTCAGAGTAGTGGTGCGAACGGGTCAGTCCCGGAACCTGACCCGGACTCACATCCAAACTCAAATACTGTTGGGGTCCAAGTTTTGGATTAGGATTCACCCTTTGGAGTCCAAAATTTAAACCCATAGCAGGACTTAGGTAAGGTCTACTCGTTGGGTCCCCGATCTGGTGAGATCTATTGCCATATCTTATGATTATGATTTTTTTGGGAAAAGTTTATATAGAGCGTCGCTCTAAACAGTCAAATTAGAGCATACCTCAAAAATTTAACTAGAAGAAATTGTTTTGATGTCCAAATTGATCATCTTTACATCAAGATGCATGGATTTGAGAAAAAAATAGATTTAAGTTTTGAAAATAGTGGATGTTATAACACATTTTTTTACAGTCAATTTTTAAGTTATTCAAGTTTTCATAAATTTGTTCGAGAAAAAAATGGATTTTCTCAATACTATTTGAAGGTGGGTTTCTAATTTGATTGTTTAGAGCCTCACCTCTATACAAACCGCACCTCTATTTTTAACCTTTTATTTTACCGTCATATATCAATATTATTATCATATATCCATATTATTGACGATATTTACTGTATTGCACAATATTTATGAATATTTACATATGCCCACATTTATTACTATTTCATGTAATAAATGTAAATTCTTAAAATACAAACATATTGGCAACAATTATGAATACCCATATTATTCAAATCGGGACCAACTAGATGCAAAGTTAAATAGTAAATGAGACCAGGTTTTGGACTCTAACCCGATCTTTTCGAGTCCATAATTTGGATCCATACCCAAACCAAAGGTCAGATCTACCCCTTCTCTCTCGTCCCCCATGCGTCTCGCTCACCTCCACTTTTATAGTGAGGAGGAAGGGGAGCCGAAATGAAGCAAAAGGGAGTGAAAAGGCGCAGACGAAGAGACCAAGCATAACTCTCTTATTTTATATCCAAGAACAATAAAGAGACATTCCACTTAATCCCACCTATTTGTGATTTTGTTTTCTATTATGGGTGATCCTATTTGGAGCTTTCACCTATTTGTGATTTTGTTTTCTATTATTGGTGATCCTATTTGGAGCTTTATTATAATAAATATCGTATTAAAATTTATTTGTAAGAATATTTCTTGCTTGTGGAATTTTTTGTAAAAAAGTTGGACTAAAAATACCTTTAAAGCAATTTAAGGGTATTTTGGTTAATTTTTTTTTAAAATATTTTTTATCGATTTTTGTTTAAAATATTTTTTATCATTTTTATTTGATGTGCCATATAAAAACGTGGGTGCAGTTGGCATACGGATGCATTCGTAGCTGTAGATGTAAGGAGCACCTTCAAAATTTATCATGTTATATAATTTTGATATAAAATGTTCTTAGGATTATCTCAAAATCTATTTTTATATCTAATTATAAAATTTTAAATTTCAAAAATAGTTAAAATCAAGTAGATCTCTAAACATATGAAATCTTGAAAATTGACGGTGTAGATAATATGTTGTAAAATGCACTATTTCTGAGACTTAAAATCTTTTTATTTTTCATGGTCATACATCTCGATGTTGAGATGATCAATCAAAGGGTTTTTCAACATTAAAACTAAATTTTTGAGGTGCATCCGTAGTTCTACATTATAAGGTTGCATCCTTATATAATTTTTTCCTAAAAACATACACAACAAATTTCAAATAAGCATCATTTTTAAGTAAAAAAATAAAGCTCTTTAGCGGCCGTTGGATGTAACCATATTTAATCTAAAACATGCATCCTTCCACCGTTCACATTGTGTAGGCATGAGGTTTTCCTTGGAATTTTTAAGCCACCAAAAGAGTTTCTTGCACAATTTTTTAATCATTTAGCAAGATTTAGAGGTGCACCTTGCTTTGATTGTTTAAAGTTGATACCTAAAGCCCACAAACTTAGACTCCTAAAAATTGGATCATCGACACAAGGATTTTAGGTATAAAGAATAACAATAATGCAAATTATAATATATACTTTTTCAAAATTGGAGTGGGAAAATTAATGGATTTCAACACTCAACAATGCGAGCACAATATATGAAAAAATTAAAAATCCCTTTTGGTTTACCATAAATCACAGGGAGTAAAAACAAGTACAATATGGGCAATCATCACTGCAACAGAAAATAAAAGAACAAAAACATGCTTATGGACCTGGAGGACCTCGTCCAATAACTATAAAAGAACATAAACAATCATTGATGCCATAGAAAATAAATAAATAAATATAAATCTATTTATTGATGGACCTGGAGGAACAGGAAAAACATGCTTATGCTTAGCCATATTAACATCTGTAAAAAAAAAAAAGGAGATGTTGTTTCAACTACAACTAAGCTTCTGGGAGGGTATTATAGCTCTTTCAAGATTTAAAATACATTTATATCCTATAAAAAAAAATCAGTTTGTAGAATCTCAAAATAAAGTGAAACAACATGACTTATTTCATAATTATATTAAAGTTATTAATCATATGGGATGAAACACCGATTATATCCAAGTATGTGTTTGAATGTTTAGATCGATTATTGCAAGATATTATGTCAAACAATGACATATTTGGAGGCAAAATTATTGTACTCGAATGTGATTTTAGACAAATAGTAGTAGTCATCCTTGGAGATGCCTGAGATGAAATAATCAATTCATGTTTGACGAAATCTTTTTTATGGCCAATGAATACAAATTTGAAATTAAAAGAATAAATAAAATGAGAGCACTTCATGACCCATAGTTTACCTCATTTATAATTCAAGTTGGAGATGGGACAGAAAAAGTTACAATAAGGACTTCGTCAAATTACTAAATGAAATGTGACCAGTGACAAAAATGAAATGTATGATTTTACAAGAGATTTTATAGATTTTGCAGACATTATGGAATCATGTATATTAGCAACAAGAAATGATATTATTGTTAATTTAAAATGATATTGTGATATTAGATTTTCAGGAGAAAAATAAATTTATTATAGTTTTGATTATGCTATAGATCATCATCATCATTTTGACCTTTTTTCAATTATTTGGGAGTGGGCTACATGAATCTTGGTTCTTCATTCTACTCTATTAAAAGCCATATCCTCAGTGAGACCATAAATCTCCATATTTTTTCGGACTATTTCCAACCACGTCTTTTTAGCCCTATCATTTTTTCTCTTCAGTCATTCTACTTGAACTAATTCGCACCTCGATCGGTGCCACACATGACCAGCCCACCTAAGTCTACTCTCTCTTATTTGATTACCTATTGATGACACGTCTAAATTCTCTCGAATAGATTCATTCCGAATTCTATTCCTTCTTATCTTGTTACTCATCCATCTCAACATCTTCATCTCCGCTACACTCATTATATGGGTATATTGTTTTTTATCTTCTCAACACCCCGTTTCATAGAGCAATGCCGGTCTCATCATTGTAGATAACAAATACAATTCATTTTAGAATAGGTTATCAATAAATTGAACCCAAGTGGGTTGCCACATCATATAGTATGAAAAATGTGTACCGTCATTAGTCCTCTTAATAAATTTAATTAAAAACACAAATTTAATTCAAAACATGGAATGGTCAATCGTTCAAGACTTGTAAGTAAATCATTTAAAATAAATGTCATAAAAGCCGAAATTATTATAGGAACTCATTATGAAAATAAAGTATTTATTCCAATAATTTAAGTACAACCATATGAAGATATAAGCTTACCAACAAACTTCAAGGCAAAACAATTTTCCATTTGATTTGCATTTGCAATGAGTATCAATAAATGGCGAGGACAAATCATATGAAATTTGGGCATTTAATTATCTGATGATGTATTTAGTTAGCCAACTTTATATAGCATCATTTAGAGGAATCTCTATGAAACAGACTAAGATATTTACAAAAAGAAAAAATATTGACCAAATTAAGGGTTATTGTCTAAAGAAATAGTGTTTACACAGGAAACATAACTTTATGTGGTTGGCATAAATTTGAACTCTTATCCCAATATGAGCATTTGGAACCTTTTTTTAACATATTATTAAGTATTGCATATATAGTTGAACAAGTGTGTTTGTGAAGAGCAGTGATTGATAAGATGTGAAACTACTAACCCACATCCAATAGAATTTGACAATATGCACTGTAGCGATAAAATATACTAGTATTTTTAGATCATGTTTTGAAGGAAATTGTGAAGTTTTTCCTTTTTTATATGACTCTAGGTGCGGTTTGTATAGAGCCAAGGCTCTAAACAATCAATTAGAGCCTACCTTCAAATAGCGTCAAGAAATAATGTTTCAATATTGGCAATCTTTGTGATAGTTTTAAAATATATTTTCATCTTTGATTATAAAATTTAAAGCTTAAAAAATAATGTAGATCGAGTAGATCTATGAAAACGTTAAAATCTTGAAAATTGACAGTCAAAAAATGTATTATAAGATGCACTATTTCTAAAACTCAAAATCCATTTTTTTCTCATGTCTATGCATCTTGATTTTGAGATGATCAATTTGGGAATATTTAGGCATCAAAACAACATCTTCTAGTGAAATTTTGGAGGTAGGCTCTAATTTGATTGTTTAGAGCCTCAGCTCTATATAAACTTCTTCCTTTCTTTTATGCATGCGTTGTACAATTTAGCTCCTTAGCAATTTCACGGTAGCAGCGCCCTACTTGGCAATGTTTTCATTAAATAATCTTCTTCGTTGGATAATTTATAATCCACTTGGGCTATCTTTTTTGAACTTTGACTGAAGTTTTTAAATAGGAAAATTGTTTCATGTGGGTTGGACTGTATTTCTATATATGCTGTCAAGTAGATTTTCTATTTAAAAACAATGAAAACTAACTGTCCAAATGTTTTCGTACTAGAATTATTATTTCTAGGTTTTAAAACTAATTTATATTTTCATATTCATGATCTCCATGTCAGAGATTACATGTCTTTAAAAATTAAGCCTTTAAATGCATTTAAAAGATCGATTTATTAAGAGGCCCTCATTTCTACAATACATTTAAAAGATCGATTTATTAAGAGGCCCTCATTTCTACGTATGCGGGATTGGGCGCATAGAAACATGGTCTTTTTTATATATGGAAAATAATAGAATAAGACAATTTACCTTTTGTACAAGGTGGTCACAATTAATCTTGACCATTGGATGTGAAATTGGGTGGCTATGTTTATTCCATTGACCAAACTTAAACTTCAAAATATTTTTTTTGAACTTTATGACGCACCCAAACTATCAAATTTCATATTGAATAGTTGTAAGTAATTGTGACCACCTTATATCAAAAGTAAATGGTCTCATTGTATACAATCCTTTTATATAATTAATATTGAGAAATCCTCACATCATGACATAAGTATGATATTGTTCGCAGTTGTAAAAGCAATTTTAAACGCATGTTTTCATTGCTCAAAACTAAATGGAAAGTTAAGATATAATCAATAAATGGAAAGTTCACATATAATCAAGCTATTGTCCGCTCTTTTTGTAATCCTCCTTTGTTTGAAATGGACAAGTCCTGGATAACACTTTCAATGTTGATGCTCCTATTGCGCAGTATAATACGTTTGCAACATTGTTTAGTGCATTTTTTGGTTTTCTTTGATTGATTTGTAAATGAATTACAAACAAGTAACTTCGTCAACTTACATTATTAAAATGAGAAACTATTTCTTTTATGATATCATATCCATCATGTGAAATTTGGTGATTTTCTAATGTTGTAAGTAGGCAATTCAATCTCTCTCTACAACAAACCATCGTATGCTCTTTTATACGAATTTTAGCAAATTAAGCACGACTGACCATTATCATCATCATTTTAACCTTTTTCCAATTAATTAGGATCGGCTACATGAATCTTAATTCTAAAATATACGTACAATACACGTGCATTTTGCTAGTACAAATAAATAAATTTGAGCTACCAAATATTTGTAGGGCATCTAGTTCGAATACCCAAGTTGTTCTCCTACCGCACATTGCTTGCAATTTGGAAAGAGAGTTTTATTGGGCAAAAGGTGTGAAAGAGAGGAAGTGAAGATACCCCTCCATGATTTAATGGACTAGAGGGAGAGTACTCGAGAGAAAAAATATATATGAATAATGATTATACAATTGAAGGAGTATATTGTTGATGTACTTCCTCAGGTAAAATCCATTTGGGATTAATTTCAAGACCCCAAAATTTAGGGATGTAACACCTTCAATCCATATATTAACCTCAATAAAAGAAATTATAATTCGACCCTTTATGTACTTGAAGAGAATAATGTTTCAAGATTGAATAGAGACTATCCAATTTGTAAAAGGTGAGATCTAAGTGCTAGAATATCAAAATTAAAATTTTCTCTATTAAGAATTATCATCTATTGATTCCTAGGTGGCTCTCAAAATTTAAGATAGAAAAAACATCCAAGTAGGGGCTTCTAACTGGGGCAGTGGATGTGCACCATGCTAAAATGGGAACATAGTAGTATGTGCGCTCTTATTAAAATCGCACTTCAAGCTACCTTACTTATAGAAGTAAAGTTGTGATGGTTTGCATAGTCCATTTTAGTTGGAAAATATAGATTTGACATGGTTTTTAATACAATATTGAAAAGTTAAATGTGTTTTAAAATGATGTCAAATGTGCATCATCTAAATAAAATTGATAGTGTGGATCAATGTTGTCAAATTCCTTTTGGAGCCTTTTTCGGTTTGCTTGGCAAAAGAAAGCAATTCAGTGCTTTGGCTGATTCAGATGATGACTTTAGAATTTTTTTTAAAAATTAATATAAATAAAATATACATTTACCTATAAAAATATATTAATATACTTTTTTAAAAAAAATAAAATAAATTAAAAAAGACAATTTTGTGCTTCGGCCAAAGAGGCTGAATCAAACCAAAGTGGGCCGAAGCGGCTCAAAGCAAGCCAAAACGGATGCACCTGAGCTTCACTTCACTTTTATCTGAAAATTCGAAGACTTCAACCTTTACAGCTGGAGTGAAATGATTTTGATAACATTGGTGTGGATTATTGCAACTTTAATTCTACGAGTAAAATAGCAACTTTATATAAACTTTTTTGAATAAATAATTCTAAAATTAAAAACCCCAAACACATAGGAAAACGAAAAATTTAATTGCCAATGAAAGCAAAATATTAAGCTCGAGAGAAGCACCAAGTATATCTGCAAGATAATGTCATTGGACTGGTGATCATATTAAGCTCAGGATAAGTACAATCAACTAGTTGGCGCTCTAATGAACTTCTCCTCTCTAAGTGAATGACTTCTCTAGAAAAATAATTTCATTAGAACTCCAGGCTCTTTCGATCACTGGTTCAATTACATTCTTTCATATCTACTTGATTTTGTAAAATACTACGTAATTTTTTAAAATAATATGATTTAAGACAATAACTTTTCAAAAATGTTTCTTTATGGAAAGAGAAAAGGTATGGATTTTAATCCCATATTGAATAATAGAGAGAGAAAAGTGGCATATTTATGTGGATAGAATTTATTTGGAGCACATAAAATGGGTATAGACACATGAATTGCACTTCACACACTCACATCTTTCGCAAGTTGCGATGCATACTTGATTTCCAAGTCACATTGGATAGCATGCATGGCCATTAGTATAGCCATTGTGTTTAGGGCTCGGTTTTTATGTGGCCAAGCCCGTTATGTAGAAATTCGGGTCTCTTAGTAAATCTATTTTTTGAGATGGATTTTAAGACTTAATTTTTAAAGACATGTAATTTCTAACATAGAGATATAAATAGAAAAGAATTAATAATTTCTTAAAACTATATATACTTATTCTAATAAGAAAACATCAGAACCGTTAGTTTCCATTGTTTTTAGATAGAGAACCTACTTGCATCCATTTTTAAGATGGATGGTTTGCATTTTTTGGACGGCATAAGTAAAAATGCAGTACAGCCCGCATGAAACAATTTTCCTTCTGTTGGGAAATGATTATTAGATGCTTTGGCAGTTGGTGATTACTAGGCAGTTGGTATCCTCAAAGTGAGGAAATATGTTTGGATTGTGCTTTAAGGGGAGAGAGGACAATCAAGTCATCAAGCATACCTTACAGAATTAGTTAGGTCACCAAAAAATTTTGATTTTTTTTTAATATATTAATGAAGACATCATTTATCAAAACCTCATCATCACATCAATAATATGATTTAAGAAGGTTTTAAAGTAGGTAGCTCATTTGAATTTACAAAACAAACTAGAATAATTGTTAGTTTACACATTTTTTGCACCTCTTACATCCAATAGGGGCTCAAGGCTAGATGATCAAGATGGCAGATACTACAATGTGACGTGTTCCACTCTTCCTGACCGGGCTAGGGGATTTTGCTAGATTACCTAAAAAACAAAAAAAATGACACGGTTTCTATAAGTCCATATAGAAAAAAATAACACGGTTCCTATAAGTCCATGTAGAAATGAGGCACGTCTTAAAAATCTTTTTTTGAGATTGATTTTTGGATCTAATTTTTAAGGACATGTAATCTCTAATATGAAGATCATGAATATGAATATGAAAAAAAAAAAAAAAAGAAACTTTTAAAAATTAAAAATAACTTTTGAAAATTAAAAATAATTATTATATTAAGAAGATATTTGACATCCACCTTTAAAATGGATGCCTTATACATCGGGACCGCAAATGTAGAAATGAGGGCCTCCAGCATGAAATTTTTTTCTCAAAAAAAGACACCCAGGGAACTTTTGAGTAGAGTTGAGTCACCTCAACCATCCAATTTTAAATCCGACAGCTTGGGGAATTCGGACGTAGAATCACACTCCACAGCCATCCGATTATACATCTTGCCGATTGAGGCGTTTGAGACCCCTGCGGGCGAGAAGGCAAAGGTCACATGAGTACGGAAAAATATTAGACTTATATACTGATGAATAAGCGCCTGCTTCTCACCTTTTCTATGGCAACGGTGAGAACGCGACCCTAAAGCTCGAGCTTCTGCTATCAATGGCGGAGAGCGCTGATTATGGGCTCAAGTGCATCGTGAAACTCGGTTAGCAAAACCCATTTCCCATTTTCATCTCTCTCTCTCTCTCTCTATTTCTCTCTCTCCCCTCTTCACTGTACTTGTTAATGTATTTGTAGGAGATTTAAGGAGCTAGTCATTATGCATTACAGTTTTTGTTTTTTCATGATGGGAACCCTGTACGAGTGTCTCTTTATCACTCGATGTGCACTATGTTATCTTTCTCATTGATGATCAAGTGGGAGTTTGTATTTCTCACACATGTTTTAGAATCATGTAGTTTCTCACACATTGGTTTGGGGAGAGAGAGATGGGGTTTTCCATGAGCAAGTTCTCATTAATTAAGATCAGTTTCTAAACCATTATCCAGCTGCATAACTGGTATTTAACTTCTTATGGAATCAGTGTCCTCCTTCCTATAGGATCAGTGCCCACAATTTTGGATTCGTGGCATTGGTATCGAGTTAAGCCTTTTAACCCACTAACCCCAGAACCCAAATTGTTTGGAAAAGTTTATTTTCAATTATTTTATGATCGATTTGTTTTTTATAGTGGAATTGTTCACATCCTGCATCATAACTAGTGCTTAACTTCTTATGGAATCAGTCCCGTTCCCATAGAATCAGCGTCTGCCATTTTGGATTCATGACATTCGTAATGTGCAAAGCTTTTTAACCAGTTCTGATATTGAATTGTTCAGGTGGTGCTGCAATTACTCACAAACATGAATTTGAGGAGAGAAACAATGAAAATCTGAGTCTAGTTGCCTCACAATTGAGAGAAGCAATAATGGGTTCTTCATGGCATGGGCACGGGATGGATTGGAGCAAACGTATTGAAAATAACCACAAAGATTTTGCACATGAATTTGGGGATCAAAAAATAGATTCAAGTGCCTTCGTTGTGGTTCATGGAGCAGGTGACATGTCCCTTTAGACATATGGTTTCATTTTGTTCTTAGCTAGTCAACTTGTTTTGTTTATTATGCCAGTCAAAATTTTTGTTCAAATTGTTCTAACTTTGATGATAAGAATGATAACTACTAGCATTACTATTTGTATTCTTTTCATACCCTTTTTCCTGTCTTTATTCATCCGGTCGATAATATCTCCATCAAAGTGGAGACTAGAAACTACAAGGCCACAATTAACAAATAAATTTTAGACTAACTAAACCACGCTAAGGATCTGTTTGGATACCTAGAGATGCATGTCCTGGGGAGATGCCTATCCTGGAATTGGCATCTCCTGGGACCAGTGTTTTAAAATGCGGGATGCAGTCCTGATGAGGTCATGGGGAGGTAAATATAAAAAATTCCAAAAAACTCAAAGAATAGGTTATTACATGGAAAAAATATGGCGGTGATTGATGTGATAGTAGGTATTTAATTTATTCATTAACTCCAATATTATCAGTTGTCGAGGACTCTAAATTCCCTTATAGAAGACATTAGAAATAGAAAGTAGAAACTTGAAACTAACTTTATAGAAAACATTAGAACTTAGAAGACATCGTATTATCATAATTCATAATCTTTTTGTTTTTTTTAAGCTATCCATGTGTTCTCTAATCTCCCTTTTAATCTCTTCTGCAGCTTGTGGGAATGCTTTCCCTTTCTCAATAATCCCGGATGAGTGTTGTTTTTGGCAAAAAATACCCCTTGCATAAGTATTTCCACAAAGTGTACAAATAACATCAATTTCGATTTTTTGGATTTTTGAGTTTTGCATAATTCCAAGCCGGATATTTGTTACTCTAAGATTGTGAAAAAAAGATATTGCCCCCAAAACAAAGTGTACGATTTAGGAAATAAACACTTACTGACTGACTGAATAAAATTTTCAAATCTTCTTGGCCCTTGAAACTCTCGATATGTTGATGAATATATGCTCAAACTTCTTCAAAACAATGCCCAAGCTAAACCCAATTGACAACCCAACCAACACCCAGAGCAAATTGAGAAATTTTTTCAAGAAGCATTTCTGCCAATTTTTTTTTTTTCTCTTCGTTTGATCCAAAAACAACCATATTTGTGGCTGGTTTTTGTATTTTTCATTTTTTTTTTTTTGGGGGGGGCGGGGGTGTGTTGGGTTTAATATCCCCAAAACCCTTTCCCTTCCTTTTTTGGAGGTGGGGAATTGAAAAAAATGCCATGCTTGTGGGCACTATTTTTGTCCACACTATGCGGTGGGATGTGGCGCATATGCAGGTGCATCCCACCAAAGCACATATGCCCCCCTATGCGATACGCTTTGGGGTGCATAGCTCATTATGCGGCCTCATATGTGGCGATGCAGCCATATTTTAAAACAATGCTCGGGATTTCGGTGCACATAGCGCATTATGCGGTGATGCGATCGCATTTTAAAATAATGCTGGGGAGTGGCATCTCCTGAAGTATGGTAGCTCTACTGTTTAGATAGCATTTGATAAGAGACCTGGAATATGCATGTCCACTTTTTGGATTGTCTGGAGGATGTGTTTCTCATAAATTATTACATTTTTGTTTTGTATTATTCCTATCATACTGACTAGGGCAAGATTTTAACTCACATGCTTTATGAAATCACATGTTTTCCCCAGCCAATATGATGGGAATAATGCAAAACAAGGATGTAATAAATTTATGAGAAACACATACTCCAGGCAATCCAAACAGTGGACATGCATCTTCTAGGTCTCTTATCAGATGCCATCCAAACAACAAACACCCATATTCTAGGAGATGCCAATACCAAGAGAGGCATCTCCCCAAGGCATGGCATCTCCCCAAGGCATTCTTCTCCTAGTGTCCAAACAAGACCAAAATGTGTATTCCACCTATTTCGGTGGAATACAGATCTCCATGTTTTGGCCTCAAAATGTGGACACAGATATCCACGTGGAGAGTGAAATTCTCTCTCCAGATGGCATCCAAGTTGCGGAAATGCCTGGTCTCCATGGCAATGAGTCTCCTAGATACCTATTTTCAGATATCCAAACTGGCCCTAATGGTCCATTTAGATTGGGGACCCAAAAACAAAAAAAAATCTTGAAACTCAAGTTTTTCCCTAGGGAACTGATCAATTAATGGTTTCCTTATGTATCAGCTAAAAGATGCTGAAGAATACTCAACAATTCTCTAATGTCCCTGGTGATATTTGCTAGCTTGTTAGCAATTGTCTTATCTATTCGAGCTCATTTAATTGCATTGATGTGGTATTCTTCACTACAAGAGGACCTAAATTGATCTTCAAATGCTTTAAGAATGTTCAAAGCTTCACCTGGGTAAAGCACCCATATCTCAGTTTGTGTTCATATCACACTTAACTGCCAAATATGTATCTAATATTATTTTGAGTTCATCAAATTTGGAATGATACCCATTCTAGATGATTTTCCTTCTTTATAGGTGGATCTTCATCATCCTTTGTAATAATTGGAGTCATTTTGATGTATAGTAATACCTTATTATTTAATGTCACATTAAGGCATCATTTGAGTGGCAGAACAACTCCAACAAGGAAGGAAGAATTAAGTGTAAAACATAATTTTCTTTTTTCAGAGCTACGGATATTTTGGCAGTGCTTTCATAATAAGCGGGGTCAAGAATTTACCCATTGATAGTGGGGTGCACCAAGCTGGGCCATTTTTCACTCCCAAACAGATGGAGGAAGAATATGGCTTGTTCCCAAAATTTGGTCCGTCTAATGGGACCTAAGTTTTTTTGTTTTTTTCCTTCTTTACATCTGTACTTCCAACACATTGCAACTCCTGTAAAATTTCATATCTAAGGTGTTCACTGGATATTTTCTGTAGGATCATTTGGGCACTTCCAGGCAAGTAGGTCTGGGGTTCACAAGGGAGGGCTTCACTTGCCCCTTGTGAGGGCTGGTTTCGTGGCCACGCGCATCTCTGTAAGATAAATCAGATAGAATCAGATGTTTGTCTATTAGTTATCAACTTATTTTTTGGTTTTCTGCATATTGAAGATTTTGATGTTTTCTCAATGTTTGCTTCTTTTCCTTTTTTGGTGAGATGGACATTGCCACTTCAGCATTTTATGTTATAAAATTACAAGAGTTCATATCAAAGTCGACTCTCATAATATGATTAATCAATAATATCTCGGCTTCTGCTATGCTAATGCCATTCCATACACTTATATTCATGATATACAGTAGTATAATTTTTTTTTTTTTTGTTTAACCTTTATATTTATAGACAAATGGCAATACTTTAGTACATACACATTGTTCTAATAAATACTGTAATGAGATTTCAAAATGATGAAACATTACTGAGGCGCAAGAAATTAAATCTATGCTACTTAAATAATAGATAAATCTTTGCAAAGTGCGGATGTGCTCTCTTCCAGCAGAGCAAATTATCTTTATCAACACAAGTAGGGGGTCATGAATAGGTGGAGTCCATGGAAGAAACAATATAATGCAAAAAAAAAAAAAAATTTCAAAATTCAAAATACAATTTTATTATCATTAATTTTTTAGTTTATCTTTTAATTTTAGGAATAGGAGGTGCGCAAGGATAATTAGGTGGGCATGAGTTTATTTTGTGCTTGAATTGATATTGATCAATTGGGTTGGTTAGTTTCTAAGAAAGAGGAATGTAAATACGATAAGGTTAAATCTAAAAGGGGTTTATCTTTTTCAACAATAGGTAACGTTTTGCCTTAGGGGAGGGTTTGGGTAAACATGGGTTATCTATTGAGTTAAGAGAGAGAAAATAGGGATGAGTGAAAAATAGGTTAAGAGAGAGAAAATAAGGAGGAGAGATAAAATATGAAAGTCCGTATAGAGAGGGATTTTTTGTTTAGTTATTGTTTATCTTCTTTTTAGTCTATTTAAAGGGAGATATCCCTTCATTGTAAATCGGTGAAAGTGAATGAGTTGAATAGAATTTGGTCTCGTGAAGAGATTGTTTTGGGGTGGATTCCCTCTCAGACCTTTGAGAGAGGGTATATTCTCTCAACCTTTCTTTTTTTTATTGTTATTTTTCTAGTTTTATTTTTTTCCTGCATCAATTGGTATCAGAGCAAGTTAGATCTAGAGATATTCGGTTTGTTTGACAATGCCACCAAAAGCTAATCCCGCTCTTGCTATGGATGATCGTTGGGGACAAGCTATAGAAAATTTGACTAAAGCCATAGAGGATTTTCGAACTGAAGTACATGAGATGAATCAGGAGAGGAATCAAAGAATGCAACGGTTGGAGAACAATCTTCATCGTGAGGAAGGTGCTCGCAGCCACATTCATCTTGCACCAGTAATTCCACGACAGACCCAGGGTGTTAATTTCAAGCGTAATGAAGAAATTTACGGGCCAAATCCACGTCCTATAGAGCGACCAAGAGATTTTAATATTAAAATTGATCTCCCAAAAATTTCACGGTCAAAGTTGTTCATCGATTGCATATGGTGTGTCTTTGGAGCTGGACCCATTCCTAATTAGGAATAATCATAATCAGCCCAAGCTCGTATTCAACAATTACTCTTGGAACATAGTTGCAGGCAAGAGTCTTACATTAGTCTTGAAGAAATTGAAGAAAAGGTGCCGAGGAGCATGGTGGGCTTACATCACCAATTAGCAAATGGTGATTGGCTTCAAGCTCGAGGTCGAGCTTCTCCCAACCCCGGGAGAATGATGCAAAAAAAAAAATTGAAAAATCAAAATACAATTTTATTATCATTAATTTTTTAGTTTATCTTTTAATTTTAGGAATAGGACGTGTGCAAGGATAATTAGGTGGGCATGAGTTTATTTTGTGCGTGAATTGATAGTGATCAATTGGGTTGGTTAGTTTCTAAGAAAGATGAATGTAAATAGGATAAGGTTAAATCTAAAGGGGTTTATCTTTTTCAACAATAGGTAACGTTTCCTTAGGGGGAGGCTTTGGGTAAACGTGGGTTATCTATTGAGGTTAAGAGAGAGAAAATAGGTTGAGAGAAAATAGGGAGGAGAGATATGAAAGCCCGTGTAGAGAGGGATTTTATGTAGTTATTGTTTATGTTCTTTTTAGTCTATTTAAAGGGATATATCTCTTCATTGTAAATCGGTGAAAGTGATTTGAGTTGAATAGAATTTGGTCATGTAAAGAGATTGTTTTGGGGTGGATTCCCTTGCAGACCTTTGAAAGAGGGTATATTCTCTCAACATTTCTTTCTTTTTATTGTTATTTTTGTGATTCTATTTTTTCCCTGCATCACAATATCTTTGTCAACACAAGCAGGGTGGTCATGAATGGATGAAGGGTCCATTTTGCCGTGTATATCTTTCTTGGTTTTATCCTGCTTCTATTGTTTCTCCATTTCAATTGTATGATCACGATTTACAGTTTTCTATGTTTCTTTGATATTTGATTGTCCATCAAATCAATTTGTCTCGTAATTATTTATCAGTTGTTTTTTCCTTTTGTCTCAACTCTCTATAGGTGACATCACTCAATCTTGAAATTGTTAGAGCACTTGCAAGTGGTATGCTTTCTATATCCATAAATTGCTTTGACTTCTTCAACTTTCCATTATGATTGCCATAAAAGCGTTTAGCATGTGCATACTTGACTAATTGACAAGTTATGCAATGCAGCTACAGTATCTTTCATTTACTTAATATAATATTGGTCTACAAAAGCGCAACAGCTAATCGCTTGCTTGATACCAAGTGTTAGGTTGGCCAAGAAGTGAAACAAGCTAAGATAATAAGCTTTTTTTGGCACTTATTAGCTTACCTTAACTTAGCCTGCTTTATTTCATAACAGAGCTGGGAATACTGTGGTGAATAGATTAACCTTTTCTTTTTTGTAAATGGTTAGGAATGTTTTATAACCAATGGGTCAAAAACCCCTTCATTTAGTCATATGGGGTTATGGATTGTTGTCTTATGAGGTTGCAGGTTGTCAAATTCACCCACACATTTTGTGACTGATTGGACTTCTGATTATGGTTTTGTAGAAGGTATTCCATCTGTTGGGATGTCTCCATTTGCCTGTGGATGGTCAACTGCTGGAAGAAATGTTAGTAGTTATCTAAGAACTTGTTATGTATTTAGGTTGTGAACATCAATTGTATGTGCTCTTTGATTTCTTCATACTAGCCTTGTCATCTGTGATGTGTATTCTCAAAAGAAGATCTTACAGTATTCGTAGTATTTTCTCAATGCCAGAAGGCTGACCTGAATTTTGGCACTTATTGTTGCAGTTTACAGATGCAAATATTTCCCAGGTGGCAAACGCTATTGATTCCGGTTTAATCCCTGTAGGTTATAATATGCATCACTTGAACATTCCCTGTACTACTTTCTACTTTCTTTTTTAGTGGAACACTTGAAGTTGTTAACGGGCATCAACTTTTCCAGGTTTTACATGGTGATGTAGTGCTTGATAACTCACAGGTACATGTCTTGGACTATCCAATTTGGGGAAGTACTATATAGACTTATGGACCATGGAAAAACATAGTCCACTGGATCATCATCATTCATTGTGATTGCGGGCAATGATGGAGAGTTGGATCCTCCATTGTGGTCAAATCACATTCTAGTGGGTTGCTAACCATCCTTGAATGTTCATAGTTTTGATGATCAGGTTTTGACTCACTGGACTATGGGTTTTCCATAGGCCATTCGTTTATTTTATATCTTCCCATCCAAATTTATACTGTTTGTTTTAATTGTGCAGAAGGAAATGCCTCAAGAATATTATCATAGAGAAGCTATTTAGAACATTAAAATCTTGAAAAGATGAGTACAAAGAAAAAATTCATTATTACTGACTGATAAGAATCCGTTTTTATGGTAGTATGGCTTATTTGTGCAGGGATGCACCATTCTAAGTGGAGATGTCATCATTCGCTATCTTGCACAACAATTAAGACCTCACTATGTTGTGTTTCTTGTATCCAAAGTTATGTATCAGCTCATTGGCATTTTTGTTGATTGGATGATAGTTGATAGTTTTCGACTAATATGCTTCATATCCCATTTGATCTTCCATTTTGTCAGTTGGATATTATTTAGAAGCAGTGATTTAAAACTACCCAAGCGATTCCTGAGGGTGACCCCCAAAGATGGGGCGAGTCTCCCAAGCCTAGGATCCCTGTTGCTATTTCCCCAGAAAATTCGCCAATTCGAACCTCAAACTCAGCCAGTTTCCTGACTGTCTCAGGTTCGGGATTCTAGCGAGTCTGAGCCTGTGTCCGCATTTTCAAGCAGTGGTTAGGACTCATGTATGAGCCTCTGTTTTTCTATAATCTGAATAAGACAGATGTTCTTGGAGTTTATGACCGCCCTCCATCAGATCCTAATGCTATACTTTTAAGAGAGATAGGTGAGCAATTCCTTGTCGTGATTGATGATACATAATTTTTCTATAAAATTTATTAAGCTTCTATTTTCTATTCTAAAGTATCACTTGGATTTGTCATATGATTTTTGAATGTTCCAATAAGAACCATAGCTTATGATGTGAATATATTTAAGCTTAAATTTCATTAGCATAATCGCTCTGCTGAACTGAATCTTGGGTTGGCAGCTGTTGATGAAGATGGTAGTTGGTCAATTGTCAAACCTATGCTACCACACATGAACAAACAAGGTAAGTTTGAGATGCCCTCTTCTTTACACTTTTGAGTAATTATTAAACTTGCTAAAATTGCTAGGATCATTTGTCATGTTTTGCAACTATCTTTTTCTCTTTTTCCTTTATTTGTTTGTTACTCAGCCCTGGTTGAGAATATTTGCTGATGAGTGTTGCAAACATGGTCTATTGATATGTTGAATGTCTTGTAGAAATGATAAAATAGAGCCGAAGGGGCTCGGTCGCTCGGGTAACGAATTGGTGAATATGACTCAGCCCTATTAGAGATTCTCAACATTTGTGAATATGAATTTAAAAGAAAAAGAAATTTAAAAGATAAATAATAAATTTTGTGATGTTTTATAAACACCGTTCATTTTGAGTTTAGGTGGGGCCACCATATCTCCACATCCATATTAAGTGGAAGCACATGTAGAAGATGGATGTGGGATGCATGAGGGGATGCACATGTAGAAGTGCATCCCCTTCCCTTACTCGTGAAACAATTTGCCTTTAAATAATTGATTTTAAATAATTAAAGGATGCAGTATCTATAAGGCTGCAACCTACTTATTGAAGCAGGGCTGCACCATCTGCACCATCCATTTATTTGGACGGTGCAGGTATTGAACACTGCATGATGAGAGAAATCGGGGCTTCCGGTACCCGGTTTCCTCTTTGTTCGCATCCCTTCGAGACCTCTCAAACCACAGTGCTATTATTTTTCTTTCCTCTCTTCGCATCCTCTCTCCTTCCAATAGCCCCCTTGTCCCCTCCAATCCCACTTTCTATCTATTCCCTGATAGATACCTAATATGCTCTCTTTTTCCTTCCTCTCCATGTCCATGTTCACTCTCTCTGTCACTCAATTTCTCATTTCTCTCTCTGCCAAGTCTCAATACCTCATTTTTCTCTCTCTTGCTATGAACCTCTCCATCTATATCTTGCTCAAATCTATGAAAGGCTTTTGTTAAGATGGAAACTCATAATTCTTTTGCTCTCACGGCCTTGCTCTGAGCAAGGTTCTTTAAGTCAGCCTCTAGCTAAATCTGGAGCTGAATTTGATGGTAATTTTAGTGCAAATTTTAGTCCAAGGTTGTGAGAGCTAATCTTTCAAGAATAGGGATCTCAAGGACCTGGTTTTTGGCTGATTTGGTGCTAATTCTACGCTCATTGTAGAGATAAAGAGGGAAAGCATGTTTGTTGTAGAGATAGAGAGAGGGAAAGCAAGAAAATGGCTGCTAAGGATGGGTACACTGAACCAGGCAGAGAGTTGCTGTATAAATGAGGTCAATTTTGGAGGAAGGTCACCAAATTTGGGAATGAGTTTAATGAACCAGGTGGGGTTGGGGGTGGGGGTAGAGTTAAAGATGTGTGCGCATGTTACGCTAACCTAAGCTATGTTGACTGGGTAGATTTTTAAGGATAGAAGTGCGGCAGTGGGAGAAAGAGGGGTTGGAGCACTCTAGAGCTTGAGCTCCTCTCTTCAAGGTCATGGAGTACCCTCAAATATGCATATTTCATTACCATTCGGAACAAACCATCGCTCCATCTCACTCTTTAATATCTTGCTCTCTCACCCACCTTAAGCACCTGTCACATCCTCTTTCTCTCTGTAAGATGCCAAAATGCTGTATTCTCTCGGAATTGAACTTCAGATGCAGGATTGCTAATATCAACTGCTAACTACCCAAGCCCAAGCCTGATTCCTAAAATGGGTTTTGGTGGTGGTGGTGCACTTTCTTAGGAGGCCAGAGAGAGAGTGGGTTTAGAGAACATGGGTTCCAGGTATTTCATCAGGGTAAGAGAGAGCAATGCGTATTTGATAACCACCTTCTAAATGGGGGTCAGGGCTTGTAAGCAGATCTTTCCTTGCGGTGGGGGGGGGGGGGAGGGAGAGAAGAGAGAGACGGGCCATCAAGAACACTTAGAAGAAGAGAGAGAAGAGACAGGCCATCAAGAAAACTTGAAGAGAATGAGGGAAGAATACATATTAATGGGCAACTGGGGCTTCCCTTGACCCGGTGTTCCTTATTAAACCATGCCAAAATATTTACACCATCCAAAATAAACGGACAATGTAGGAGGGTGCAGCCCTAGTTATTGCGAAGGGGTTCAGCTCTATATAAACGTTTTTCCATAATTCAATGGCTTGTTCAGTGTCCTAGTTTTCTCTTCTAATCTCAGTTTTCTTGCATGTATAATTGAATTCATTATTTTCTGATTATTGACTTCTCTTCCGCAACAGTTAAAATCACGGTGGGAGCCCATGACACAACTGGTGGAATGATGACCAAGATAACGGAGGCCGCAACGATTGCAAAACTTGGAATTGATGTCTATATTGTGAAGGTAAAGTAACTATCACTTTTCTTTTTTCCTTCTAATTTAAGGGGGTAAGATGGCAAATTCTCCTCAGAACAACAAACCTGTTGCTTTGCCCACCTAAGACTCACTTTTAAGGTGTGGGATTGACTTGAAAATGTTCAAATCATGCTCTCACATTGTAAAAAATGGGTCATGGGGATTTGAAGGTTTTCTTTTAGCCTCGATCAACTATATCTTGGAGGAGATTCATTTTGAGAGGGTTTGGAATTTTTTTAGGTACCCCACAACACCTTAAAAAATGATTCTAAAGTGGGTGGGAGCACCAAGGTTCCTTTTAGTCAAATTCAAGAGGAATTATAAATCTTTATTATTTGTTATTTCTTTCCAAGTTTCATCACTAAATAAGATCTTAAAAGCAGGCTGGCACAGATCACTCGTTGAAAGCTCTAAAGGGTGAAGTGAGCAACATCTCTAATGAGTGGTTGGGAACAATGGTCAGATCCTCCTCAAAATGCATACATTCAGATGTTTAAGCCTTGGCTCATTGGTGATGGAATTAGGTATTCATTTATGAAATGATGGAACTAGTTATTCCTATATGAAATGTGTCCCATATGCAAGAAACCACTTAAAAGGTGGTGCAATGGGGGACATTCTCTCTCTCTCTGTCCATCTACATCTTGACTTGCTAGTATCAGGTCACATCACGCCTTATTATACTGAAAAAATGATAATTAGATGGAAGTATTGATTAGATCAAAGTATGTATCACACTCTACATCTCATCAATTAGGGGCTGTAAGATTAAAAATATATGCATAAGCAATTAAGGCGATTTTTCTACTTGGATTGAGAAGTTCAGGGGAAGCGAAGAGGTCTCTACATGGTTTTTATTAATTTAGATAAAGCATACAATAGGGTATCTAGAGAATTAATTTGGTGGGCCTTAGAAAAGAAGGTTTCTCTAGAGGATATATTTTGACATGGTGATAGATATGTACATGGGAACACTAGCTAGAGTCAGGGCAACTAGTAGAGAGGCAAGTGAGTTTTTAGTGAAAGTAGACCTACATCAAGGCTCATTGTTGAGTCCATATTTCTTTGTTTTGGTTGTGGACAAGTTAACTAGGCATCTACAGGATAAGGTATTGTAGTGTATGTTGCTCACAAATGATATTGTTTTAATTGATGAGAATAGAGGTAATGTCAACTCAAAGTTAGAACTTTGGAGGGATGTTCTAGAAACTAAAGGTTTTAAAAGTAGCCGGATTAAGATAGAATATAGGAAATGCAAATTTAGTAATAATAGAAGAAGAAATGAGGATTTAGTTAAGATTGATGACCAAGAAGTATTAAAAGGGATTATTTTTTGGTGGTTTGGCCTTGTGGATTTTTTTTGTGTCAACCTAGAATAAAACCATTAGGAAGAGTGATTTGGTTCGGTTCTAAAAGGGCAAGGGGAAGGGAGATAAGGATATCAAAAGAAGTAGTGAGAAGAGATATGGTCAACTATGGTCTGATTAAGGGTATAGCTCTTGGTAGAGGTGGAATAAGATTTGTGTAGCGAGACCTGAAAAGTTGGAATAAAGCTATGATGATGATGAAGATGATGAGAATATGCATTGGCCTTGAGTCTCATACGCCAAAGTTTACTCAATAGACATTTCGCAAAAGGAAGTGTCACTAACCCTGTTTAGCCAAAGAAGAATTGAAGTTTTGGAAGAAACCATTATATGTTTTCAAGGCATATGTTTCTCAAGCATTAGTGCAAATCACTTATATGACATGCCCAAGCTAATGGAATGTTACGGCCCACGGATGTTTATGTGTTTGGTGTAGCCCAGCGTGCATGCAATGCAATTATTACAATATATACAATGAGACTATTTATTTTTTTATATAAGGTGGTCACAATCATCATTGACCATTAGATTTGACATTAGGTAGTTGAGGATGTGTCATTGTTTGGATACAAAGTCCAATATAATTTTTTTTGAATTTTGTAACAAACTTTCATTATGAATTTCACATTCTATGGCTAAAGTGACTAGGCCTTATTCCAAAAATAAATGGTCTCCAAGTATACAATCCCTTATAATAATTGAAAATATTTATGTAAGGTGTCAACCTTATATTATAAAAGTAAGGTGGCCATCAGAAATCCACTTGGAGAATTTATTTCAATGTCAAAAAACATTAGAATTGATCATCTTGACTTATAGATATATGGATGTAAATAGATATGTAGATGTAAAAAGAAAAAAAAAAAGATTTTTAGTTCTAAAAATAGTTCATCTTGTAACCTTTTATGTAGATTATCTAATTTCAAAAAAAAGTAGATGATCTTGCTTTGTACTGGTTTAATTAAGAGGTAAAAATGCAATTTGAGACCATCGTAAAGGTTTTGGGCAGTGTGTACTTTAGATTGTTTAAGGTTGACGCCTTATATAAACCACTCCCTATTATAATTTAACAGACTATTTATGATATGTGCATAGTAAGGATTTAACTACAAGCATTATTTCAAGTACAACACTCTCGACTGTTCGATCTTTGATAAGGTGGTTGAGATTGCATACATTGTTTGAATTTTGATATTTGTTACATGTTTATATCGATGCTACTAAGGTGCACTTGATAAAAATACCAAAGAATATTTCCAATCATTTAAAATGACCAATAAAAGGGTGCATTTTAAACTTTTTAGGGGTATGTTGGTCATTTAGGATGCACCTTACTTTGAGGTGTGGATGACCAAACTTTTAGTTTAATCCAACTTACATAAAGAAATAAAAATAAAAATAAAATATTGAAATGCACCAAACCATCTAATCAGGATGGGATAATTTTGGAGAAATTATAATTGGACAATGTTAGAATGTAATGTAGAAAAAGTGTTGCAGTGTTTTTGAGTTCTTTACATGTGTTGAATGGTCCATATTTGACTTAGATGCACTTGGTGTGAACCCACCACTTTATTCTTTTTTTAATAGTAATTGTCTACTTGTTTAAACAAGATCAATAACAAATGCCAATCTCTCAAATGTCTCTCAGTTGACCATTGATTAACTATGTCACTCCTAAATTGATGCTACGCTCTTATAAACAGCAAACCCTTAAATGTTTGCTTAACAAGTACATTAAAAAGTGAGGAAAGGCCTACATTTAGAACAATGTTTTAAAATTTCAAATCGGATTTGGAAGCCTAACTTACTGTAATGATCCAGATCTATAATTCAAGGTATGGCTGAATCGTCAAAATTCGTAATAAAAATTGTTAAAGTAATAGTATTGAGTGATTTCGAGGGAGATGGATGGGCGATCAAAACGGTGATTACCAATTTGGATCACCAGGTTTTAAAAACGGAATTTATAAAGATCTGATGACAAGTGCTATTGGCACATGTGAATGATATAATCATTCAAATCTGAACTTGTCTTTTTCAAACATGACACATCTATAAATTATTTAAACTTGTTTTTTCAAACATGACATATCAATGTATTATTTAAGAAAAAATGATTTGACAAGTGCCATATAAGCTATGTTATTAAGATGCAGAAATCCCGGACACAACGAAAGTGTCAAGAACTCCAAAATTAGCACATGGAAAAAAAAAATAGAACACCAATGCAACAGTTGTATTAGTATAATACAACGACACTTTTAGAAAACCATGTTTGTGGTATTTGTATGTTCCCAATTTGACACTTTTTTCATCTCAATAATCAATCAAAAAAAAAAAAAAGTTCAATTTGAACACTAGATATGGTCAAAATGAGTCCTATCCAAAAACGAATTTAGACCATTTATTTTGTGAATTTCAAGATCTTAGCTTTTATAAACTTAAAATCATTTTTTTCTTTTTTAACATTGTTCATCTAATGATAATAAAACCATACCAAAAAATTGGAAAATGAAAAAATCCTTTTAAAGCTTAGATCTAAGCATCTCGTCAAAATGAACAGTCTATGTTAATTGGATTGAAAAAATATTTTTTAAGTTGTGTTTTTGATTTTTTATTTTAAATTTTTTATTTTTTATTCATTAAAATGAAAAGAGTGTATATTTCAAAATTTAAATCAAACAAATGGCCATGAGACGATTTTTTAAGATTATTGCATCAGTTGTATGAAATCATTGGCCCCTTTTAAACTCATTAAAGTGTGACACGAAAGTGACATTGCGGCATCTTTAGAAGGTAGGCACATGAAAAAAACACATTTGACACATGTAAAACAAGTTTTGCTCACGAGCTTGTGTTCACTGTAGAACACATTTTTCAAAGGGCAAGCCCGCATATGTAAAAATGCGGGCCTCTTGATAAATCTATTTTTGAGATGGATTTTAAGACTTAATTTATAAAGACAGCCTTTTAATAAATCTATTTTTTGGATGGATTTTAAGACTTAATTTTTAAAGACATGTAATATCAAACATGGAAAAGATATAGACTTTGCATTTGGCTCGGTATTGTGTGTTATCACTTATTGATACTAAAACACATGTCAACATGCATTACCGATTGACCGTACATATATGAAGGGCCATCAATGTTTTAGTACGTGCGGATGCATTAACTGTATAATAAGCCTTAAGGTCCATTAGAGTTGAGTATCTAAGGATGGGAGACCTTGATTCCTATCATGCATCTACCGATGGGATAGCTTGATTCCTACCCATGCACATTTTTATTTTCATTTATTTTGCTTGACTTTTTTTTTTTTTTTAACCATTAATAGCTCAGCTGAAATTGAACTTTGATGGAACTGTTCGATCAAATGATGGTGAGGCTAGCTTTGGGGGTATTTTGACAATCTACAGTAGAGAGACCATTTTTTACTTACAATGGTAGTCTGTTATTCCGTGACATCAATGAAGTTGAGCTTCAGCCAGTGAAAGAAAAGAGTCTTTAGGCTCGTTTGCAACCAATCCAATATTATTGTGGAGGATGATTATGCTAATGTGATTAACTGGTGTAACCATCCTCGCAAGACCACATGGTAATGGACTTCGATCATAGACAAAATTCAGTTAGCCATCTTTAGCAAAGAGGTCATCTTTAGCAAAGAGGTCATCTTTTGCCATGTCAATTGAGAGAAAAGAAGGACGCAAATGTCTTGTCTCTTAACCTCCCCCCTCCCTGTCCTCTATTCTTCTCCCTCCTCTCTTTCTTCTATTTTCTTTTGTTAACACTATGTAACTCTAAACTTTTGCTCTTTTTAAATAAAATATCTAGTTAACAAAAAAAAAAAAAAAAAGAGGACAAAAAAAAAAAAAAAAAAACTCAAACTCACCCTAAATCCTAAAGCGCTTCGGGGACAAATAAGGCACATTTAACATTGATGCACCAACGTCCCCTAGAGCGCTTGGGCAAAAAAGAACTTACTACCATACCACCCACGCTTAACATTGATGCACAAAATCAATATTATTCTTTGTATATATTATTCTCATAGAACTTTTAACAAGGAAACGCCATGGGATGGATCAAGCAGATACTTGAAACAAGTTCGCTAACTCTGTCACCATGATGCTTTGGCTAAGTTTAACGATTTTAGAAAAAATTATAAATATCATCAAAATGAACTTTATGGACATCTTACCCGCAATATTTTTTGTATGACACCCTATATCTCATTATTATTTTTTCTTGGATTTAGCCTTCAATCAAATAAAAAGGTCAACAATATTAAGATTAAAATACCCTTACTCTCTCTGTCTACTCCCTTTATCTCTTTCTCCCAATCTCTACATGGCTGAAAATCAACGTTTTCTCTTTCTTACTCTCTCTACTCGTCATCACTCTCTTTCCTTCTCTACCAGCCCTTTCTTTCTCCTCGCGCTTTCTCTTTCTCTTTCTCTACCGCCTCTCTCTCTCCCTTTATTCGACCAACCATTGGAGCCTCAATTCAATCACCGGAATTATGGTTTCTTGTGCCCTCTCCACAATATTCCCACTAAAATATCCTCCCATCTTTTGGTTGAGGGGGTCTAAATCATAGATTTTTAGACAAATAATCTGAAGAAACGAAAGGCAATCTACGAAACTAAAAAAAAGAAACAAACACAAAAGAAAGAGACAACCAACCACAATGCAATGATATACATGATTTGGTAATGTGCCTACGTCTACTAGAGATGAGAACTTCTTTACTTGTAATGGATAATAGGGTTACAAACGCTCTCTTCCTCACGTTTCTCTGATTACGAAGCAATCTGCGTTTTTTTCTTAACCCTTAATCATAACAATATATATCTATCTCAGATAAATGGTACAAATTATCGAAATACCCTTGTATGGATATATATCAAGTTCCAGATATATCGAATCCCATGTACGGATATATCCGAATTTTTCCTCGGGTAGTCTCCGAACCTCCCGTAGGGGCCAAGTCAACCTATCAGGATGATTCCTCCAGGCCTCAAGCCTTATAGGCCTTCAGCCGTTCGGGCTTTTAACGGCCTTCCGGAGTAATTTTTTTTTTACTCCACCTTGACAGATTTATTTCCTCAAAATACAAGATATTAATCCTCAACATAATCAATATCTTCGTCTAAAATAATCAAGATCTTCATCTAAAGCTGCATTTTTTGCAGCGGTTTTGCAAACTACCTTTTTGTGTAAACTCTGGTTTTTAATGGCTTGAGAGAGGTTTCTCAACTTTTTCCATTTCATGGGTTTTCATCGCCATTGATCCACAAGCTAAAAGCTGTGAAAATAGCATAGAGCCTGCTGGTTTTGATCATGGGATTTTTTTAGATTGGTTTTCCAATGTATATTTTGATGTTTCAAACTTCTTTTCTCACTACTCTTTGTTCTCTCTATTCTTGTATTGCTCAACTTCATGCGAAGCTCCTCTTCATATTCTTGGCATTGGGTTTTCTGGGTGGTGTTTTCTTTCCCTGGTTTCTATATTAATTTGCCTGCTCTGTTGAAGTTGCTGGATGCTTTCTTGTTAGAAAGATGGCAGGTAGAGAGAGAAAGAGAGAGGGTGGCTAGAGACAGAAAGAGAGAGACTGCTGATTGAGATAGAAAAAAGCTAATTTTCAACTATGTAGAGATTGGGAAAAAGGGAGAGGGAGGGTAAAGAGATAGAGAGGATAAGGGCATTTTAGTTCTAATATTGTTGATTTTTTTACTGGAAAGTAAATACAAGAAAAGCCAATGATTTTCTCATGATTTTTACTCCATTGCTAACTCCATCACCACGATGGTTGGGTGTGGGATCTCTTTTTCTCTATTCCAGATCTTTTTGCTAAGGTTACACGTCCAGCTGCAAAGATTTTAGATCTTGCTACACATACTATAGGAAGTTTGGTTTGGGATTTTTCATGCATTTATAACAGGTTATCAGATAATATCATTTTGCATATGCAAGAGTTACTTAAAAGTTTGGAGGATATTTATGTTTCTCACAACACTGTAGATGAGATTATTTGGGAATATGAACCTGATGGCCTTTTTTTATGTTAAATCAGCTTAAAGCTTCTTTATCATGACCGTGTCTGTTGGACCAATTGTACCCTTGGTTTGATTTGGAAATGACCGGTCAAAATCCACGCTTTCCTATGGGTAGCTATGCAAGATAAATGCCTCACTATTGATAATTTGCATAGAAAGGGTAAAGTTCTTATGAATGTCTGTCTTATGTGCAAGTTGCGATGAGGAGACTGGTTGTCATATCTCTTCTTGCATTGCAATTTTTCTTTCAATATTTGAAACTAGGCTTTTAATAACATGGGACTATTCTTTAGCTACTAGAGAATCTCCTTGGAACTATTAATCATCTATGTACTATAGGTTTACCTCAAAAAGGTGTCCTCATTTGGAAAATTTTCAAGAGTGCTATAATGTGGTTGGAACATAACAGGAGAACATTTGATGGGATTTGTTTAAGCTCGAAAGGAATTAAATATCGGATTCTTTAGTCACTATGGGATTGGTTCTCTTCCACTTCAGAGGGTCATAGTGTTTTACGGGCTGATATCTTTGTAAACCTAGAGAATTTAGCTTCATCATTTTCTTATTTAGTCCTTCTTCATTTGGTTTGGAATTTGCCCCCAATGGGTTGTCTAAAACTAAACTTTAATAGTAGTTTCCTCAAGCAATCCAAGGCTTGCTGGTGTTAGTGGTATGCTTCGGAACCATTATGGTACTGTTCTTTTTTTCTTAAAAAAAGATATAATCAACAAAATATATCTTCTCTTCTACAAGGATTACGTATTATTATTGCTAGAGGCTTCTCAAGGGATATTTTGATTGAAGGGTACTCTTTTAATGTCATTAAATGTTGTAGGCAAGAGTAAAATGTACCTTGGTCATTGCATTTTTTTGGCTGAAAATCACTGATCTTTGTGCTACCCCAAGTATGAGGATTTCTTTCTCTCATACATATCATGAGGCAGACCATTTTGCAAAGCATGGAGTCTCTTTATCTTTTCTGTTTATTTCTAACGCATTAATTTCCTTGATATAATCTGATGCTTGTTAAGCATATATTCGATAAAGAGCTTATAACGTTGCAAAAAAAGAAAAGAAAAAAAGTTGAACAATTTTACTCAATTATATTAGGGAAAATTCTAAAGATCCCCATTGACTTTAACTCTTTTTACAACCTCCTCCGAACGAACCTTTCTATCCCAATTTTTATCGCAAAATTAACTTTTATAGCAAATACCCTTTTGATTTTACTCAATTATATTAGGAAAAATTCCAAAGATCCCCATTGACTTAACTCCTTTTACAACCTCCTCCTAACGAACTTTTCTATCCCAACTTTTATCGCAAAATTAACTTTTATAACAAATACCCTTTTAAGTAAAAAAAATCATAGTTTTTTTAACTAAAATGCCCTCCCTTTGGTCATTGAATGTTGTTGATCTGGCACTTGTAAATGCAATCCGAAAGATTTTTATTGTTGTTCGACAGTTATGAACCTCGATCCGACACTTGTAAATGCGGGCCAGTAAATTGCCGCTTTGGTCCAACAATTTGTCGGTCCAACAATATGATGCCTCGATCTGGTTTTGTCGGACCGACATTATGATTCCTCAATCTAGTTTTGTCGGTCCGACATTATGACGCCTCAATCTGGCATAAGTTGCATGTTGTTTCGGTCTAGCGGTTAATGTGGTATGGGTTTCGATCCGGTAGTAATATGTATTAGATCCTCTTTGGTGATTGAGCGTTTACAGAAATGTGATGTTTTTTTGTACAGACGAGTATTTTCATCTTCCAAACTATAAATTTTTTTTTCTC
This sequence comes from Amborella trichopoda, assembly GCF_054954075.1. Taxonomy (NCBI): domain Eukaryota; kingdom Viridiplantae; phylum Streptophyta; class Magnoliopsida; order Amborellales; family Amborellaceae; genus Amborella; species Amborella trichopoda. Next base: position 4,303,030 of record NC_142345.1, read on the forward strand.
TTGAGAAGTATTAGTTATAAAAATTAGTTTTGGAATAAAAATTGCAATAAAAAATTGGTTCGAGGAAGAATGCAAAGAAAGTTGACTTTATAAAGGGTTTTGTAATTTTCCCTTTATATTATGTAATACTATAATTCTTTCAAAACATTCATCGTACAAGGTGTTCAAGAAAGTAATGATTTTAGCCTCATACTAAACTTTCAAACATGTACTAGGTACCAACAAGACAAGTGTACTGATTAAAACTGTACCGCATGGAGCAAATATGAAACCGATACATAAAAGGCATAAATTGAGTAAGACAATATCAATCAAAGTGTGCCTTTCACAACCATCGCCAAGTGTGTCAACCCCAGGTTACTCCAAAAACATCTATAGCACATAACATGTACAGAATTGAAACCCAAATGCCGCGTGCCAAGATCGAAATTACAGGGGAATGGAGGCCAAAAAACTGTTTAAAAAATAAAATAAAAAACCAAATCTAAAGAACATGACAATTATGTTTGAAATATAACTAAACATAAATGAGTGTGAAAAAAAGTATAACAAAAGGAAATTTTGAAAAACCCATGTGACCAAAAGGTTGCAACCTCAAAATATAGAATTAAAGATAGCGCCTCAAAAAATTAACCCTCTAATTGATCACCCCGATACCAAGATGCATGAATATGTACAAAAAATACTTTGAATCCCAGAAATAATACACCATGCAATACATTATTTAAATAGCCCATTTTCAAGATTTTCATAGATTTAACTAATTTTAACCTTTTTTGAAATTTCAAATTTTATAATAAAATATAAAAATAAATTTTCAAAAAAAAAAAAAATTTATATAAAATAGCAACCTTAAAATGTAAAAATACCTCTAATTGATCATCTCAATATCAAGATGAATGACTACAGGAAAAAAGGGATTTTTAGTCTAAAAAATAATGCATCTTACAATACACCATCTAAACAGTATATTTTCAAGATTTTTATATGTTTATAGATCCACTTGATTTTAACCTTTTTTTGGAGTTCAAAATTTTATAATTAAATATAAAAATAGATTTAGAGATAATCGTAATAATTTTTTTCTACGTTTTGATACAATTTGGAGGTGCACCTCAATTGGACTGTTTTAAGGTTGCAACCTTAAAGAAAGCATACCCTTCAGATAATCCTTGCAATTTTTTATACCAAAATTACTTGTTATAATAAAATATGGAGGTACTCCTCAATTGGATTGTTTAAAGGAGAAACCACACCGATATATATAATACATGGCCACACCTTTTTTTTGCCAAATTGCTAAACAACATTAAAAACACATTACAAATTAATTTCAATTTTTAAAATTTTTCCATAATATTTTTTTTGAAGTCCCAGCTTGACCAACAAATAGGCCAAAACTGGGTCACCCAGTCTCGATGACCAAGCTGCCATGCCATACTGGCTTTCAAAGGAAGTTAGTAGAAGTCAAATTCATATACTGGTGTCGGTGCCTAAGTAATACAGTTAAAAGGTTATCAAGTAAGCAAATGTCAAGTACACATTACTCATGAAAATTGATCTACCCCACTCATGCGGGGATGCAAAGACCGGCACAAATTCATATACTCGTGTCCGTGCCTAAGTAATAATACTGTAAAATGGTTATCAAGTAAGCAAATGTCAAGTCCACATTACTTTAATAAATTGATCTACCCCACTCGTGCATAGATGCAAAGACCGGCACAAGGCAGAAACAAGTATACAAAGGATCAGGTGATAAAAGAAACTAATTGCCATTGTATATTCCAGTTTGAAACATTGTATGCACTTTTCATAACCAACCAACCATGACTCAAATAAAATATCAAATAATTAAAAAAAAAGATTGCAGAGGAAGTTTGTTCAGGCCCTATGGGCTGGTTTGTTTCTTCTTCTATTACAGGCCCTGTCAGTTAAACCTCTCAATAACCAACAAGAGTAGAGGCTATTTTCTTGGGGACAGGGTAAAACTTTGTATTTTGGTCCCTGATAACTGAAACTAAAAGCACTACAAAAAGGAAATCATTTGGCATAAAAGGTTGGAAAAGCGAAAAGTAAAAGAAGCAAAGGCACTGAGACGATAGCACCCATTACCCGACACAGACTTAGAGACGATAGCCACACATTACCCGACGCAGACTTACTTTGGACCAATGTCCTTAAGAGCGCAGATCTGCTCCTCCCCCATGGCTGACATAACAGTTACAACCAGGTCTTTGCCCTCACTGAAACCATCCTTAATCTGCATGATGAAAACAATGTCATAAATTTTTTGCTTCAATAAAAAAAAATCAGATTATTCTCGCACCATCAATGTTAAATCATGAGCTGATCCAATGACTCTGGTTTGTCATTGATTAGTATGATTAGTAAATGTGGTTATCCAGGTTCATATGAACAGAAAGATAATCACTTTGTTGCTCATATTTGATAATTTAAAAAAATCAATTAGCTATAGAAGCCAACAATTGGATCTACAAATCAGATACTTCTATAAAACGCCAGCAGGATTAGACAGAGGAAAATGAAACAAAAATGTGGGACCAAGATCGTACTACTGTATTTGGAGATGAAACAAAAATGTGGGACCAAGACCATCTGGTTTTAAAGAAAAGATACAGGAGTATTACTGTATATGGAGATGAATAAAACGATGATATATACTAACTTGCTAGTGATTGGTACTGCACAGTTGGGAGAGAGTAAAGTTCAGAGAAGGGCCTATCTGGATGACTCGCAATAGAATATTGATTATAGTTAAGACATCCTGAAACAGATAAGTCTCGGACTGTACAGACTTCAGCACGTTATTTAATTATTTCTACTTGTTGAAATACATGCACATGATCCCTTGTTCCTCACCTCCCAATGCCAATGGAAAAGATACCAACTCAATTACCTTGCAGAGTGTGTGTGTGCGTGTGCATGTGCATGTGTGTGTGTGTGATAAAGAGAGAGAGAGAGACTGCTCTAATCAGAGGCTTTGACAGATGGAAATGTGTACAGAAGACCCACACAAAAAAGTATAATAAAGCTCATCTTAGCTTATTAAACTAAAGATTCCCTTTCGTAGGCTTAGGAGTATGGAGTCATTAGATCGAATCATTTTAAGGGCGAAAAAGTCAGCCAAAACAAATTTTTTTTTTTGGGTAAGTAAGCTAACACTTGTAATTACAGAACATTTCATAACCACTTTTATTTCTTAACCTAGCACATATCTTCTATCACACATGATCTGCACAATTATATTTTGAAAAGAAACCATAAAAAGTACAACTCATTAAATTCCAACTGAGACTGCAACACTAACCTGGGAGCACAGACTCTCATCTGTTGGGAGCCTGAGATCATCCTTGGTGCCCCCACTTTCAGTCAACAGAGTCACCTGCGAAATATGATAAATCACCACATTGGACATGACAAAACACAAACAATTCGCACAGGGTGAGGTTTCTGTAAGCCCCCCTATACAAATAGAATTTGTATGTGCCTGGGGACCTACAACTGTCTGATTTTGATCAATGGCCGGTAAAGAGCAGACAACAATTCATACATGAATTGCAACCAGACAAGAAGAACTAGTGCTGATCTGTTTTTCTTGTAAGCTCACCACCAACCATCCAATCGTCTAATTAGGTTCAGATGGCTATCAATCCCCAAACATAAATATTTAAATATGTACGGGCACCCATAGAAAGGTTTCCCCCATATATAACCAAAACAAAAAGGGCATCAAGAACGTACAAATCCATCTTCAGAGATATCTATCAGCTGGTAGTCCGTACGAGTAACATGGGGAACCTACAACAACAATAAATCCATAGGGAATCATATAATGGATGCCAGAATTTGGGACATAATACGAATAGACCAATGAACAATAATGCTTTGATCACCATTATCAAAAACGAAATTCCAATAATAAAAATATTCTCATATTTATGTTCATGTTGTGTTTTTTATTTTAAAAAAAGAAAAAGAAAAAGAAGAAGGCTTCTCACATCACTGTTATGGGATGAAGGAACAATATCTTCAAGCTTCTTTGCATTGAAAATATCAATTCCAACAAAGTGACATTTTGCATGACCATGCTTTCCAGTCTTAGAAGTTGAGACCTCCACAACCTACATTAAACAGCATATTAAATCAATCATGTAGATAGCACAAACTTTCATAAAAAGGGCAGAAACAAACTGAAGTTCAATAGAGAAAATAATGTATAAATAACAACATTCCACAGATGATGTAACAAATAACATCCCAAGGCAAAATAGAGTCTAAAAACAAACCCCAATAATAAGTTCCTCAAAATCCAGGATAAAAGCACCCAATAACAGTCATAGAAATTCATTCTGGCACATAAAGAAAGCCTTGCCGTCGGTGAGCGATTTAAATCATAATATGCAAAATTGAAATAGGCCCCAAAAGAGAGATAGAGCATTGCAAATTCATAGATTTTAGAATGAAAATGAAATGAACAGTCAATCAAACAGCTCAAGTTACTGTAGATGCAAAAATCACGAGTTATTCAACAAAACACACCATTTTTTACAGAGATTATATAATCTACTAAATAAACATTAACTAAAACTATTCTATTACATAATTATCCCTAACAAACAAGGTTAGAGCTACTTTAGATGTACCTAAATTTAAGAGATTTTTGGAATAGAAGCTAAAAAGCTACTACTGCAAACTCAACAAAGTTTGGTGTCTTTATTTTTTTCCTTCTCCATTGTTTACGCTCCAATCTACACCAATCTCTAGGTGAGACCAACTCAAATCTTTGCAAAAACATTTAAATCTCAAAAGATAGAGAAAGTGAGGTCGTTTGCATCATGGGCTCAAAAAAATCCCAAATCTATACATATCCGGTCTTTTTCTGAGTCCAATGGCAGCGCCAACTCCAAATCTGTATTTTAACTTAAAGCACTTCTAAATTTAACTAAATCAATTAAAAAAATTAATCATCAAAAATAAAATAAAACAGATAATTTAAATGAAGAAAATAAATTAAATTAAACACAGAAATAAATACTTCGCTCTAGAGACCCGAAATATGCAGTTTCAAGCAGTAATCAAGTTGTTCTTCATATTTGCACCACCATCTCCTTTTTGGATTCCTTATGCTTGTTGGAATTGATAGATCTAATGTTCTTTGACCTAGATCTAAGGTTCCTAAAACTAGGGGGAAAAGCTTGGGAATTTTAGGTAGAGTCTACCTAGACTTTTTTGGAATTTGGAGAAGGTTTTCCTTATATTTTTAAGGGTTTTGGGACTTCCTATAGTAAAATCCGAATTGTGGGATTCTCCATAATTTTTTGGGGTTTTTACTAATTATTTAGGAATTTTTTAGAGGCTTTTTCCTAATGTCGAGTATCTTTGGGCTATTTATCCTAATTTTGGGATTTCTAAGGAATTTTTTAATCTTTTTCTGATGTAATTTTTGGGTTTTGAAAGGAGGTATTTATAGGTTTGAGGTAGAGAATCTCCTAGTTCGATTAGGATTAAGATTGGGTATTTTTCCTTTATTTTTTTGAATTTTTCCCCATTTTTCGGATTTATCTGAATTAAAACATGTTTTCTGCATCATCAGGCCACGCGACACAGCCCGTCCTATGGCCTGACACTTGTAGGGTCCGCAAGGACCAAATTGTCATTTTTTGGAATAACTTTCTAACTATAAGTCTGATTCAGGTGATTCTTTGACCATTGCAAACCTTGTGATCACCTCCATAATTTGAAACCAAATTTGGTTAAATATGAGATATTTTTTAAGGGTATACAAAGCTATGACTTTAGGGTCTCAAGTTTAGGTTTTAGGGTATCTGATCGACGTTTGAGTCAGTTTTCTAGGTTTATAAGGTTCATGGGTATCTAAGGTCACTATATGAAGGTATTGCGATACGTTTTCGGATAATTCTACTGGGTTTAGGTCACCGAAAGTCTACTAGGATTTGTGTGGTCTTTTGGATTCAAAATCAAAGGTAATAGGGATTCCCTTAGCAAGAATTTTGAGGGGTGTATACAGTTGTTACCCCTCTTTGGCATTCACCTGGGGCAACAAGTGAGTGGCAAAGAAGTAGACAACGGTGACACGACGGAAGGAAACTTTTTTCTGAGGGATCATTCTTTTGAATGACCAAAACACCCTTTTGGGTAGGCGATATGCCGATATATGCTTTTGATCCGTAAGACATTGAAATGACACTACTATCCTTGAGTCAGTTGGGGTTGAGAGGCCTCCAACGATCAGGATCCGAAGTGACAAACAAAAGGAATCGTGCTACTTGGGATGCCGCCAGTGTTATAGTCACTCCAATGCTACCTAGGATGCTGCGAGTGTAGTCATCATCGACTATAGACTTTTTCTTGAGGTCTGGTTCTCCAATCGAATGGGAGTCTAATTTAGAAGAAATGATGGGATCATGAATTCTTGATTAGGGAATTGCTAAGACCTTTGATTCTGAATCCAAAGGACCACACAAACCCTAGTAGACCATAGTTGACCTAACCCCAGGAGAATTATCCCAAAACTTATCCGATTACCCTCACATAGTGAGACCTTAGACACCCACAAGCCTTATGAACCCTGAACCCAAAAAACTGACCCGAACATCGATCGGATACCCAAAAACCTTAAACCGAGATCCTAAAGTCATAGCCTTGTAGACCCCTCAAAAATATCTCAAATTTAACTAAATTTGATTTCAAATTGTAGAGGAGATAAATTTTTCAATGGTCCAACAACCGCCTGAATCGGACTTACAATTAAAAAGTTAAAGCCCAAGAAAAATTGTTTCAAAAAATGACAATTTGGTCCCTGCACACCCCTACAAGTGTTGGGCCACGGAGGGCTGTGTTGTGTGGCCCAAGTGCAGTCCAGTGATGCAGAAAACACATTTTAATTCAGATAAATCCAAAATGATAAGGATAAATCCAAAAAAAAAACATAATTGAACTAGGAAATTCCTGATCTCAAACTTATAAATATCCCCTTCCAAAACCCAAAAAATACATCCGAAAAATATCCCAAAATCCCTAGAAATAAGGAAAAATAGCCAAAAAAATATTTAAAATTAGGAAAAAGCCTTAAAAATTAGGAAAATCCCAAAATTCAGGTTTTATCTTAAGAAGCCTAAGGAAAACCTTCTCCAAATCCTAGAAAAACTTGGGTAGACCCTACCAAGCTTTTCCTCAGCCTTAGGAACCCTAGATCTAGGTCAAAGAACCATAGATATACCAATACCAGCAAGCATAAAGCATCCAAAAACGAGATGGTGGCGCAAATCAAAAGAGTGGCCTAATCCAAACCCTAAACTCTGGGTTTTGGATCTCTAGAACTATGTATTTATTTCAATTCTTAATTTAATTTATTTTCTTCATTAAAATTATCTTTTTTATTTTATTTTGAAAAATTAATTTATTATATTTAGTTAAATTTAGAAGCATATTTAAGGCAATACAGATTTGGAGTTGACGCTGACAATGGATTTAGAAAAAGATCGAATCTATAGAGATTTGAGATTTTTCTGAGCCCATAATTCAAGCGACACCCCAGTTTCTCTACCTTTCAAATTTAACTCAGTTTTGCAAAGATTTGAGTTGATCTCACTCAGAGATCGGCACCGATTGGAAGGTAAACAGTTTGGTGGAGCTTCAGATTTGTATTTTACACTTAAAAAGCTTCTTTTTTCTCATATTTATTTTCAAACAAAATATAAATAAATAAATAAAAAGTTAGATTTGAAAATATTACCTCTTGTTAGATTTTATCCTCTCTTTTGATTTTTTGTTAACTACGCAAATCGGAGCAGATCTTCGACTGAAGATCCCACAAAACTGAACATTATAAACTGACTTTAAAGACTAGATAGAGAGTGAGATCAATCGAATTCCGATCCAAGGGCCAATCTATCAAGTAACGAATAGATTTGCTCTCAGATCAGTGGTCGAGCCAGTATCGATCCTATGCACGAAATACTGAAATAAAAGCTATGAAATGGTTCTAAATCTAATAAAATAAAATAAAACAATTGAAAATGGCAAAAAAAGGTTACTTGCCCAGGCCAATTGGCCCCCTGAAGCTTCGAGGCCTCGCCCGTATTAAGACCATGACTATGTTTACATCGTGAGTCCTCCATGTCTCTCTTTAAATTTGACCAAGCCTTGTCTTCGTCGAACTATGTTTTTCTAGATCTGATATGAGGTTGCAAGTTGAAGGTGGTTGATAGCTTAGAGTTTGACTCTAAATTTAGAATTTTTTATTGATTTTTCTTGGCTAACATGCTTTAACCCTGAAAAGATCGTCAAAATGCACTTTTATAAACCCAAAAACACATGAAATGGATAATTACTAAAAACCAACTGATCTGCCAGCCCAGAGTCAGATTTTGGGGGTTAAAGGGCTGGGCGACACACCTTTCGTCGCCCAGACTAGACCATAGCTTAAGCGACATAAGGTGTGTCGTCCAACCCAGATGCACTGGATCTGGCCCAAATTTGGCTTGGAAGCATTGAATCTGTTCGAGGTCAGGCTAGGAATTGAAAAAAAAATTGATTTTGACTATTTAAGTAGGGCGACACAAGCCCTGGTCTGATCTGGGTGACACTTCTCTCACCCACAAAAATTGATTCCGAGCTGGCAGATCAATTGGTTTTTAATAATAATCCATTTCATCCGCTTTTGGGTCTATAAAAACACATTTTGACGGCCTTTTTAAGGTTAAAGCATGTTAGCCAAAAAAAATGAGTGAAAAACTCTAAATCTAGAGACAAACCCTAAGCCATCAACCACCTTCAACCTCCACCCTCATATCAAATCTAGAAAACCTAGTTAAACCAAGCCAAGGCTTGGTCAAATTTAAAGAGAGACACAAATGACTCATGGTGTAAAACAAGATGCGATCCTAATACGAGCAAGGCCTCGAAGCCTTGGGTGTTCTAGGCCAACTGGCCCGGCCAGGTAACCTCTCTTTGCCATTCTCAGTTGTTTTACTGACTTTATTAGATTTAGAACCATTGCATTACTTTTATTTCAATATTTCGTGCATAAGATTGATGATACCTCAACCACTGATCCGAGAGTAAATCTATTTGTTACTGGATAGATTTGCCCTTGGATAAGAATTCGATTGATCCCACCCTCTATCTATTCTTTAAAATCAGTTTGCAGTGTTCAGATCTGAGGGATCTTCAGTCGAAGATCTACTCCAATTTGGGTTGTAAACAGTTTTTCTCCATAAAAATATTTTTGGATCCTTTTTATCATCTTTTGGATCTCTTAGATCATCCTTTAGAAACATCTTTTTCTTCTTTATAAGCATTTGAGGAGAAAACCTAGATTTATCTCTCTTTTTTTCCCCTTTTTTTAATTTATTATTTTATCAAAGAGATAAAGATGCTTTTTAAATGATACTCTCTTAAAAAAAGATAAATATGCCTCTAAAAAAGACAAAGAAGATCTAAATAAGATAAAAAGTTACTTCTAAATAAGATTAAGATGCTCTAAAGAAGATAAAGAATGTTCTAAAGAAGATAACAAATGTTCTAAAAAAGACAAGGAAAAGTATACAATGAGACCATTCACCTTTGGTACAAGGTGTTCACAATTTATTGGATGTGAGATTTGGTGGCTAAATTTATCTCATTGACCAAGCTCAAAGTTCAAAACAAATTTTCTTGAACTTTGTGACACACCTAAGCTATCAGATTTTACATTAAATGGTTGTAAGTAATTGTGACCTCCTTGTATCAAAAGTAAATGGTTTCATTGTATACAATCCCAAAATATCAAAATACTTCAAAAGAATATAAAGAATCTTTTCAAAAATGACAAAGAATGTTCTAAGGAAAAAAAAGATGCTGCTAAAGAAGAGAAAGATGCTTCTAAAGAAGAAACATATGTTTAAAGACGATTAAGATGATAAAAAATAAATGATCTCAAGGATGATAAAGATGATCTAACATATCCAAACGATGATCTAAAATATCTAAAAGATGATAAAGATTGATAGAAAAAGATCCTAAAAAATGTTTATCGAGAAAAACAAAAAAAAAAAAAAAAAAATCTAAAAAGAGAAGATAGAATCTAATAAGAGGAAATCTTTTCAAATCTAACTTACTTTTTTTGTCTTTTTTCTTTTTTTTTTTTTTTTGCTGGAAAATAAATATGAGAAAAAATAAGAAGCCTTTAAGCACAAGGGCCCCATAGTGGGCGCCAAACTGTTTACGCTCCAATCTACGCCGATCTCTAAGTGAGATCAACTCAAATCTTTGCAAAACTGAGTTAAATTTGGAAAAGGTAGAGAAACTAGGGTCGCTTGAACTATGGGCTCAAAAAAATCGTAGATCTATACATATTCTGTCTTTTTTGAGTCCACAGACAACGCTAGCTCCAAATATGTATTTTGACTTAAAAACGCTTCTAAATTTAACTAAATATAATAATAAATTAATTTTCAAAAATAAAATAAAACAAATAATTTAAATGAAGAAAATAAATTAAATAAAGCACATAAATAAATATTTAGCTCTAAAAACCCGAAACCTGGAGTTTCGAGCTTGGATCAAGCCGTTCTTCTGATTTATGCCACTATCTCCTTTTTGGATGCCTTATGCTTGCTGGAATTGGTAGAACTAAGATTCTTTGACCTAAATCTTAATCTAGCGTTCCTAAGGCTAAGGAAAAAGCTCGGGAAATTTAGGTGGATTCTACCTAGACTTTTCTAGGACTTGGAGAAGGTCTTCTTTATATTTCTAAGGGTTTTGGGACGTCAAAGGTAAAATCCAAATTTTTGGATTTTTTGGAAATTTCCTAATTTTTGAGGAATTTTCTAGGGCTTTTTCCTAATTTTGAGTATTTTTGGGCTATTTTTCCTAATTCGAGATTTCTAAGGAATTTCTAGGGATTTTTGGATATTTTTCTGATGTATTTTTTGGGTTTTGGAAGGGATATTTACAGGTTTGAGGTAGGGAATCTCCTAGTTCAATTAGGATTACGATTAGGTTTAGGTACTTTTTTCTTTAACTTTTTCAAAATTTTCCACATTTTTTTGGATTTTGTTTTAGATTTATCTTAATTAAAACGTGTTTTCTAATCATCGGGCGCGCGACAGCCTGCCCTGCATCCCGACACTTGTAGGGTCACACAAGGACCAAATTGTCATTCTTAGGTCCAATTCATGCGATTCTTGGACCGTTGGAAAGCTTGTGATCTCCTCTACAATGTGAAATCAAATTTGGTTAAATTTGAAATATTTTGGGGGGATCTACAAGGCTGACTTTAGGGTCTCGATTTCAGGTTTTTGGGTATCTGAACGATGTTTGGGTCAGTTTTCTGGGTTCATAAGGCCCATGGGTGTCTACGGTCACTATGTGAGGGTATTGGGATAAGCTTTGGGATAATTCTACTGGGTTTAGGTCACCTATGGTCTACTAGAGTTTGTGTGGTCCTTTGGATTCAGAATCAAAGCTCTTAGGAATTCCCTTAGCCAGAATTTCGAGGGGTGTCTTCATCCATCTAGAAAATTTTACGTCTATCCCAAAACGTTCCATCTAAAAAATCGAAATTGGATGGAAGACGAAAAATTATTTTATCAATAGATATTTGGCTTGTTTCATTAGGCCCCATCTCTCAAGCACCTTCCTCCACCCCATAAGAACATTGTCTCCTCCCCCTCCCTCCCTTAGGGTTTGTCAACCTGCTATAACCAAGCCTCGCCCATGCTCAAAAACAGGCTCCAAAGGTCAACTGCTGCTCCTATTTTCAGCCACCTTGTCCATCCATCCTTGGATTCATTCTTCTTCCTGGTCAATGAGAGAGAGAGAGAGAGAGAGAGAGAGAGAGAGAGAGAGAGAGAGTCATGGGGGGAGGGCAGAGGGGGAGGGAGAGAGAGAGACCAACCACTTTATCATTTTGGAGAGGGGAAGGAAAGGTTTGATTGTTCTTTGAGATAGGAGGGTTTTCTTTAGGGCACACTAGCCTATTTAGAGAGAAGAAGGTAGAGTAGAGCCTGCTCTGTTTTTAAATAGAGAAGAAAGGCTTTTTTGTAGTTGCATTTTATCATGTAAAAGAGATTAAGAGGTGGCTCAATCCATCCATTTTAGAAAGGCCAGGAAGAGATATGTGCATTATCTTTGGAAGCGATATTGGGCTGACGAAAATCAAAATGGGGGGACCACAGATCTATTGGGAGAAGAGTGCAATGATTTGGACGTGTTTTGGATAAGCATGAATGAGGGAAACAATTGAACCTAGATATACAAAGAAGGTTTCAATCTGCCCCATGTTTCTTCCACTCACTATCTCCTTTCACAAAAACTCTCACCCTATATATCCATGCGCTCTCCTGCTACCCATATTTATATATGCACGTTCCTTTTAGTCCTACTGGTATGCATCATTACTTCATTTTCTTAATGGTAAAAACACCACTATTTCAGATTGGACCAAACTCATTGACGCTCTTAAAAATTTAAAATCTCTAGTTTTTGAAGAATTTGCATCAATCACTACATTCCTCTTACAACTTTCCATTGTAGGAGCACCCAATTTCTCAAATATTACATGATTTTCCTGATTTTCATTCTTTTGTTCTTCATGGATGGTTGAATTTTGTTGTTTCCTATTTGATCCCTATCATATCCCAAAGATTGCATCACATCTGGGGTTCTCTGGTTCAATTTCTCAATTACGGACTGTTAGTTTCTCTATGGAGAAGATCCCAAATTTTATCACATAGTCTTCTTGTTTTTATTGGGATCATTGTGGCATACTGGTTAATAGACCAATTGGGTCTTGTAATTGCTATGACCGTGAGCTCTTTGCCATTTTGGTACCCGATGGTCCTTTAAGCCATCTAGTTGATCTTGTTGTGTCGAGGGAGGAAATCCCTGCTCTTCTTTATGAGGCTAGGCCTATCGATTTTCCTGGTATCGATCAGATCAATGGCCAGAGAAAATTGAGTCGATAGAGAGAAATTGCCAGAGAAAATTGAGTCGATAGAGAGAAATTCTCAGTTCTGGTTCTAACTCTCCAGCAATGGTTCGAGTTTTTGACTCTTGGGCATTTGTTTGCATCAGGGACCATGGGGTTAATATTTCAAATTCACAATCAAATAGTACATACACACACACACACACACACACACACACACACACACACACACATATATATATATATATATGGCTTAGGAGAAGAGAGAGTAGACTTAAGTGGGTTGTGGCTCTGTGTAGCGCATACCCAATACAACACCTGTTAAGAGGTACAAGTTAGTTCGAGTGGAAGGCTCAAAAAGGGCAAGGGGTAGAGCCAAATGGACATGGTTGGAAGTAGTGAGAAAATATATTGGGACTTATGGCCTCACTGGGGGTATGGCCCTTAAGAGAGCAGAATGGCAAATCAGGATTTACGTAGCCAACCCTACATAGTTGGGAAAAGCTTTGACAATGATGATGATAATGATATATACACACACACATATATAATCTGTAAAGTCAATATTTATTGTAAAGCAGCCAATTAAACACATCTAGTGAATAAACTTCTAATCCTTTCACAGCCATCCAAACAATCTATCAGAAAAATAAAATAAAAGGATAAAACTTTCCAATTCAGGCTGACAAAAATTAGAACTTTTTTCAGTGTATAGGTTTTCAATTTCATCTAAGGGGAGTTCATAAAAACCTACGAAAACATGCCAAAATTTTCACTCAAACTTTTCATAAATATTCTTTTGCTCAAATTTTCACCAACCATTTATAATTCTCCACTAATATCTAAACCAAAAATTGTTACAAAAATCAAACAACAAATCTTTAATATCTAAACTGAAAATTTTCACTCAAACTTAATTGTTTTTCATAAATTATTACAAAACTCAAACAACAAATCTTTAACTATAGCTGATGCAAGAAACCTTGATATTCAGAAAAAAAAAAAGCATACGGCAAGATTCAATCAAACATAATAAAATAGCTCAACCCAATATAATTAAGAAGTAATTAATCACACAAAACCCTAAATCAGAGAGGCATGCATCATAAATCACTCGATCAAAACTAACAAATCAAACGTTCCAGGGAATTCTCAATCACACATCCAATCCCTTTACACCATGCATCACTCGATACAAAAAACCAACCACGGTAACTCATAGAGGAAGGAAAGAAGCCTACAGCTTCCAGATCTAATTATCTCGGGGAACAATTCAAACAAAAAGAAGATAAGAAATTCAATTCAAAGTTTGAATAGAAGAAAAACATGTTCACCTTGCAAGCCCTGCCCTTGATGACTATGTATCCATTCTTACGAATGGTTCCGGCCTGCTGAGGATAGGTCTTCGAAGCTCCGGAATCAGCCTTCGATTCGAAGTGGTGCTCCTCATCAGACATGGTTGAGGACAGAGGAAGGAAGAAGAATCAAAAGAGAGAGTAAGACAGAGGAACAAGTTGCAGAGAGGGGATTGAAGGGAAGAGAGAGGGAGAGAGGAGAGAGCTGGAGAGACGAGAATTTGTAGGTGTGGGTTTTTGTTTATGAACTCGCCCTAATTGCGGTTCGCGTCCGGAAGAATCTGGACCGTTCGATGGGATGGCCATTCAACGGCTGTAATGCGAGGATCATCCCAATTTCTATACCAATTCGAAATTAGTAAATCGAACTTCACGTTTGGGAAAGATAAAGCAGATAAATATGGACTTTTTTGCTTTTTTGGAAACTAGGGATTTACTATATTTTTTAATTATATTATAAATATGTTATTGGCTTATAAATAAATATTAGTTTAAAAATTTAAAAAATAAAAGTATAAAAAAAAACATAAACTTCACAATATTGTTATAATTATATTTATAAATTACATTTTGAGGTAAATATATTATCGACCTATACAATCATTGATCGACATAGAGACAAACACAATCACCAAAAAATCCAAATTTTTCAACGAAAAACCATACAATCATTGAACATCAAGGATCCAATATTTCTAAAAAAAACAACAATATCAACATGGGATATCATTAAAAAATAGTCATTACAAGAGCTAAAAAGAAACGCAAACATAGGAAAAATGTATATGGTATGAAAACAAAATAAATCTCCACTTCAAATCCTTATTTGGAAGCACTTTCGCTATTGGAGATGGCTCTAAAATTAATTTCCAACACCGACAATAAAATTTGAAACTAAAAAAATGGTACTAATCTTGCGAATCTTTTAACACTTATTTTTAGGGCAAAATTGATGGTCTAAATGATTTGTTGCAATATACACTATTTTCAGAGTTTATCCTCTTTTTTTTTGCACAACCATAATGTTAAAGTTGGGATGATTGATTTAAAGATTTTTCAACACTTGAATTGCATTTTTGATGAGTTATATGGTGAGGCTTTATTATATATATATATATATATATATATATGGAAAAGATGGGGTTAGCCTACTAATTCATATGAACATATGAGCTCAACGTTGCCGATCTGACGATCAAAGATGTCTGGTAGTGTTTGAATTTTATTTTATTTTCTACAAATCCAAATCACTTGAAATTTTAGGCGTGTGTTTATAAAAAATAGTTGAATCTTCGAAAAATATCAAAAAAATATTTTACATGAAATAAAATGATCAAAATTCCCCCGATAATATTCGGGAGGTATTTTGGTTATTTTATTTTTTTTGAATAATTTTTTTTATATTTTTATTAGGTGCGTCTTGATGAGAATAACACACACCTAAAATTTCAAGTGATTTGAATTTGTAGAAAAATAAATAAAATTCAAACACTACCAAACATCCTTGATCATCAGATCGGCTCAGATTCAATCTGGATCGTTGGGTTCATATGTTCATATAAGCTAGTGGGCTAATCCCAACTTTTCCGATATATATATATATATATATATATAGGAAAAGTCTTCGCAACACCTATAGGTGAAAATGAAAAGTGATTTCGCCTATGCTCATCACTATCCAAAGTTCATTGTACAGTCACGATTGTCGAGTAGTATTTCAATTTTCATTTTTTTTTTCGATAAAACAAAATGATATGAAATTTGGAGCATGTGTCCATATTAGTACGTTTTTTTCTAATAACAGAATGGTCTGAAATTTGGAGCATGTATACATATTAATGAGATGCACCTAATAAAAATATGAAAAAGAATATTTCGTAAAATATAAATTGACTAAAATACCCCCATAATTTTTCAGGGGTATTTTGGTTAATTTATATTTTTTGAATTATTTTTTTATCTTTTACTAGATTCTTCTATTTTTTAGGAATACACGCTCCAAATTTCAAATCATTTCGATTTGTATAAAAAAAATGAAAATTGAAACACTACCCGACAGTTGTGACCGTACAATGAACTTTGGACAGTGATGAGCATAGGCGAAATCACTATTCATTTTATCCTATAGACGTTGCGTAGTGTTTTCCTAAATAGGCGAAATAACTATTCATTTTCGCCTATAGACGTTGCGTAGTGTTTTCCTATATATATATAACTTTAAAAAAAAAATTTATTTAAAAATTTATTAGTTTTCCATACGTACTCTCTATCCTCTTTATCTTCAGGGTTAGGTAATGAATATGATATATATGATATTTACATTCAATATTTTGTAATAAAAATTGTAAAATAATGTAATTATTGTAAAATAAATTAAATTTATGTGAGAATCATTTATTATTATTAGAATATTACTTTTATAATTCTTCAGCCTAAACTATACACATATATTTCTATAATAATTATAAAAATTAGATATTGGTAAAAATAATTTATTTTTTGTTTGAATTTGTATAATTTTAAATAAATTTTGTTCCCAAAAGTAATTGAAAAAATTAAAAAAATAAAACGCAAAACCTTGCTACATGAAAGGGAAAAAAATAGATAATATTAACTCTACAAATGTTTGTGTGCGGTTTGGATAGAGCCTAGGCTTTAAACAATCAAATTAGAGCCTACCGTCAAATAGTGTCGAGAAATGTGGTTTCAATACTGAAAATTTGTGATAGCCATAAAATATATTTTAATATTTATTTTTAAAATTTAAATCTTAAAAAATAGTGTAGATCGATAGATATATGAAAATCTTGAAAATTAACGATAAAAAAAATGCGTTACAAAATATACTCTTTCCAAAACTTGAAATCTATTTTTTCTCATATCCATGCATCTTGATGTCGAAATGATCAATTTGAAGATATTTGAGCATCAAAACAACCTCTTCTAGTTAAATTTTTTTAGGTACGTTCAAATTTGATTGTTTAGAGCCTTGGCTCTAAATAAACTCTTCCCTAAATGTTTTATTGAAAATATTTTCCAATGATAAATAGGATTAATATTAAATATCATGTGTAACATACATACATATTACTAGTATATATATATAGAGATTCCCAAGCTTCGACTTCTTCATATATCACCCTCATCCTTATCTCTCTCACCACATTCCAATACCCTAAACTTTATATTTTATGATGAACTATTTTTTATATATAATTATTTATCATTCCAATGTTTTATAAGCACGAAATTTCCTTTTGTACTTTAAGAAATGTTGAGTGATAAAAAATTGGGAAAGGTTTTTATACTTCCCATATAGCATAGAAGATCCATGCTTCTTCTACCATCCAAATGTCCAATTTTGATCAAGAGAGTCACTCGCTTTTTGATCTTAGATCCGACGTCTCAAAGTATTTTATTTTTAGTTTATTTTATACAAATTGTATGAATATGAAATTTAGTACATACCATCTTCTCATTGGGGCGCACCTATAAAAAATATTAAAAAAAAAATTTCAATAAAATATAATGACCAAAATACCCTTTAAACATTTAGGGGTATTTTGGTCATTTATTTTATTGAATATATATATTTTTTATTTCTGCTAGTGTAAGTTTAATAGAGGATTGGACGTACAAAATTTGGTGTCAAAATAGTTTATAGAAAATTTTTTAAAATAAAACAGTGTAGAGACGTGATATTGCGATTGGGACAATCTTAGCTCTCCATTCAAAATGGACGGTTAGATAAGGAGAAGTATCTAAGTTTTATGTTGTAGGGGAAGCTTTGAAAGCTTGCCCCTTAAAAAATCCCTCGTAAAGCGCTGTCTTTTTTAAATTTATTACCACCTAAAATAGAAGCAGAAAAATCCCTAAACTTAATATTCGAATTAATTGATGTTTAAAACAACTTGTAAAGTCTCTATACAAAATTTACAAGTCGGAATACGTGCATGGCACATGGGATGGAAATAGGCAATCATGTAAATAAGAAATTGAGAGTAAGTTACCTTACAATAGCAAATACAAATCTATATGCATGTCCATTTCATTAAGTTATACTTTTAGATTTATTACTTTGATATTTTTTTTTGTATGTCTACACATTTATAATTAGGATTGTTCTCCATATTGTTGCTCACTATACACAATATACTTAGTATTTAAGATTCATGTATCATTGAACTTTCAGTTTTTTTTAAAATAGATTTACAACTATTTTCCTTTAAATTTTATTACAAATTTAATTTTTTTAATAATCATTATGTAATATTTTATACATAAATAAAACAATAACTCTAATAACTTTTATAATTTTAGTTACAATTTGTTATAATTTAAAAAATTATTTATGGCTTCATTAAAAGTAGGAAAACTTATCCATGAATAGAAATTCTTAAAATGAAAAAAAAAAAAACCAAATATTAAAACTTGCATCATGTATTAAATACTAAGGGAATTTGATTTTCTATATTTGAAAAAACAGATACATAAATTTTAAATATGAAAATATTAAAAATAAAGTTTAATAATAAAACAGATAAGAAAATATTCATATGTGAGACATTTAAATATTTAAAACTAAAAAATATTTTTAATAGTTTTTGAAAATCAAAAAATAAAGTTTAAGTAATTTTCAAGATCATAAGTTTTATGTAACTAAGAAAATGAATTTTCTTAAAACTGGTATCTATATTTGTAGAAAGGACAATGTAATTGTTTTTTTTTTTTTTACAAATTAGTTACTAAATATGATGAAATAAAATAATATCAATTTTCTCTAATGTTCACTAATGTATTGAAAATTAATAATATCAATTTTCATGTTCACAAAAAAATTATTTGTTAACTTTTGTACTTTTCAATTGAGAAAATTTTGGGTTTTTTAATTGAACTTACAAATCTTACAGACCAACAAAATTTAGAAAAAAGGTTATATAGAAAAAATTTATTTGTATGTTCCATGCTTCTTAAATATATTTATTCATATTTTATATTTATTAAAATTGCAAATGATTATAAAGATCAACTAGTTTTCTAATATTAACAATTTTAAATTTATATTTTTTTCTCTATGAATGAATTTAGCTGATTTAAAAATTTTTCATTATCATTCTCAACATTTGGAAAAATTGATCATGTCTAACTAAAAGAGATAGGAACATGATTTTTTTTTATTATTAAATATTTTAAAAAATTCATAGTTTCAAGTGTAAAGCTATGTAATTTCATAGCTGTGAGCAATTTATTTTTTCCTATTTTTAAATTATTAAATACTTCATATGTTAAAAAATATGTTCATTTTGCTTTCTATTTCCAATTTTTTGTACTTTGTTTTCCAACTCCACAAAATTTTGTCCATTCTTTTTTCCTTTTTTCTAATATTTTTAAACTTCCTTTTTTTATTATAATATTTAAAAGAGCATTGATTTTTTTATTTTTTTGTGACTTTACCACTTTTCGATTTCATTAGTGACTAATTAACCTATTTTAGATGGAATTTTATAGTATATGATTTAAAACTATTTTTTTGATTTTTTTGTTTTAAAATATTTTATCTTCCCTATATATTGTAATAACCATTTAAATACTTCACAAAACGTATACCAATGTTTCTACAAAAATACCAATTTCCGAACTGCTGCTATTTTGAAAGATGGAAATCGAATAATGATAATTAAATTTTTACGAAATGTTTAAAAGTTCATAAAAATTGGCAAATTAGTAATAACAAATCCTAAATATTTAAGTGTTTCAGTTTGGATGTATCCAAAATTGCAATATTTTTAAATCACAAGAAAAAAAGATTAAAATAGATGGTAAGAACCGTTTGGATAATCTAATAAAAATTTCTAATTCATAAAAAAAAAAGATATCACTTTAGTCCCAAATCCTCAAGCCCCCAAAATCACAAACAAAAAATATTAAAGTCGGACTTAAATCTTTTTTGGCTTGAGTCGTTTTTCTCTTAAAACTTTACCCTCTCTCTCTAAGCGTCACGCTCTTCCCTCTCCTCCTTGCTTTTCCCTCATCTCCTTTCTGCTTTACCCTCTTTCTCCTCCCTGTTTCTTGTATCTCTCTCTCTAATCTGTTTCTATTGAAGTTTTAGTAGCATTTTTCTGTCTTGAAACAGTGGCTCATGACCTCCCTTCATCTCTCAAAGACAACCAAACTCTGCCTTTCTTCCAATGGCTTAGGCCTCCCATTTTTATCATCTTTGAAGGCCAGGCCTGGCAGCCCTACCTTCGCTCTCCCAAAGACTCAGCAAATAGAGTTCAACAGATCTCCAACAACCATAACAAAGTAGGACAAAACTATCCGTGTTCTTTGAAAATTCTCCCTTCTTTAAAAAGTTCAGGCTCTCACCCTCTACCTCTTCCGCTTTCTACAAAAACCAGTAACAAGATGCAGGATTTCACATATTCAAAGAGTTGGTTTGTACAGAGCAGAGTATTAAAATGGAGCAAGTTTTGCTTGATTTACTCGTAAGTCTCAAGAGATTTTACTTCAGTGCAATTGATATAATCATTATAGCTATTAATAATTTTAAGGATATTAAATAACCAAATGAATTCTTAATATAAATTATTTTAAACTCTTAGTAAATATAGGTTTGTTATTATGCCTTCCGGTTATAGTTTTAATTGTTTCAATTTTTCGCTTTTCCAAAAAATATCGTAAAATAAAATTTTTAAAATTTCCCGAGAGTATTCATGCTGGGAAATTCAGAACAATATAATTCATTGATGAATCGAGGTTACATGAGCAATAAAAAAAGAAGAAAAAACTATGACGTATGAAAAAAAAATAAAATTGATATGGAGCAACAGAGAAAAAATGTCAATAAGAGTAAAATATCAATTTAACTTTGATATAGAGTGAAGTCACAAATATTTTAATTGTTGTTTTTTGTTATCTTTTAGTTTAGAACAATTGTTTCATGCGGGTTGGACCTCATTTCTACAATATGCTGTCCAGAGGTATAAAATATCTATCGGAAAGATGGACGCAAGTAGGTGGTCCATCTAAAAACAATTGTAACGGTTCAAATGTTTTCTTAGTATAACTATTATTTATAGTTTTCACTTCTTCTTTTTTTAAAATTCATGATCTCCATTTTAAAAATTATATATACTCTAAAAATTAGGATCAAATTACACTTAAAAAATACATTTATTGCCTGCTTGGATTTATACACTATGCGGACTGGCCGCATGCTAACGCATCCTTTAGTTTAACTTTGATATGGAGTGAAGTCGTCGTGTACTTTTATTATTAGTATTTTGGTTATCTTTTATATTGTGTTACATATTTACTCTTTTTTTTTGTAGATATCATATTGCGAAAATGATGTATATATCTGTTATAATTATCAAATAATAGGATTACCTCCAATTTTCCGTTATTATACCTATCTTTTTTTTTTTTTTTATCTTATTGGGAAAATGATGTATATATTTGTTATATTGATCGAATAATGGGATTACCTCCAATTTTCCGTTATTACACCTGTACCCGAATTTTCCACCTTCTTAATTTTTTTAAAAAAGAAAAATTGGAAATGGTCATTTTCAGTTATTCAAAAACCCAAATGGGACTGAATTTGGTTTTTCAAAAACTGAATTTCTGTTCCATTTTTTAAATCGTTGAAGAACACCGGCGCGAGCAATAAGCTTTTTCTTTTCTTTTGGAGTGTTGTGTTAATGTCAAGCTCCTCCCTCGTCTCCACATTTCCCCTCTTTTGGGCTCTTTCTCTCTAACGCTATAGAAGAAACGATGATAAATGATCTCTGAACCTCCTCAGAGGCCTCTGACTGTGTCATTTGTCCATTTGATAAGCACTAAATATTTGATGTGAGATTTGAAGGATTTCTTTGTTGTACTTAAACCAAGACATTTATCTTTATGTGAAAAAGAATCTCTCTCTCTCTCTCTCCCTCTCCCTCTCCCTGGAAGAGAACCATGGTTTTCCATAATTGAGTCTCTCTCTCTAGAAAAATTTCGCACCTCTCTCTCTATACCTAAAATTGTTTTGGGAAAAGTTGGTTGTTTGAGGCTCTGTGATCCTACTATAAAGTTTCGCTTGCTATTTTGCCTCACAAGGGGAAAATGAAGTTAGAGGAAAGCTCTCTCTCTAACCCAACTCTTTCTCTCCCTCTATCTCCTCTCTTTTTTCTCTCACGTGAAAATTTTGAAAATTTTAATTTTTGAAAAATCGAATTCAGTCTCATTTCGGTTATTGAAGAACTGAAAATGAGAATTTCTATCTTTTAAAAAACAATTATTAAGATGGTGAAAAAAACAGACTAGGTGTAATAACAAAAACTTAGAGGTAATCTCATAGTAACGGTAAATATATATATATATATTATTTTCCCCATCTTTTTTCATATCCGGTACATTGGTGGGTTTCTAGCAATGGAGAAAAGGGATATAATAATAGTGAGAGAGAGAGAGAAATATGACAATAGAGAAGATAGAGAGAGAGGGAGAGAACTATCAATAAGGGAAAAAGAGATAAATGAAGAAGAGAGAACAAGAAAACAATGAAGAGAGAGAGAGAGAGAGATAGCGAGAGAGAACGGTCAATGGAGGGAGGGCAAGAGAGAGGAGTGCATGTTGGATTTATGTAATCTTTAAGTGCCTTAAGAGAGATTGTATAAACATTTGAATAAATGAATCATAAACTCAGTGGGAGTGTGGTCCTCTTGTGAACCATACTAAACAAATGCAATTTGCAGATACGCGGTCTAGGCTTGACGTGCTAGGCCAGCCGAGTTGGAAAATCCAAAATACCTGGGCACAGAGATGAAACCGATGAGGGTTTAGTGGGTTAGCCTTTAACGATATCAGAGTATGCCCGGAAGAGAGCCGAGGGACTGTGTGATCCTTGTGTGTGATGAATAGTCTATATAGACATGACTAAAAACATCATCGTTATATCATCACATGACATATATATAGATAGCAGTGTTGATATAGTCATCCACCATTGAGAATGAAGTAAGTACATGTGTGAGAGATTACCCGTATGCACCATAAAGTCGTGGTTGCATCATGGTCTGGCGGATCATGGTTTGTCTTTAGGGTAGAACCGAAAATCCATATATTGAGATTACGTCCCCTATCCCATTGCTTGACTTTGGTGGTCCAATTATGAATTCCTTCAGTGGACTGTGGGTAATATGAACCGCTGGGTCAGTTTGATAAAGCTAGTGTGGATCATGATCTATAGTTGAAGGTGGAGTGCTTCTATGTGTTGATTATATCATAGACTTATTTGGATCTGATTCACATCAAAATTAATTTAATTAATTTTATGTTATTAGAATGTTTACTTGAATTTTTATGAATCTTCTGATATTTTATTTTTGTCATTTGGATTTATGAATAAAGAAAAATTCATTTCTAAAGTTTTAAACAAACTAAGAGGTTTGAAAAATTTGAAAATCAATTTTTTTTGTTACTAAAATATGTGGGACCTCCATAATTATTGGAAGCCCATTTAAGACACATGGGATAATTGGGTGGGGCCCATGAGTGGCCACCAAAGGGTGGCACGCCCCACCAAGGGATTGTCTTTTTCTTGCTAAATATTGTGAGATGCATCTCATGCTAGTTGGCTTTCTTTTTGTGGAGAGAAGCCTACTTACAATAAAGGAATGAGATATATGGTTTTAGAAAATCTTGAGAATCAAGAAGGTTTGATTGAGAAATAAGGAATAAATATCCACTATTGGAGAAAGTAAATAAATATTTTCTTTATTTAACTTATTTGATAGGAATAGGTTTAGAAGCATTTTGATGGTAGATTAGGGAATTGATAGCTCATATCTCTCACCCCACAAGTCTCCTTAGATTGACGGTCAAGATTTGCTCTTACGATTTTATGATAAACCGTAATGTATGAAAAATCTATAAAAGAGATAATTCTCCTCCCTTGTCTTTATGCTTTTTACTTACTCTCTCTTCTCTCTCTAAAATAGAACCTCTCTCTAGTCTCTCTAAGGGGTATGCCCCATATAAGTTACTCTCTCTCTCTCACAAACTATCCTAAAGGGGACACGCCCAAACTAGGCTAGGTTAAGCTAGAATCTCTCTCATAGGTTCTAAATCAAACTAAGTTTAGATTATGTGATTTTGTGGGCAGCAAAGGGCTCATCGCTTGCTAGTAGTTTTCTTCCTCTGTTCTTGATTTCTGTCTCTCATAAGGATCAAGCCAAGGGGCTTGAATTAAGCTAGAGCATTGAGGCTTTATGTGGATGGTTCTAGATTGAGATCCACGTGTATTGTTTGGGTTTTGCCATAAGAGGGAGAAATCAAGAGACAAATAAAAAATCCCGAGTACCATCGTTAAGAGGAAACTCGGTATGGGGTGTACTAAGCTCGGTTGAGGTAATATTTGATATCATCTTTTGTTTATTCTATATTTATTTATTGTGTCTTTTATTCCCAAGCATAGTTATTGAAAGAAATGTTTTGAATGGCTTTAAGTTCTTGAGATCCTATTGTATTATTTTATTTTATTTTATTTGAAGTTATTATATTGTAAAATGATTACTTGTAAGAGTTCTAGATCGTGAAGAAAAGAAAAAAATGATTTTTTTATTTTATTTATTTATTTATATACTCCAGCTAGATCACATGTGTCATTCTTTCAATGCGCACTCTTTTCAAAACTACCAACACAAAGCCTCAATATATTATTAGCTCATCAGCTCCCATATTTGCCAATTCATCAGCAACCACATCTTTCTCTCTATATACATGGCAAAAATTATATTGTAAATCAACACATCTTCTTTCATCTTATCCCAAAGCATCTTACTCTCCATGGTATCATCATCTCTTCTTTTATCTATCTTATCACATTTAAGAATCGCCTTCAACAACAATACCAAAGCTTTTTGCAGGCCTCATTTCAGCCTCATTTGTCGTTATATGACCTACATGTCCATAATACTTCACCAACATATCTCTATTATGGTCACTAATAGCTCACGCCAATTCCTGTTTTTCCAAGTTCCAAAATGAACTTTTGTCAAATTTAACTTATTCCATCCATGCATAGGAGCCTCCCAATTTCATGTGACTTTTCCTGCTCTCTATCCTTTCCTGAGTCAAATACTTAATGTTATATATTAAATCAATATGAGAAACACCCCACCAATCTTCTTCAATTGATGACCATTCTACATAGATAACTTGAACTTTTCACACAATTCTTCCTTGGTTATTATAATATTTTCAAAATACCTTCAATTCCTTACTTTTTTATATTTCCCAAACAACTGACTCTTTAAGAATTTTCCACAGTATCTTACAATTACCCCACAAACAATTTAAATTCCCTTGTACAATCATATTTCCACCTGCACAAGAACATCCATATGGATATCTAAGAGGTTTTCAACCCAACGCTAAACAAATCGAACAAAATTACATTGTAAAAGCAAATGATTGGCTTTCTCCTCATCTTGTTTACATAATAAGCACACATTTGGTAAATCTTTCATCATTTTCGCAATACAACTACTATCAAAAACTTCTCCAAGGACAAAATCCAAATAAAAGTTCTTACCTTAGCAGGGATAGGTAGCTTTTGTATTCAAGCCAATTATAAATTTCTCCATTTTCTCCTGTCATTAAAAAGGAAGCCTATAAGCATATCCCACAATAAACACTCCCTTGGTGCTTGGCTCCCATATTGCAACATCCTTTTTTGTTGGTCAATAATAAAACTGATGCAACTGACTTAAATATTGCACATATTCCTCATATGCATTCTTATACACTCTTCTGTGTTTGCATTTTACATTCCAGACAGTTTTGATGCTGTTGGAAAAAATACGGTCTAACTGCTAAAGCGAAAGAAAAATAAAACAATCGGAAATCGGGTATCATATCTGAGTGCTCGTACAATAATTTTGGTGAACAAACGTGGAGAGGAATGATTAACTCACGTAGGCTCGTTCGACAACTACTAGAGTTGCTGAAATCAATTCCACACTGCAAATTTCGAGCAAGGTGGAAACTCATGAACACTCCAACTGATGCGATAAGAGTAGTCCAAACTCGACTCTCACGCACAACTCTTTATCACTCAGGGCCAAATCTCTACTTAGATCTCAAATGGAAGGGGGATTGTACTCTCTCTCACACTTTTTCTCTATCTCTCAAGAGGAGCTCTCACACATTTCTTGTGTGTGTTGTCATGTATATGGAAACCTCCACCCCTCCCCCTTTTATAATGAGAAAAAGTGCCTCCTTATAAAGAGGTATAACCCCCTCATGAAGAGGTGGAACCCTATGAAGAGGTATCACATTTCCTCACCTCCTTTCATATTATAAGTCGAACATGAAGGAAGTGTGGTCCACTTCGGTATTCCCTCACACTAGGGATGCACACTCATGTCTACAACTCCCACTTATCTCGTATGTGGGAGGGTTATAGGCCGAAACAAGAGTTGTCGCTCATTATCGCATCATGAGTATTCTTTCATATAAAGGGAAAAATATGGTGTGCGACCTACTGGAGCGAACATTCTGTTAGAGAGAACCATACCAAGTTTCCAATCAACTGGCAGGGAATACCTCATCTCTTCAATACCTACGAAATAAAAAACTGCTCCACTTTCCCTAGATCCGATTTGACCACATCGGACTAAGTTCTCAACTAATCCCTTATGAGCCCAGCTCAAAAGATTACTTAGCCCATACGTACACAATCACTGTTAATGCACGTGTAATGTGTACTGTTTTTTTGTGGTACCAAAACAAAGTGTGATATCAAATGGTCTTCCCTTACAACATACATTATTCTACTCTGACTCCGATCATTGTCTCAACAATGTCTCTGACGAGTCTCATACTTGACCCTAAAGAATACATGCCAAAGAGAATGATCGAAGTAAAGTTTCTTAATGCAGTCTAAGGTCTATAAGGGCATCATGGATCACCTACTTATTAGCCTTACACAGTGGCAAAAAAAGAACCTAATCTTCTTTTTCAATCACTTATATAACACATGTGGTATGAATCACACGTCATGATGGATCACATCAAATATGTGTCAAAATCAACACCATGCAGGTTATAGTCTTTTCACAGCCATGCAACTGGTCACCACCCAACACCCCACAATCACATCCATGTGTCAACTTGAACATCCTTGATGTTCATCCCTAACTACTTACAGGCTATATGATCTTCGGGATGTCAATTTGAATTGATCATGTCAAATCCCTTATAGAATCTCATCTCAAACCCTTGGTTGAGGCGATAAATACACCACGTGTATAACTCATCCTCGAATATCCCAGAAATTGAGGGTTGCTAATGCGAGTAGTGAGCTTTGGCCTGCCAACAAATTAAATGATAATCTCACACTATTGTGCTTCTGTATGTATTAAAGTACACAAACCATCCATAAATAACATCCATATTCAATTATAACAGGGTACCAAGTGTAACATAAACTTATAGGGTTCTGAGTCTCATAGTTCTTACATGAGTCTGATGTGCGGTCCTAACAATTGCCTTAGTCATAGGATCCACCACCATTTTAGTTGTAAGAATCTGAGTTAGTACCACATGTCCATGTGTAATAATATCTCGAATATAATGATATCTAACATCAATATGTTTTGACTTTCCGTGGTATTTTGGATCTTCTGCAAAAGCAAGTGCTGCTGTATTATCACAAAATACAGTGACATGCTCATTACTAGTTGCGATGACACCCAAGTTCCTTGGGAACCTTCTCAACCATACGACTTATTGTATTGCTCCACTACAAGCAATATATTCAGACTTCATAGTTGAGAGAGCGACACATGACTGCTTCTTGCTACACCATGAGACTACATCGCCTCTTAGCAAGAAGACATAACCTGAAGTCGATTTACGCTCATTTAGGTCTGCTGCCCAATCAGTGTCACTATATCCCCATAACCGCAAATCGGTTCCTTGGAAATATAGCATATTACTCGACGTTTCTCATCTTTTAACCCAAACAAGTTAAAAAAGACATCTTTTCTTAACTCTCTCCTCAGTTCACTCTCTTTCCTCATGTGTTTCTCTCTCTAGACTGTCCAGGAGCTCAAGGGAAACCTTGCGTTGTGGCTGGCAACCTTGCGTTTTGGCCACAATCTTCATCAAAAACCTCTCTCCAGGTAGGTTAAAAACCCAATCGTTAATGGCGGCGGTCGTAGGTTGCTCTGTTGTTTCTTCGAGGACCAACACTGTGGAAAATCAATTGTTTCATGGATTGAGATCTCGGATGAAGGGATTCAACCTTTCATCCTTAGCTACAGCAAGAACAAGAACCTCGCCTTCATCTTTGAAAGAAGCTTCCTTGGCTTATGGTTTTGATAGGCCTGAGTTGAAGAAGGTATTGACGGAAGGTGATGCTAGATCTTCGCTAGTTTTGGAAGATGAAGTGATAACGCCACTGAATTTTCAAGATTATTTGGAAAGATACAGGGACTTCACAGAAAATGTTGATGACCCTCCTCGCTGGTTTACTCCATTGGAGTGTGGCGCTCCTTGCAAATCTTGTTCAAAGTTCCAGCCAAAATGGTGGGCGGCCAAAAAGGTTCAGTGTGTGAAACCCTAAACCAGAAATTTGTGGGTTCTCCTTGTAAATCCCAATCAAGATTCCAGTCAAAATGGTGGTCGGCCAAAAAGATTCAGTCCATGAAACCCTAAACCTGAAATTTGTGGATTCTCCCTGCAAATCCCGATCAAGATTCTGGCCAAAATGGTGGCCGGCCAAAAATATTAAATTCGTGGGTTCTCCCTGCAAATTCCGATCAAGATTTCGGCCAAAATAGTGGCCTGCCAAAAATGGTTTCCGACGAGCAGGTGAGGGGGGAGATAGAGAGAGAGAGGGGTTTGGGAGGTTGATGGGGGAGAGAAAGGGATCACGTTAAGATAGAAGGGTTTAGAAACCAAGTCATTTTTAAGTTTGTTTGGATAAAAAAAAATTAATAAAAAATAAATAACATATGATAAGGAGGTTAAAAGATATAATAGTGTGAACTTCTTTGTAGTAAGATACGTTTTGCAGCCTTAAGTTGAAAATGAGGTTTATGGAGATATTTTCACTATAATATACGTTTATGAGAACTTTACCCTTTGTATCACAGGCTATTGTTTTTCATTTTTTATTGGGTAATCAGTGGGGTTAGTAACAACACTGTTGGATTCATGCAGTAGATAATCGTTTTTTCAAATAAAAAAGATTTAATTTATATTTTGGAAGTCGGGAGCATATAAAGAACCTATTGGAAGAGGTTGTTTCAAACTAGAAACACTTCAATTGATCATCTCGACCTCGATGTTAGACATAAAAAAAAAAGGATTTTGAGTATCAAAATAGTACATCCCGTAGTGCACCATCATATTCATTTTTAACACTTATAAATCTGTTCGATCTGTACTATTTTTTGAGCTTTAAATTTTATATTTAAGGTTGAAAATGGATTTCAAGGCCATTGTAAAAGTTTCGGCATTGAAACTATATTTTTAGATAAAATTTGGAGGTGCGCCTTACTTTTATTATAAACCGCACCCGTATTCAAAACAAGATCTCTCTCATTGGTTTACAGAGGTCTATTTTATGCTTGCATCACAGTGGGCAGTAGAGACATGATCTAAAGCACTTCTCTAAATAAACATCATCATGAATTAAAGTTGAATAAAGAAGCTTGATCACAATCTTGGAAGAGCTTTCTCTTTTCTCCTTTGAATAAAGAAGCTTGATCACAATCTTGGAAGAACTTTCTCTTTTCTCCTTTGCCTTTAATTATTCAATGTTCACATCTAATCACTTTGATGCTCATACTTTAGTGTAATGGTCTATGAATGGCGATTCAAGAAAACAAAGGTGTTGACCGAATGATTAGCATTGTGGCCTAAATGAATACCTGAATGAGTTTTTGCTCTCGTAGGAGCATACTGTTCATTTGCTCCCTCAGAAAATTTTCATATAGGTGTATTTTTAGGAACCCAGTTTTCTGGGAATGACCATCTTCAAATTAGGGACTAATTTTTGAAAAAAAAAAAAAAAATGTGACCGAAAAAAATAATGTCCTAAAACTGAATGTACAAGGTCCAGGTTTTAGACGACCAAATCTAAGTGTTAAAGAACTAAAAAATCTATGTTATTGTAATAATCATTAGTGATTCTCAAGTTGATCCCATAATTTCGGATAAAAAAAAGTCCTCCTAAGTAGTTTTTTCTCACGAGAGCAATTGGAATGGGAGAATAATGTACATGTTAAAATTGTTATAAAGAATCAACCTACACATGAGTCTTGTCTTTTACATCTTTGATGGAAGCTTCAAAACCTGTCTATTTGTTGGATGGTGGCTCCTGCTCGAGCTAAGACTCTGTATTATTCATTTTGTGACGATAAGATCTCTAGTTTTACGAATTCAAAATCATTTTTTTCTTTTTTTGTTGAGATGATCGTAACTTAAGCAAGATTTCTAGCCCTAAAAATGGTCCCTACATGGTATTCGATGTTTCTATCAACATTGTGGTAATGGACATCCCTGTCTATGGGATGTACATACAATTGCTATATAAAAGGAAACCAAATTGAAGGAATTCAAGCTGTAAAGAATGGTGGGGCACCAAATTGAAGGAATCCAAGCTGTAAAGATGTTAGTGAAGCCAAGTGCTACGATTAAAAAAAGAAAAAGGGAAAAAGAAGAAGGACTTATTTTGAAGCTTCTTTGGATACTTTTGAAGCTCAGCAGATGAATGCCTTACTTATGAATAAAGGCATAAGTGTTTCGGGCATAAACATTTATTCATTTTTTAAATAGGGAATGTACACTTTTGAGACTATTTATTTTTTATACAAGAATATCAAAATCACTTATAGCCATCAAATGTAAAATCTGACAGCTTGGGGTATTGGCATAAAGTTTAAAAATCTTCTTTTAGATTTTGAGCCTAGTCAGTTGGACACGCCCTGCCACTTTCTTTCACATCCAACGGCAATGGTTGCTTGTGGCCTTGTTTAAAAAGCATATGGTCTTATTATATACTTCTCCTTTCAAATAAGTAGGGAGAGAAAAGAGACATTTGAATGGTAGTCAGTAAATGAGTTGCTCAAATGGAGGAGAGCAAATGTCTTGGTCAATGACCATAAATTGAAAAGATACTTCCTCTCATGATTATTAATCCTTCTAAACTGGGCCCTAGATTGAACAAGTCCATCTTTTTGAGGTAGTTTCAAGGCTTCAAGTTCAATCTCAGATACTTGAGAGAGGCCTAAGCATCAGGAGTTTTGAGTGCAAATCCTTGGAGTGGAATCACAACTGTAAAGCTAAACAAACAATTCATGGAAAAAGCTTCACCTCTCTTTAATTGGAATCATTTCGAAACAATGTCACTGGCCACTCCTGTCGATAAATAGTTGGTGTAGGGGTAAGAACATGAGAGAAGAAACCTAGCATTTGATATTCCATGGAGAAAACTACGTCCAAGTAGAGTGTATGTCACAGAGAGATGGCAGAGCCTGTTGTATCATTTTTGCTGACAAAATTGGACCAACTTCTCACTGAAGAAGTTCAGCTCCTTTCAGGAGTGAGCAATGATGTTCGATGGATCAACGATGAGCTCCGTAGCATCAAAGCATTCCTAAATGATGCTGATAATGTTAGAGAGACAAATACATCTGTGAATGCTTGGGTCGAACAAGTACAAGATGTTGCCTACGATGCTGAGGATGTCCTTGACACATTCATCATTCAAATTGCCAGGTTACAAAGGAGGAGAGGATTCATGTGCCGACCTTGTTCTTGTATCAAGGAGCTATACATCAAGCACAATGTTGCAACTAAGATCAAGACTATTAGATCACGTGTTGATGACATTGCAAATAGAAGAGAGAGACTTGACCTTCGAATGAGAGAAGAAGGCAGCTCTTCAAGTGTCAGTGCTTCAACAAGTGCTTATTTACAAGCGATTTCTGATTTGGTTGAGGAAGTCGACATCGTTGGAGTAGAGAATAAAGTAGAGTTAATAGAAGGATGGCTACAAGAGCCACAACTCCAGGTAATCTCCATATATGGTATGGGAGGATTAGGTAAAACCACTCTTGCCAAAAGAATTTATAATGGTGAAATTGTTAAGAACCATTTTCATTGCCGTGCTTGGGTTACTGTTTCACACTCTTCCACAGCGAAGAAAATTTTAACAACTATCCTAAGAGGGTTTCTCAAAGATGATAAGGAGACTTTCAAAGGTGCGGAAGAGATGGAAGACAGGGATTTACATGAGAAACTCCACACATGTGTAAGTGGTAAGAAATATATTGTAGTATTGGATGATGTATGGGATGAAGATGCATGGAAAGTGGTTCATAGTTCGCTTCCAAATGTACAGAATGAAGGGCGTTTTATTATTACAACCCGTAAAGGAGATATTGCTTTTCCAATTCATGTAATGAGCAGAGTGTACAGGCTTGGACGACTATCAGAATATGATGCATGGTCTCTATTCTGCAAGAAGGCATTTTGGATGGAAGATGGGCAAGCCTGTCCCTCAGAATTGGAGAGGGAAGCACGACTCATAGTTCAGGAATGTGATGGACTTCCCTTGGCGATTGTCGTCATTGGTGGTATGATGTCTAAGCAACCTCGGACAATATCTAGTTGGGTGAATGCTTACCGTAGTCTTGGATGGGAGTTGAGCAACCATGAAGGGTTGAGAGCCGTTCTAGCGCTAAGTTACAAAGATCTGCCACCTTTCTTGAGGCATTGTTTCTTGTACTGCTGTTTATTTCCGGAGGATTATGAGATTCCTCGATCGAAACTGATTAGGCTATGGGTTTCAGAGGGATTCATAGAAAGAAGGCAGGGCATGAAAGAAGAGGAGGTAGCCGGAATTTATTTTAGAGAACTATTGGATAGGAGTTTGATTCATGTCGAAGAAATTGGTGAAACTGGGCAAGTCAAACTGTGTCGAGTACATGATGTGGTGCGGAAGCTAGGTCACTCTTTGTTTGAGAAAGAGAATTTTGGGGCATATAGTGTTGCCACAAGTAGTAAACTCGGCGATAGATGTCGACGTGTCTCGGTCCAAAATGCTGAGCCATGTGTGCCTATAGAAGCGAAAATGTCTCATCTTCGAACATTTTTCATGTTTGGTATAAGAGCCTCATCACCTTCATATTTGTCTGACTTGTTTTCTAAATCTAGATATATGAGGGTGTTGGACCTAGAAGGCATCTATATTGAGCATTTGCCAGATGAAATAGGATACCTCATTCATCTAAGGTACATTGGGCTGCGATATACTGGTATTAAAGAAGTTCCGAGGTCTTTGGCGAAATTAAGAAGTTTGCAAACTCTAGACTTGGAAGGATTCCACGGAGAATTGCCTAGTGGAATATCAGAAGTCGATACTCTGATATATTTGAGTGCATCTCACAAGTTATTTCGAAATGGCTTAAGAGTTCCAAATGAAATCATCAGGTTGACAAACCTCCAGATACTGAAATTCATACGAGCTGATTCAAATATTGCGAAGGACTTGGGGAACTTAACATTGCTTACAAAATTATATGTTCAGCTACAGAGCAGTGAAGATGGAGAGAAATTGTGTGAATCCATTAAAAGGATGCAGTCACTCCGGAAGTTACATGTTTCATCGTTAGGCATCCACTCCCTTCTACAGATCGAAACCCTGGAACCTCCCCACGACACTCTGCAAAAGCTACGTCTAGGAGGGCCT
Organism: Amborella trichopoda; assembly: GCF_054954075.1. Lineage (NCBI taxonomy): Eukaryota > Viridiplantae > Streptophyta > Magnoliopsida > Amborellales > Amborellaceae > Amborella > Amborella trichopoda. The sequence goes on from NC_142345.1 coordinate 4,337,096, forward strand.
CTAGCTGGTGGGAAGCTCCCCAATTGCATTGCATCTCTCCTCTGCCTCATGCGATTAACCTTATACCAGACCAAACTCAGCCAAGACCCATTTGTGATCCTTCAAACATTGCCCAACCTCACCTTTATCAGTCTACATACGGAATCATACGTTGGCAGGAGTATAGCCAAATGCAGTGCAGGTGGCTTTCCTAAACTTTATGGTCTCCAACTCGGACATCTGAATGAACTGGAAGAGTGGGAGGAGGTTGAGAAGGGAGGCATGCCATTCCTCTTTTCCCTACAAATCAAGGATTGCAAGAACTTGAGGAGCTTGCCTCATGGCTTCCAGCACCTTACTACCCTTAAATTCTTGGATATTGTTGACATGTCTCCGGAGTTTTTGGAGCAGCTGCAATATCCAGGCAAAGACTATGACAAAGTCAGACACATCCCGTTTATTTGGATTCGGAAACAATAAGGTCTTTGACCAATTTGTGTAGGAGAGCTGCTGCCCATAAACTCAATGGTACGTCTCTAACGTTTAAATCCCACTTTCTTTTTAAAATGGAGAATATGCATAGCTTGAACTGCAAAAGGCCAGGGGCAAGCCAGGCGCACCTTAGAGGCCCAACCTGATGGCCAGGTTCGGGCCTCTCCCCAGCTTGACGGTGCTCAAAGGCCTGCCCCAACATAGGTTGTGTTGGGGCTCTTTCATGGGCCCTCTCGGTTCTAAAATTGTGGCCCATTAGCTTGATGGCCCGGGCCTGGGTCTACATAAGCCTGGCCTGCCATTATAAAAAATATTAAAAAAGACATATTTTTAAAAATGATTAAAAATAATCATTTATTTCACTTTTCTGATTTTTCTGAATATTTAATCGTATAAATCATAATTTTAATAATCCATCTCTCTCTCTCTCTCTCTCTCTCTACTTTTTAAGGACTTCTTATACTCATTTTACTTTTTCCTAGTTCTTCTAATTTTAATAACTTTTTGACTTTTTTTGTTTTGCACACTACTCAGCTGAGCATGACTAAGTGACTCAGCTCAAGCCAGGGCGACTTCGGCGGCCCGAACCGAGTTTAACAATGTTGGTTTCTATGATTTGAATTTTCTTCAGAATATCGAGTGTCGCACCCTCAAACAAATCCATCTTCTCTTTGATTTCTCTTTGTGCTTGGTACCATGAATATAATTCTCTGCTGATTTGTCAAATTTGTTGAAACTCATGCAACTGTGGGCAGTTATTTCCTTCCATATTAACTCATCTCTGCAACTCAACAAACTAGTGCTTTTATTGAAATTCTAGATTCTCCATTGGCTACACCAAATCAGACCAATTTAACAATTCTTAGAGAACCCTGAAAAATTAGAATAAGCCCAAAAGTATTTGAAAGACTGCTTAATAGAGATATGAACTGGCTTAAATTTCCAATTTTGAGTCTGTATTCTCTTTTCTTTTCGCATTCAAGTTATTTTGCAGCTGTGCTATCTTCATCTTGGTGGCCATTGAGAGAGCAGTACCGCTCTGTTTTCCGTTGTACAAATTTGATTAAAGAAGTTTGCATATTTTTTTATACTTTTAAATAATTATACCTTGTAAAATACTATGGTATGCAAATTGGTGAAGAGGTATTTCTATACTTTTAAATAATTATACTTTTTGTAAAATATTTCTGGTATGCAAATTGGTGAAAGAGGTATTTGGTTGTTTTTGATTTGAAGGTTGCTTGGTTTAATAGTTAGAGCATATTATAACACTACTTAAAATAGTTCCCCTTCTTCTTCTACAGAGCTCGTGCACGCAGTAGATTCATTTATTGATGAAAGGACAGCATTGCATTTGTGCCTCTTGAATGAAAATTGTGTTTGTCTCGGTTGTGTGCCAATTGTCGCACAGGGTAGTAGTTTTTTGTGTTTCTGTTTCTCCTTTATGTTTGTTGTCAAGATCTTCCATTGAGGGACTCGATCTTTTTGTGTTGGCTACGTTTGTGGACCATGAATGCAGTGTTTATTGGGATTGATACTTTAAAGTTGTGTTGGGTATGGTGAATGTTTGAAAATGTTTGAGTTGAATTTGTTTTTGTAG